>NC_057718.1:84257585-84317509 GCF_004010195.1 Chiloscyllium plagiosum
TTTATTTAACTGTAACACCATTACATCCGATTTTGCCTTCTCTCTTTCAAACTGCAGACTGAACTCTACCATATTATGATCGCTGCTTCCTAAGTGTTCCCTTACTTTAAGATTTTTTATAAAGTCTGGTTCATTACATAGCACTAGGTCCAGAAAAGCCTGCTCCCTTGTGGGCTCCATGACAAGCTGTTCCAAAAAGCCATCCTGTAAGCATTCCATGATTTAATTTTGTTCTTAACTAACAAGGCAACCCTGCCCCCTCTGCCCACCTCCCTGTCTTTTCGATAATTTGAAAACCCTTGGATGTTTAACTACCAGTCCTGACCCCCCTGTAACCACGTCTCTGTGATGCCTACCACATCATAATCATTCACGATGATAGGTGCCATTAGTTCATCTGCTTTGTTACGAATGCTACGAGCATTCAGGTTAAGTGCCTTAATGCTAACTTTCTTATCATTAGTGATATTGGAAGTCATAAGATGTCCTAAGTTATCCTTCCTTTTTGCTGCATTCCCAGTCTGTCTCAAGTTTAAATCTGCCTGCACATATGCTATCCTGCCACTTATCTTTCCATTTAACTCCATACTCCCTGTTGCTTTCACTTTCCCTTCCCCCCAACTCAGAAGTTTAAAGTCCTACTGACCACCCTATTTATCCTCTTCGCTAGAACATTGGTACCTGACCTTAAACCTATTCCCTCTAGTTCTGGACTCCCCAACCCCAAGGAAAAGACTTTGCCTATCCATGCCCCTCATAATTATGTAAACCTCTATAAGGTCACCCCTCAGCCTCCGACACTCCAGGGAAAACAGCCCCAGCCTGTTCAGCCTCTCCCTATAGCTCAAATCCTCCAACCCTGGCAACATCCTTGTAAGTCTTTTCTGAACCCTTTCAAGTTTCACAACATCTTTCTGATAGGAAGGAGACCAGAATTGCACGCAATATTCCAACAGTGGCCTAACCAATGTCCTGTACAGCCGCAACATGACCTCCCAACTCTTGTACTGAATACTCTGACCAATAACGGAAAGCATATCAAATGCCTTCTTCACTATCCTATCTACCTGTGACTTCACTTTCAAGGAACTATTAACCTGCAATCCAAGGTCTCTTTGTTCAGCAACACTCCCTAGGACTTTACCATTAAGTGTATAAGTTCGCTAAGATTTGCTTTCCCAAAACGCACCTCGCATTTATCTGAATTAAACTCCATCTGGCACTTCTCAGCCCATTGGCCCATCTGGTCCAGATCCTGTTGTAATCTGAGGTAACCCTCTTCGCTGTCCACTACACCTCCAATTTTGGTGTCATCTGCAAACTTACTAACTGTACCTCTTATGCTAGCATTAAACTTATATATGTAAATGACAAAAAGTAGAGGACCCAGCACCTACCCTTGTGGCACTCCACTGGTCACAGGCCTCCAGTCTGAAAAACAACCCTCCACCACCACCCTCTGTCTTCTACCTTTGAGCCAGTTCTGTATCCAAATGGCTAGTTCTCCTGTATTCCGTGAGATCTAAACTTGCTAATCAATCTCCCATGGGGAACCTTGTTGAATGCCTTACTGAAATCCATAGATCACATCACATCCACCTCTCTGCCCTCATCAATCCTCTTTGTTACTTCCTCAAAAAACTCAATCAAGTTTGTGAGACATGAATTCCCACGCACAAAGCCATGTTGACTATCCCTAATCAGTCCTTGCCTTCCAAATACATGTACGTTCTGTCCCTAAGGAAACTCTCCAACAACTTGCCCATCACCGATGTCAGGCTCACTGATCTATAGTTCCCTGGCTTGTCCTTACCACCCTTCTTATAGAGTGGCACCACGACATGAATTCCCACGCACAAAGCCATGTTGACTATCCCTAATCCGTCCTTGCCTTCCAAATACATGTACGTTCTGTCCCTCAGGAAACTCTCCAACAACTTGCCCATCACCGACGTCAGGCTCACTGATCTATAGTTCCCTGGCTTGTCCTTACCACCCTTCTTAAACAGTGTCACCACATTTGCCAACCTCCAGTCTTCCAGCACCTCACCTGTGACTATCGATTTTACAAATATCTCAGCAAGAGGCCCAGCAATCACTTCTCTAGCTTCCCACAGAGTTCACGGGTACACCTGATCAGGTCCTGGGGATTTATCCACCTTTACCCCTTTCAAGACATCCAGCACTTCCTCCTCTGTAATCTGGACATTTTGCAAGATGTCACCATCTATTTCCCTACAGGATCTTCCATATCCTTTTCCACAGTAAATACTGATGCAAAATACTCATTTAGTATCTCCCCCATTTTCTGCAGCTCCACACAAAGGCCGCCTTGCTAATCTTTGAGGGGCCCTATTCTATCCCTAGTTACCCTTTTGTCCTTAATGTATTTGTAAAAACTCTTTGGATTCTCCTTAATTCTATTTGCCAAAGCTATCTCATGTCCCCTTTTTGCCCTCCTGATTTCCCTCTTAAGTATACTCCTACTTCCTTTATACTCTTCTAAGGATTCTCTCGATCTATCCTGTCTATGCCTTACATATTCTTCCTTCTTTTTCTTAACCAAACCCACAATTTCTTTAGTCATCCAGTATTCCCTATACCTACCAGCCTTTCCTTTCACTCTAACAGGAATATACTTTCTCTGGATTCTCGTTATCTCATTTCTGAAGGCTTCCCATTTTCCAGCCTTCCCTTTACCTGCAAACATCTGCTCCCAATCAGCTTTCAAAAGATTCTCCTGCTCCTTGGATGCTGCCTGACCTGCTGCGCTTTTCCAGCAAGACACTTTCAGCTCTGATCTCCAGCATCTGTAGTCCTCACTTTCTCCTTTCAAAGGTTCTTGCCTAATACCTTCAAAATTGGCCTTTCTCCAATTTAGAACTTCAGCTTTTAGATCTGGTCTATCCTTTCCATCATTATTTTAAATCTAATAGAATTATGGTCACTGACCCCAAATGCTCCCCCACTGACACCTCAGTCACATGCCTTATCTTATTTCCCAAGAGTAGGTCAAGTTTTGCACCTTCTCTAGTAGGTACATCCATATACTGAATCAGAAAAATTGTCTTATACACACTTAACAACAACTCTCCATCTAAACCCTTAAAACTATGGCAATCCCAATCTATGTCTGGAAAGTTAAAATCCCCAACCATAACCACCCTATTTTTCTTACAGATAGCTGAGATCTCCTTACAAGTTTGTTTCTCAATTTCCTTCTGAATATTAGGGGATCTATAATACAATCCCAATAAGGTTATCATCCCTTTCTTATTTCTCAGTTCCACCCAAATAACTTCCCTGTATTTCCAGGAATATCCTCCCTCAGCACAGCTGTAATGCTATCCCTTATCAAAAATGCCACTCCCCATCCTCTCTTGCCACCCTTTTTATCCTTCCTGTATCCTGTAACATTAAGCTGCCAGTCCTGCCCATCCCTAAGCCATGTTTCTGTAATTGCTATGATATCCCAGTCCCATGTTCCTAACCATGCCATGAGTTCATCTGCCTTCCCTGTTAGGCCCCTTGCATTGAAATAAATGCAGTTTAATTTATTAGTCCTACTTTGTCCCTGCCTGCCCTGACTGTTTGACTCGCTTCTGTTCTCAACTGTACCAGTCTCAGATTGATCTCTTTCCTCACTATCTCCCTGGGTTCTCCCACTCCCCACCTTACTAGTTTAAATCCTCCCGAGCAGCTCTAGCAAATTTCCCTGCCAGTATATTAGTCCCCTTCCAATTTAGGTGCAATCCGTCCTTCTTGTACAGGTCACTTCTACCCCAAAAGTGATTCCAATGATCCAAAAATGTGAATCCTTCTCCCATACACCAGCTCCTCAGCCATGCATTCATCTGCTATATCCTCCTATCCCTGTCCTCACTAGCTCGTAGCACCGGGCGTAATCCAGATATTACTACACTCGAGGACCTCCTTTTTAAATTTCTGCCTAACTCTCTGTAATCTCCCTTCAGATTCTCAACCTTTTCCCTTCCAATGTCGTTGGTTCCAAGGTGGACAATGACCTCTTGCTGGCCCCTCTCCCCAATGAGAACATTCTGCACCTCTCTGAGACATTCTTGATCCTGGCACCAGGGAAGCAACACACCATTCTGCTTTTTCGCTGCTGGCCACAAAAACGTCGATCTGTACCTCGGACTAGAGAATCGCCTAACACAATTGATCTCTTGGAACTCAATGTACCCCTCGTTGCATTAGAGCCAGTCTCAATACCAGAAACTTGGGCGTTTGTGCTACGTTCCCCTGAGAATCCATCACCCCCTACATTTTCCAAAACAACATACCTGTTTGAAATGGGTATATCCACAAAAGACTCCTGCACTATCTTCCAACCTCTCTTACCTTTCCTGGAGTTAACCCATCTATGTGACTGTATCTGAGACTTTCCCCCCTTCCTATAACTGCCATCCATCACATACTGTTGCTGTTGCAAATTCCTTATTGCTTCTAACTGTCTCTCCAACCGATCCATTCAATCTGATAAGATTCGCAGCCAACAGCTTTTATGGCAGATATAATCCGCAGTATTATCCGCATTCCCTTAAACTCTCTTTAAACTCCCACACCTGACAAGAAGTACATATTATTAAAGGCCATTTTTGCTCCTTCACAATATCCAGACCCAGAAAGTAATACAGTCTTATTCCTCTACAAACACTGCCCATGTTAAATTAATAGTTATGGCTTATACTTTAAGTTTAATCAAGAGACGTATCTCCAAAAAAAATATAATCAAGAATGAACCCACTCTACTCCCTACTGCAGTTTATCTGTAGGCCACACTTTAAAAACAATAATAAAGGATGTAAGAGCAGAGAATTTAGAATGACATAATGTGATAAAGCAGTCAGTATAGCATCATGAAGAGAAAATGGTGTCTCACAAATTTACTCGAGTTCTTTGAGAAGATAACAAACAGGATAGATAAAGGGAAAGCTGTGAATGTAATGTATTTGAAATTTCAGAAGGCAGCCACACATTAGGCTACTCATTTAGATAAGATCCCATGATGTTGGGGATAATATATTAGCACCAATAGGAAGTTCGCTAACTAGTAGAAGACAGAGTTGGGATAAGGAGGACATTTTCAGGATGGCAACCTGTGAATAGTGAGTACCACTGGGATCAGGACTGAGGCCTCCATTATTTACAATATTTATAAATGAACTGGATGAGGAAAGTGAATGTACCATAGCCAGGTTTGTGGATGACACAAAATAGGTGGGAAGGCAAGGTAAGATATAGAGGAATATACATTGGTAGGCAAAACTTGATATAATGTGGAAAAGTATAAGGTCATGCTCTTTGGCAAGAAGAATAGAGGATTTGAATATTAGTTAAATGGAGAAAGACTACAAAAAGCTACAGAGGGATTTGGGAGTCATAGAGAGAGTCCTCGTCCATGAATTACAAAATGCTAGCATCCAAGTTTAGCAGGTAATAGGAAAGGCAAACGAAATGTTGGTCTTTGTTTCAAAGGGAATGGAATATTAGAAACATTTGCTAAATCTATATAAGGCACTAGTCAGACTACAACTGGAATATTGTGAACAGTTTGTGTGGCTTATCAAAGGAAAGACATACTGGCATTGGAGGTAGTCCAGAGAAGGTTCACGTGACTGATACCAGGTAGAAAGGGCCTGTACTTGTTGGAATTTAGAAGAATGAGGTGACCTCATTGAAACATGTAAGATTCTTAGGGAACTTGACAGAACAGAGGTGGACAGATTGTTTCCCCTTTTGGCAGAGTCTAGGACCGGACAGAATAATCCTAGAATAAGCGGTTGCACATTTAAAACAGATAAGGATGAATTTCTTCTCTCAAAAGTAGTGAATCTGTGGAATTCTTTACCATAGATGCTGTCAATGCTGGGTTGTTAAGTATGTTCAAGGCTAAAGTCGACAGATTTTTCAACAAAAAGGGAATCAAAAGGAAAAAGGCATGAAAGTGAAGTTAAGGACCATCATACCAGCCATGATCTCACTGAATATTGAAGCAGACTTAATGGACTCAATTGCCTACGCCTGCTCTTGTGTTTTACAGTCCTCATTAATTATCTGTACACATGGAACTTACATGAAATTCGAATAGGAGAGGAAGAATCCCTTCCCTTGATTTGAAATCCCAGTCCAGAATCACAGCCCAATTTAGCATGACAGGTATTGCATCAGCTAAATTTACAAATAGAAAATCTAAGCATGAAGTTTCCAGCTGGTACGGCTTAATGCAACACAAGTGCAGCTAAATTTTTTCCAAGGGACATCAAAGTCTAAGGGAAAATAATTATAAGTATTCCTTAATTGCACTTTTACAATCATTTTGTGCTGTATTTTATCATTATTTTTACAAAGAAAGAATTAAAACTATTTATTGACAGCCTGGTGTGAAAACTATATGTGGATAGATCACTATTTTCAAATTAAACTCGACCAAAAAGAATGCTGCCTGGAGAACATACAATAGGTTCTCTTTAGAACAGCAGTTTTAAAAATATCATTGTTGCTATGGTAATGTATTTCCTTTAGTAAGTAAACAGAGGAAATGCAATTAGATGTAATTATGTCAGTCCTGCTAATTATTTCACTTAAAACTTTTAACAAATATGAAGACAAAAATGTTAAAATCACATTGTAAAAACTGACACTGAAACAGATGTCAAGTCTGAACTTGAAGCACTTTTCTGCTGGCAAAAATGGTGACTTGTATTTGTTATTGATCTGCCTAAAAATCTCTTAGAAGTGACAATGACCTTTTTAATCTTTTCAGTACTCACTGTTTTTGGCTTTTCAAATATTCTTATTATTTAGAAATTTAGCTGCTCTGCAAACTGAAAACAACTTGAGCCACATTTTGAATACTTTAATGAAAAGGATTAACTTTATTTGCATTTTGTAGTCATCAAAGTGAAGGATAGTGCTGGAAAATGCAGCATTTTGTATTTCAAACTCCAGTGTTAGCAAAATATCCAGATATAACATGGTAATATGGTCATCTTTTGCTGACCTCAGTAAAACATACTTCTTGTATCAGTGTGATCTTTAAACAGTTTCTAACTCTAAAGTAGGAGTTGGACTGAGACTTGAAATTCATTTCATAGAATTCAGTCTACAGCTAGTTGTCATGGGAGATATTTGCCCATAGTCTGGGCTGGAATTGATTTCAGGTCCCAGAATGAAAGGCCAAATCCTAACCTTCATTACCACAAACGCCCAGAATGAACCATAGTCTTATTATATATTTTGGTGCAAAAATGCTAATAAACCTTGTGGCTAAGTTAACATTAGGAGACCTCTTCTAAATTCTGCTTTGAAAATTCTCAACATTAGATACACATATAATGAGCAGTTATCAAAGGGGAAAATATGTTAAATGTTAATATGTCAAATAAATGAAATTCTTTCTTATGAATCTATAATCTGTATGTTTAGTATCTTGTTTCTTCCAGAGATGTTGAAACTTTCCTATCTGCAGCAAATTTCATTTTTATTCAAGAAGATAGAGGCTCAATCTGTTTCTGGACTACATTAATTTGAATTAAAATTGTTCCAGTAGGAATTCTCGTCAGGTAAGCAACTTCTGTTTAGTGCCTATCTAAATGCTATAACAAAAATTATCTTGAGGAAACTCATTTATTGTTGTTTAACACCAAACATTCATCAATCCAAAATGTCATTCCACCACTCTTGCCCAAAAGTAAATATTCCAAATGTATCACGATTTTTCAACTGAAGTTAAATATTTAAAATATTTCTAAGTCTAACCTTCCTGCTAATAACTTATTCTTAATTTGTTTCAAACAAGCATCTTATTGACAAGTCCACTCCTACTCTGCCCTTTCTGTCCTTGGTCCTTATGCTGTTATAACTAGGATAGAATCCTAGAAATTCCAATGAAGCAAAAATGAGGAACAGTTGCTCATCTATGACTGAGCAGTTTACAACCCTCTAGATTCAATACTCATTTCAATAACTTTAAATCATGGCCTCTGCCATCTTTTTTTTTCAGACTGCAGATGCTGATAATATTTCTGCTGTTGACAACTCTTCTAGATCAATATTTTGACTGCTTACTTTGACCCTTTGAGGGGAGATATTAGGAAACTGTAAAGCAGAGCAAGCTCAAAGGGCCAAACAGTCCACCCCGTTACTATTTCTATGATCTTATTTAATTAATCCTACCCCACCATCCCATCAGAGACCTTCTTTACCTTTGTACACATACCCCACCACACCAGAGAGTGCTCATCCTTCTCCCTTTTTTCGTTTTAGTCCTTTGTTCAAATTTTCTTGAAAACTGTTAAAACTGTGCCTTCTTCTGCTTTTGAGGAATGGTGATCAACCTGAAATGTTAACTCTGTTTCTCTGTCTCCAATGCTACCTGACTGACTAGAGTCTTTCCAGCATTTTCTGTTTTTAGTTCAGTGGATTTATGATCCATGTTATTGGGTAGCATTGTCAGAAGATTCAGAATCTTTAACAATAGATTTAAAATGATCAATAACTAGTAATTAAGATTTCAAGACAGAATTGGAACAAAGAAATTCCACATTTGATTTGATTTCTCAAAATCTACTTGCAAATGGAAACAATTGTACTTTGAGAGCTAACCAACAAGAATGTATCAAAGCTTTATTTTTCAAAACATATAATTAATTTTTTTCCCTCCCTGCTCTCCAACCAGCAGAGCTTGACACTGTAATGGCAGGTGGGAGTTTTGCTTCCAGTTTTTTGTAAAAGCTCATTTATCTCTGAGTCAACTGCCAAGAAGCTAGCAAGAGCTATCAAAACACAATGCTTCTTTTCATTTCCAACATTTTTTGCCTTCTTTTCCTACAGTGACAAAGCTGAATTTAGGGACTTAGTAGAGTTGGATACTGATCCTGCATATTGTTACTGTGTGTCACTTTGTGTTAATGTTTAGATTAGATTACTTACAGTGTGGAAACAGGCCCTTCGGCCCAACAAGTCCACACCGACCCTCCGAAAAGCAATTCACCCAGACCCATTCCCCTACATCTAACAATATGGGCAATTTAGTATGGCCAGTTCACCTAACCTGCACATCTTTGAATTGTGGGAGGAAACCGGAGCACCCGGAGGAAACCCATGTAGACACGGAGAGAATGTGCAAACTCCACACAGACATTTGTCTGAGGCGAGAATTGAACCTGGGTCTCTGGCGTTCTGAGCTAGCAGTGCTTACCACTGTGCTACCGTGCCGCCTCAAATGCAAAAACAAAAAAAATCTTTATGCAAAGTATTATGCATAGAACAAAGTAGTTTGTGAAGCACTACTACTAAAAAACCCCTGTAACCAATATTTCCTTGTAGCCAATAAATATAATTCAATAATTTACAATGTAGTCCTTTTAAGATTTGGTCAAACTCATTCAGCTGTAACGTGGCAACTGTCAACAATGCATAAGTCAAATTCACATTTGAAACAAATGAATTTGAGACAATGGAAAATGAGGTTATTATGTCATTACTATTTTATAAAAATGCAGGTCAGCTGAGTTCAAAACATAAAAATTGCATTCATAAACCATGTTCCAGGTAAATTCAAATTCTCAGTTTTGTAACAAAATCTGGTTAAATTCCAGTGTTTCTTTTTGTTCTTATAGTGACTTACACTCAGACTCAGTAAGTGCTCCAAGTCCATTCTATATTGATGGCATCAAATGGTTCATATAATCAATTGTGAGACAACTCAGTGATAGAGGAGTATCAGTCATGAGGTACATTAATTTTGTTTTCAATTGTACAATTTCCCACTTTATTGTTGGTAGGATTTCACATTATTTTATGAATCACAGAGAATATTCATGAACAAATTATCAAAATAAATATATCCACTCTAATATTTCTTTGATATTTCACACTTTTAAGTATAGTAAAACAGTAATATTACCCCACAACATATTGTTTCTGTTTCCATACCAGTGTCAAGAAGTAAACTTCTAATGTTTACTTTATAAGAACTTATACTTCTATCACTCTCAGCAAGCAATGATATTAAATCTGCATTTCAAAACCTGAAGTTTTTTTGTAATGTAGCTTTAAAGATTTTTACCTATTCCAAAATAAACACGATATTTGTTACTATGGTTAGGCCACTTTTGGAATACTGTGTGCAATTCTGATTTCCCTGCTATAGAAAGGATATTGTGAAACTTGATAAGGTTCAGAAAAGATTTACAAGGATGTTGCCAGGATTGGAGGACTTGAGCTATAGGGAGAGGCTGAATAGGCTGGAACAGTTTTCCCTAGAGTGTTGGAGGTTGAGCGATGACCTATTAGAGGTTTATAAAATCATGAGGGGCATAAATAGAGTAGCCAAGGTCTTTTCCTTGGAGTGGGGGAGTCCAAAACTAAAGGGCATAGGTTTAAGGTGAGAAGGGAAAGATTTAAAAGGGACCTAAGGGACAACATTTCCATGCAGAGGGTGTTGCATGTATGGAATAGGCTGCTAGAGGAAATGGGGGGTGGAGGCTGGTACAATTACAACATTTAAAAGGCATCAGGTTGGGTATATGAATAGGAAGTTTTTAAGAGGAATATGGACCAAATGCTGGCAAATAGGACTAGATTAATTTAGGATATCTGGTCAGTATGGATGAGTTGGACCAAAGGGTCTGTCTCCACACTATAGAACTCTATGACTCTAAGTAAACTTTTAACACATATGATGCTTAAATGTTCAGCAACATTGGAGAATAAAAACAACCACAGTATATGGTTGCCTTTTTGCAAACTTTTGAAGTTCTTTATAAACACTAACAGTCTAATGTAAATTTAATACTTATTCTTAAAGATTATCCATTAAATGTAGCACACACACTGTAACTGGACTGCCAGATATCAATACAGATTCTGCTAATAGATCAACAGTGAAAATAAAAATCTGACTTTTAATCAATCTGACATAGTCAAAGCCACATATAATAAAAGCTAACTGTGATAATAATGTTGCTATAAGCAAATCTTTACCAAGTGCCAAGTTGCTCTTATAATGGTCTAGCCATTCCTCCTATATTGTTAAAAGCATACTTTTCTTTGAAGCAGTTCCACTCTGTTGCAAATTGAAGGCAACGGGTATAAAGTTCATATGCAACATCTCTGTAAGTTTTAACTTTGTTCTCAAGATGTTTTGTAATTAGATGTTAGCCAGGTTAGCCCTTCATACAGTCCATCTCCAGTGGTTGCTGAGGAAGGCTGAACATACCAGTTACGATCTTGAATCCTATTCAGGCCCAGTTTCTCTTGGAGCTCAATGGGTTTCATGGCATTAGGCAGGTCTTGCTTGTTTGCAAAGATTAGAATAATAGCATTGCGCATTTCTCTGTCATTTATGATGCGATATAGCTCTTGTCTGGCTTCGTTAATGCGGTCTCTGTCAGCACAGTCCACCACAAAGATCAACCCCTGGGTACCTGTATAATAGTGCCTCCAAAGAGGTCTGATCTTATCCTGACCACCTACATCCCAGACATTGAACCGAACATTTTTGTAAGTCACTGTCTCCACATTAAAGCCTACAGTTGGAGTTGTACTGACAGGCTGTCCCAGTTTGAGTTTGTATAGCACCGTAGTCTTTCCAGCTGCATCCAGGCCCAGCATCAGAATTCGCATTTCTTTGTTTCCAAAAATCTTTGACAGGAATTTCCCCATTTTAAAAATAATCAATGCAAAATATGTTCTCACAAACAATACTGGATTAATACTGATATTTTAACATCAGATTTCTCGAAATATTAACACAGCCTTTGAAGTATTTGAGGAAAAAAAGCACAAAGGAGTGACAACCTGTTGCAGAAAAGGTAACACCAAAGCGAAATCTCTCACTGTTCTCCCAGATTCTTCTTGCTTGTTAAGTCAAAATCAAATATGAATGAAAAAAGTTTTCCTCCTGCTCTAGTTGTAGCAGTGAATATTGGCTCGAGAAAGTAAGATGATTAGCTTCTGAAATTCATCAGCTTCACAATAACTGAGCAATTCTCAGTTTGTAAAGACCCCAATTAACCAAACAGATTAGCAGAAAAGTGCAGATCGAGTGAAACTGTTTTGACTCCTTCGTTCTCTTCTATTTAGTAGGTTTAAGGCCTTATTACTCAGGCCTCTAAACGCCACCTGCTGGAGGAGATGTAGAATTATTTCATTGGTCCATTTTTGCATCATGTAACTATGGCAATACAAATTCAATAAACTGACACTGAAACACTGCATAAGGACTCTTATAAATTCTGAGTTTAAGTAACTCCAACAGAGATTTTTGAAGATCATTTGCAGAGGTTTATAAAATCATGAGGGGCATGGTTAGGGTAAACAGACAAGGTACTTTCCCTGGAGTGGGGAGTCCACAACTAGAGGGTATTGGTTGAGGGTGAGAAGGGAAAGATTTAAAAGGGACAACTTTTTCATGCACAGGGTTGTGCTGTATGGAATGAGCTACCAGAGGAAGTGGTGGAGGCTGGTACAATTACAGCATTTAGCATCTGGATGAGTATATGAATAGGAAGAGTTTAGAATGATATGGGTCAAGTGCTGGCAAATGGGACTAGGTTAGTTTAGGATATCCGGTCGGCATGGATGAGTTGGACTGAGGAGGTTTCCGTGCTATACTCTAAGGAATTTCTAAAGATGCATTATATAACAGTTCAAGCACTACCAGTCATGAGATCACAATGTACTTATAGGTGAGAAATGCCATTCAATCAAAATTCATTCATCTAAAATGATCATATGCTCCTCCATTTGCTGTATTTAACTATAACTTAAATTGAAGGTTTTCATCTGCACCATTCTATGTGGCGATCAATCCCAAGTATTGATCAACCTTTAATTTCACAGTGCAGAAGGATTTGGGTGTTCTTGAGAACAAAAAGCACAAAAGTTAGCTTGCAGGTACAGCATGTAACGAGAAAGGCAAATGACTTGTTGGACATTTTTGCAAAAGGATGCAGTGTAAACATAAGTTTTGGTACAACTGACAGGGAATTGTTAGAATGTACTTACAATACTGTCTACAGTTTTGACTTCTTTACATAAGGAAGGATATACTTGTCTTTGAAGCAGTTCAATGTAGATTTACTAGGCAGATTCCTGGGTTGAACTAGTCTTGTTTACAAGGTATATATGATGGGCCCTTCTATGCTGTAAACGTCTATGAGCCTATACTCATTTACAAGAATGAAAGGTGATCCTAAAGAAACAAATAAGGTAGAGCTCCGATGTGGGGGAACCTATAACTAGGAAGCACTGTTTAAAAATAGGTGGTCTCTCATTTAAGACTGAAATCAAGACAAATTTCTTCTCTGAGAGGATTGTTGTCCTTTGGAATTTGCTTCCATAAACAGCATTTGAGTCTGGATTAATGAATGTATTCAAAGCGGTGAGACTTTTTTTTATCTACAAGAAAGTTGAAGGTTATTGGGAGCAAGGAGAAAAGTGGATTTAAGGGCACAATCAGATCAGACATGATCCTCTTGAATAGTGGGACAGGTTGACGAATTACCTACTCCTGTTCCTTATGCTCTTGTTTTCAAGAAACCATTAATTTTCTGGGTCTCTCCATTTTGTGGCAACAATTTAACTTATATTTTGTTTGGTGGGTCATTTTCAAATTATTATTATGATGGGGTAATTCTGTTTTAATTTCCACATTTGGCATTCGGATAGACAAATGCTGGCTTTGTAGTTCTTTACTCATCTAGAAAAAAGACACAAAATATATTAATTATCCTAAACTCTAAACTGTCATCTTAACTAAAAAGAAATAAAAGGGAGGCTTGTACTTATACAGCACCTTTCATGATCACAGGATGTCAGAAATAGTTTTACAATCAATTAAATATTTTTGAAGTTTTTCATAATTTTAATGTAAGAAAAACAGCAACCAATTTGTGCACAGCATGGTCCCACAAACTGAAATGTAAAAATAATAAGAAAACCTTGTTGCAACAAAACTTCGCAAAATATAGTAAAACAAGATTCCATAGTACTGAAGCAACATTCAACCCCAATACATGAGTTATTAATTTCTCTCCTTTTTCTCTTCTGACTTATGCAATTCAGAACTAATGCAAACCTGTGTTCCAAGCACATTGGGGGTGAAATTGGAATGAGGCTGCAGCATAAAATGGGCAACAATAACTAACAATCATTTACATGCTCTTCCAGTAATATCAAACCAGAAGAAATAGGATAATTGTCAAATCTACACATTCAAAATGGAAGCAAGAGATGGAAAATCACGTAATATTTAAACAATACTGGCAAGCATTTTATGGTGACAATTATAAGGTAACAAGACAATTATCATAATGAAGAACTACCACTTTTATTTTTCTAACAATGACACATTTTGAGATGAAAATCTTGAAATTAAGATCAACATTGATGGTGAACACTTGATATGTTCATTTAATGTGGCTTTATTTGCTAATCATGCAGATAAGATAGTAATTTAAAAAAGAGTTAGGAATATTATACTAACATTGGCCACACTATATTTGGTCCAAACATATTTATGATACCAGAAAGAAAATGGAAGTAATATGTTAATTACTTTATCACAATGTAGGAAGGAACTAATATTTCATGTTCATGCTGTCCTGGTGCAATTCACAACCAATCAATTACTTCTGAAGTGTATCTACTGTCATAACTTTAAGAAATGTAAACGATTCACCATTACTGTTTTTGGCAAAGCTCAGAAATGTAAATTCTCTCACATGAAGCAATAAACAAATCAGAAACTACTGAAGTTAAGGTTTTGCTTTGGGCACAGTCTGCAATCTGGGCATTTAAACCATGCTAGTTTCCTGAAGTGAAGTTATAGTTCTTGTTTCAGTTCAAAATTATTAGTATGTTTCAAATAAAAAAATTCTATGAGCCAGTACAATTAGGCAGTGTCACATTGGATGTCATTTTTGTGCTTCCTTTGCATTAAAAAAATCCTTCATGTACTGTATTTTCGTGGATCTGCTGCAGTTTTATAACGTAATACTGCAAAAACAAATTTATCACAAAAGGTTAACAACTTCTAGTCCCTTACCTACAAGTAACATAATTTTGAATTATCAAAAATGTCTTTAGGCATCTATGCAAAACTATTTACTTCTTTCATTCGTCTGTTTCATAGTAAGCCAACATAAAACACATATGAGCTGTAAATCGGAAACAAAAACAGAAGTTGCTGTAAAAGCTCAGCGGGTCTGGCAGCATCTGTGAAGAGAAATCGGAGTTAACGTTTCTGGTCCGGTGACTGAGGAAGGTACACTGATTTCACTGCACAGGTGCTCCAGACCTGCTGAGCTTTTCCAGCAGCTTCTGTTTTTGTTTCTGATTTACCACATCTGCAATTCTTTCAGTTTTTATAAAATGCATATACTTCATTATAAAATTTTGAAAAGTGCATCAAATATAGCATCAAAAGTCAACCTTCCCTAGAGGAAGTGTATAAACCTGGGACCACCCTCCTACAAAAATATCCTGATCTATGATTTGTAGTACACTCACTTCTAAAAACTACCAATATTATATGAAGTCCAAGCCTATGCTTGAGTTTTCCACAATCCCACTCCCATTATGTGAGTTTGACTCAGCAGTAGCCCTCAATTACAACTGAATCATACAGTGAGTTTAAGTTACTTTTAGGATTTAATCACATAATCTTGGCTGATATTTGAGTGTATAGACAGAATGCTTTATCAGTGGTATCATCTTGCCGTTTGTTCATAAAACTGAGATCCCACAACACTGATAGTTATTATACTGGACCAAACCTAATTGTGAAATAGTGTAAATAAATCTGTAATTTGTTTTGCTGGTGTCAGATATATTGAGCAGTGGCACTCTAAATTGTTACAGAAATCTTATAAGCCTATGGGAAATAGGAACAGGAGTAGGCCATTCAGCCTCTCAAGCCTGCCTACTGTCAGAATCATAGCTGATCCGACATTTCTGAAGTCCACTTTATTGTGTTTTCTCCATAATCGTTGATTTCCCCCTACTAATCAAGAACCTATCTCAGCTTAAATATGCACTCACAGCTCTCTCTGGCAAGGAGTTTCAAAGACACTCAACCCTCTGAGAGAAGGAATTCCCTCCCATCTCAGTCTTAAATTGGCACTGCTTTATTCTGAGACTATGCCCTCTAGTCCTCGGCGCTCCCATGACAGGAAACATCCTCTCAGCAATTACCAAGTATACCCCTTAAGAATCATATATGTTTCAATGCGACCACCTGTCATTCTTCTTAACTCCAATGAGTCCCAATCTGTTCTGCCTTTAATCATAAGACAATCTCTCTATACCCAGGATTATCTTAATGAACCTTCTATGAGCTGCCTCCAACAAAATGATATCTTTCCATAAATAAAGAGATCAAAATTGTGCACAGTACTCCAGATGAGGTCTCGCCAGCATCGTGTACAGTTGCAGTAAGACTTTCCTACTCCTATATTCCAACCTTCTTGAAATAAGGACCAACATTCCATTAGCTTTCCTGATTATTGCTGCACCTGTGTGCTAGCTTTCTGTGATTTGTACACAGATACCCCCAAGTCCCTTTGTGTTGCAAATTTCTGCAGTTTCTTTCCATTTAAATAATACTGTTCTTTTGTTCTCCCTATCAAAATGAATAATTTAATGATTCATTAATTGCCTTTAGGGAAGGGAGTGTACCATGACTAGCCCACATGTTATTCTGGTCCCATACTATTTCATTATTTTTGCCTTTTGAGGTAAGCTTATTGAAAAACAATTGTCTTTCAAGGCCAACTATGTATGAGCAAATGCTGTCTTGCTAGTGCCTTATTTATGAACAAGAAGTACAGAAAGTTGACATCTCTGAGAAGATGTCAATTTCTTGTCACTTACATCTTAAATATATTAAAAGATGTTTGCTTGACGGTAAATAACTTGAGAAATGCTATTGAAGCTTTTTATCTGGCACTCATCGAACAAATGTAACTTTCTCAAGGGAATCTACAGGGAAACTAACAGCCCAAAAGTGATTTTATAAAAATAAATCACAAACTTAAATTGAAATTGCCTAATGAAATTGCCAACTGAAACAGCACACCTAATGGACGAATTCAGAATTACTGATAGCAACCTTCAAATTATTGTGTGCAGGTATTTGAAATTGCTGTCAGTTTCCTTATAATGACGAATTATCCGCTGTGCTGTCATTTCTGCAACAAACTATATTGGAAGTGACTTCCTCAAATGAGGGGACACTTGTAGAGCAATTTTCTAATTAATAATACCAGAGCAATCTAATATCACCTATACTTGTTCAGTCAAAAATAGCTACAGCCTAGTCTGAAATGCCAGTTACTGAAGGGGTCACGTATTGCATGAGATGCTCTTCTTTGGAAAAAATGTTAAAATTGTGTTCTTTAAACATTCCTAGAGCTTAGTCCCATTCATTCTATGCCCAGTCACTACTGCCAGAAAGTAGATTAACTGACCATTCACCTATCTCATTGTCACTTGTGGGATCTTGCCCTGTTTAAAATAGCTAACAATAACTGAGTGAAATGGTTTGAGGACTTTCCAACAAGCACCAAGACATAATTTGGCTGGTGGTGAGAAGGGCAATACTGTGAAATTCTTCATGTACGCCAAGACTCTCTGCACCACCACAGGCTGCCCTTGAAGCAGCTGCAGAGCATAGACTGTCACACATCTTCTGGAATGTGCCTTTGCAAGGAAAGTTTAGAGACAAATGTAGTGGATTTTGTCAAGGTTCATCCCGAGCAGCTCTGTGACACAGGACACTGTGCTCAACGGTCTGTTCCCTGGGACACACAGACACAAACATTGACCACATCTGAAGGACCATCAAATTAGTGAAAGAGGTCTGCCTGAAATTTATTGGGTCTCCTACAGCAAAGAGTTGACTTTGACTGAGTGTTGCAGACTGGCATATTCCAAGGTCCAGGACTACATGCTGAGGGATGCACTAGAGCTTGGGGAAGCTGCCGCGAAGGTGCAGTGAGGAAAAGGCCACCATTCAAGGTCCTCTGCCAAAGTTAAATGGGGGTCTATTCAGTTATCGGACTCCCCCATTTCCTCAAATGTATGTAAACTTAGTCTTGTAAAAATAAGAAATGCCTTGGGGTTGTTTGACTTAAGTGTGCTATAGTGACTATGTTTATTTCTAAAGGTTTTATATGAATAAAGTATATTTTTGAAATAAAAGTTTGGGGTATTTCAGAGATGCAACAACGCACTATATGAATGGAAGTTTCTGTTTCGTTTCTTATACCTTTCATTTGATTTTGTGTTACTTTCTGGTGTTTACAAGAGATAATTCTGGACTGCAAAATAGTGTGCACGGTAGGAATAAAAGTTTCAAGTTCGAACAAGGACACAAAACCATTACAACTGCAGTGTGCTCACAATCAAGCTTCATCGATATTCGGTATCAACTCCGCCTACTTCCTCCGTCCGATCTAAATAACGAATTATGGTGCGTACATTGCAGTTTCTGTTGCGTATTGGAAGCCATTTTGGAGCTGTTATTATTCAACGGAAAACACTGTGATCAATATGGATCCCACAGAATACGACAAAGGTTCGGCGCGTACTGCGCACGTGATCTCGATTCCAAACTGCCATCCGTTCCAATCCTTTCAGCCCGCTCGCGCCGCACTTTATCGAGTGCCCGTATGTGACTATGTCCTAAACGCACATGCGCAAGTGACAGAGGCGGGGCGGGTTTCGCTCTCAGTTAATGGAGAACGGGCGAAGGGAAGAGTGAGTGTGTTATTATGTCCCGATACAACCGGTGCGGTGGAGGTGAGGATCCCCCCCCTTTAGCACTGAAGGAAAATCCAAACGGAAAATAAACCCATCAAAACAGGCAAGCGTCTGATCCCCAGGCACCCCCTTCAAATCGGATGCTGCTTGTACAATCCCGAAAGGTGCGGAAGCTGCCATCCGCGCGATGGTGGCACGCCAGCCTCTTCAGCATGGAGGGGGTCGGAGCTGCGAAATGGCGGCCTCTTGTTCTCTTTCCTCTCGTTACTTTCATTTTGGCGATGCCTTTTGCGATTTTGATTTTTGTTTTAAAAACCGCTGTACCTTGACGGTTAAATGTAAATACTGTGAGGAATATACGGGGAGCAGCCACTGAATGACAATAGTGCGCGCTTTGGCGGGCCATGCAGGCGGCAGTGCCTCCATATTGTTTAAGGGTACACAACACATCTCCGGTTTATGCTTAAAGGGTTTGTGAGAAGTGACCACTGAATTGTGAGCCCGACATGTCGGTGATTCTTGACTCGGTCTGGGGACCGAAAAGCAAAGGAAGCACGGCAATGCATCAAGCGATTGGATCTAATACATCATTTTGACTTCCACCCCCAACACGGTTAACCTTGTTCTCGTGCTCATTGGGGGAATTTAACGATGCATTATTATTTAAAGATCGTAGCATACACCATTGAAGCTGTGACCCAGGTTTAGAATGTCAATTTATATAATACGTTCGGTTTTCAAAATCAGTTTATTGAGAAATTGTTTATTAAAATTATAAAATTTGGAGTTGTGCCTTCTAGGTTTTTCCCTGTGCCTATAGTAACAGTTGAATTTTACTTTGATTTTTATGGTGAGCAATAAATTCACAAGAGAAATTGGTTGCCTTGAGAGATTAGGTTATTTTATACAATAGAGGTAAGCTTGATTATACTATAAAGTTAAAAGTCTGTGCTTGTCAGAAACTGAATTACTTTCATAAGCAGCAAATAAAAAAAATGCTGGTATATGGAATCACTTGATCCACACTACCTGTTCTGGTTCTAGTTCCACATTCCAATGTAACCTAAACTATTTTTGCTTACACTTTATGTCATCTTCCATATTTTTATTCAGTGTTTATATAACCCTTCCTGGGTACAGGTTTGTTTCCTTCATTCTCACTTACGAGTGAGAAATTCCATTTCCTATTGATCTGAGCAATCCAACCATCTTTGCTTCAAGTGTCAGCCTTGACTGTGGCAGCACTCTTACAGCTGAGTGAAAGTAGGGATTTCACCTGGACATCCTGGAACCAACATCTAGTGATTTTCTTACTGCTGTCTGTGGGACCCTGCTGTGCACAAATTAACTAATCTTATAACAGTGGCTGCACATGAGATCATGGAGCAGGCGAAAACCATTCAACCTCTCAACCCTGCTCCACCATTCTAGATTATAGCTGATCATCTACCTCACTGCCATATTCTTGCACTATCCCATGTCCTTTGTTGGAACCTGTTGGACTATAACCTGGTGTTTTGTGATTTTTAACTATGCCCATTGATGGTATTGAATGACTTCATTAGGTGTAAAGTGCTTTAGACATTGTTAGGAATGGCTTTGTAGAAATGCTTAATGTATTATTAGTTCTGAGCTGAGTGCCCGACATTTCCGATTCAACAGAAATACATTATTAGTACAGTATTAGTACATGAAAATACTTTCATTTTTACTGCACATATTAGATTTCTTTTTATCTTCTCAGCTGCAAACCTATTTATATTTTACAATATCCTAATTCTTAAGCCAATTGATATCACAATCTGCTTTTAAAATCTTAGTTCTGTAATTTTTGTGATCTTCTGAGGTACTGTATCACTCTTCATTTAACTTCTGATCATTTTAATTTATGTTTCCTCTCTTTTTAAAATTGTGCTGCATATACCTCTGTTTACTGTTGCTGTCAGATCCATCAATTATAATACTACTTGTCTAGTACTGTTTGGTTCTCTTTTCTACAGTTTGCAAGGTCAGTTTTATTTTCCCTGAGTATATGTCATAGTTTTTACAGCATAGAAAGAGGTCTTTCAGTCAGTCATCAAACAACCATCTATTCTAATCGTACGTTCTAGCATTTGGCCCATAGCCTTGTATGCTTTGGTGTTTCGAGTGCTTATCTAAATAGTGCTTAAATGTCTTGAATGCCTTATGGGCAGAGAGTTCCAGATAACCACAACCCTTTGGGTGAAAAATATTTTCCTCAAATTCCCTCTAAACATCCTGCTCCTTGTCTTAAAACTTGCCCTTTTGTTATTGGTCTCTGTACTAGTGTGTGTGGGGGAATCTATTTACCTTGTCTATGCCCCTCAGAACTATGTACACCTCATTTGGATTCCTCCCACCTCAGCCGCCTTTGCTCTGAGAAAACTAATCCCAGTATCTGTAGTCTCTCTTTCATTAATTGAATTGCTGTAGCCCAGGCAACACCCTGCTGAATCTCTCCTGCACTCTTTTTAGTCCAGTTTCATCCTCATGCTGTGGTGACCAGAACCCACAGTACTCCTCCTGTGGCCTAATTAACATAGTATGCAGCTCCATCATAAATTCCTTGATCTTGTACTCAATGCCCTGTCTAATAAAGGCAAGTATCCCATATTCTTTCTTATTCATCTATCCTGCCTTTAAAGATCTATGGATATGTAAGCTGAGGTACCTCTGATCCTCTGCACTACTTTGGTACTCCTTTGCTTTGTTAGTCCTCCCAAAACCCCTCACCTTTCAGGATTAAATTCCATTTGCCATTATTCAATCCATCTGACTAGCCCACCTATATTGTCCCATAGTTTGTCTTTTCTCCTTGCTATCTACCAACCATCAATTTTCATGTCCTCTGTGAACTTACTGATCATACCTTCTACCTTCATGTCTAGATCATTAATGTACTCAAAAAGCAAAGGACCTAGCCACTAGGTGCAAGCTTCCTGTCATAAAATATCATTCAGCCATTGCTGTCCACATGCTGCCATTAAGCCAGCTTTGACTCCAAGTTGACCAGTTGCCCTGGTCCCCAGAATCCCTTAGCTTCTTACCAGCCCACCATGCAAAACGTAATCTAAAACCTTATTGAAGTCCACACAGACTACACCAACTGCACTACCCTCATCTACACATCTAGTAACCTTGTAAAATTCAATTAAGTTGTTAGGTATGATCTCCTTACAAAATCATGCTGATTTCCTGGATTAATTCTGTGCCTTGGAACTTTTCCAGTAGTTTCCCTACCACCGATTCATTTATATAGAAATAAAATATCTTGGTATGTTCCTGGGATAAATGTTCATTTACTGCGGCTGTCCTGCAATCCTGCAGTTAATTTTTTTTAATACCTGGTTTTAGTTTAAGGAATTCAGTGTCGTAGTTCCCCAGACACTTGGTAGTAGTCAAACTCTAACATGACTTATATATTTATTATCTTGCTTGTGTAGGTTACTATTTTTATACATTGAGTATCATTGTCTCCCGATAAGTGACTGCATATTATGTTCTAACTGAATAAATGTTTAAGTACTCCTATTAAACAAGAATAAATATATATCGGTTCCTTTTATTTAGATAACTAATTGTCACTGTTTTGCAATATACTATACTAATTAGCCCAGAGTTGATTAGAGAAATAACACTGCTGATAAACATCAACACCATTGAAAAGTTCTGATAATGTTTTGGTCTGGTTCTACCTATTCATATTTTTTCAATATGTTTACTGACATCAGCTATCCAATAATCATTGCTGACTGCATGTGCTCAATGTTGATTATTTACAAATGTTATGAAGCTGATTTTTTTTTTCATACTGTCACGTTTTGTTTAAATATATTTCTGTGATATCCCTGCCAGTGTGCATGTTCCTGGGTGTCAGTTAACAACCATTTTTCTTTCTACAAAATGTTGGTGCTCCAAATGCTCCCAGCTAGTAACATTTCTTCACTTGACCAGAATGCGTATTGGCTTTTCATTTGATAAACCAGGGTACGTTCTCAAACTAGAAGAATTCGATAATTGAATGGACCTTGAAAAGGGATTTTCATTTTTGTAGCAAAGAGGTGATCGATACTGTTTTGAAAACATGCAAGAAAATTTTCACAGCTATAATGCTTCTTGCATATACCATAGAGAATGAATGTGAAAAACCCTCTTTGGAATAATGATATAGCAAAAATGTTTCTGCATAAGTTAACATGCGTGCACTCTATTCTAAGAACCTGTTTTAATGTCATAGGTTCAACTACTCCAGTGTATTGGAATCGGCTATTCATGTTTTTTGGCCTCTGTTCCTAGTTTATTTGTATCATGGTATTATTCCAAAAAAATCAGATATGCTATTATTATAATTTTTTTTTAAAATTATCATTTTTCTGATGTTGGGTGCGCTGCAATAGAAAAGTGAGCTCTAGTCACATATTCCCATAGTAAGGGGAAGTTGTAAGGAGGCTTGCATTAGAATTGTACAATTTTTAGTGACTAGTTCCCTATGCATAGATGTGATTTCTAGAGCCAGATCATAAAAAATGTGCAATCATGTTAATTGAAAAATTATTGTACATCATCAAACATTTTGATTACATCTCATGCACAATATACAGTGGTTACCTTTTGTAATTGTGGACTGTCATCCATAACATACTAAACCCATTCAGTAATGTATTTCTAATCTTGTCCTCCTTCCCCATCTCAGTCTAAAACTGAATCCTTTGCTAATTTTGAAATTTTGTTCAGAAACTACATGTTTTGCTGTGCTTGTATGCAATTCATCTTCAGTTTGACATATTGTCTAGGAATGAGGAGGTCTTTAATGAACATTAGGACTTAATGTTAATGGTGAAAACTTTGTGTTCAGAAAACAGGGTCCCATTCAGCAACTAAAATTTTTGATCTGCATTATTTTAGACTGCCAGTTTTGTTGCCACTTGCACAGGAGGGCATCAAGCTGAAGATAGTTAGAAGGAGATTTATATGGAAATAACTTGAGACCTGTAGTTGACACTTTTGGTTACTGACTAGAAATTACAAGAATGAACTTTGACCAGATTCCTACCATTCATCTTTGTGGCTGACGAAAAAATGGGCCAGAGAACATGAGAAAAACTAATCAAGCTTTGAATCGAGATTCTAAGAATTTCCTAATTTGCAAGACCCCCATGTCACTATTGTACTAGTTGATTCTCATTTGTAAGAAATTTCTAAAATTCTGACAGTTTGGTATGCATACCAATATGCAATTCACTTTTGCTGTTTGTATTAAAACTTTATGCTTTAGTCTGAGTTGCGACTAAGGGACTTTTCTGAGATGTTCTTGCTGCCTGTGTGATTAAACGAACACACCAAAGCACTGATGCAAGATGCCATTTGAGTGAAGGGGTTGTGATGAATGTGACAGTGGTGGTTTTGAGGCGGAGGGGTGTTGAAAAAGAATACAGTACAGTTCGGTCAAAGCTGCAGTGAGCTGTTTTAAGCTCATGTTACCTACCTGCTATCAAGACATCTCTTCGTGATTAGAATAGAACTTTGAAGTTGAACATTGAAGATCCAGTTATGGTCCATGATGGAACCAGTGGCAAAAGTTGAACTGAGTGGTTCAGAAATTTTGGTGGAAATTAAAATATAACTTTGCAATTAATATATTTTGTTATTTGGGCAAATAAATTAGAGTTTTATAAAAGCACAATGCGAGAAAAACTTAGGTCAGGCAGCATGTGCAGATAGAAACTTAGTAAATGTTTCAGGTCAAGTGACCTTTTGTCAGAAGTAAAGAAGGATTGCATTGGAAGGTTTTTAATCAGGTTTAAAAAGGGATAGGGCAGAAAGAAGAAAAGGCAAAGAAACAATGTTGGAGAAATTCAACAGGTCTGACAGTATCTGTGGAGAGAGAAACTGAGTTAACGTTTTGAGTCCACTATGATTTCTTTGAGAACGAAAGGCAAGTTCTTTGATAACAGGGGGACCAAGGGAGATTTTAAAATAAAAGATTTCATGATGCAAAAGCTGAAGAGAGTGTTGATGGGCAAAGAAATAAAGGTTTTGTCCAAATGGTGTAAATGGCTAGGCAAAAACATAATTAAATGCAACATGAGGAATAAAGAAACAAAAAGCAAACAGAATGAACATAATTAGAAAGGACAATAAGCCGAAGGCAGAGTTGTGATCTAAAGTTGTTGAACTCTTGAGCCCAGATGACTATAGAGATTTAAATTGATAACAAGGTGTTCTTGCGTTTGCATTGGAACACACCATGGGCAGAAATGTCATTGTGGGAGAAGGTGAAAAATGATGAGCACCTGGAAGCTTGGGGTCAGTTAAAAGGAGTTTTGTATAAAGTGTTACTCAGTCATGAGTTTGAACCCTCCAAGGTAGAAGTGATTGCATCATGAACTGAATGTACAGTATGCTAATTGAAAGAGTAGAATTAAATTGGTTCCATTTGGAAAAAAATATTTAGGGCATTCGATGATGAAAACGGTAAGTGTTGCGTCTCCTGTGCTTGCGTGAGAACCTACTGTAGGGGAGAAGCTACTGTAGGGAAGTATGTGGGTTTTAGGCGTGAATGAGAAGTGGACGAGGATGTCAAAAAGGGACTGATCAATTTGGAATTGTAAAAGTGCAGGCAGGGAAAATGAGTTTGGTTTAAGGTTGCCAACTTATAGATGTATTATGATGTCATGGAATCAATGTCCTGTGGCACAATTGTTCAAGCCCATCCACTGGGCTGAGGGGACAATCAAAAGACCCAGGCACCTGCTGAACTGGGTACAGCCCTTTATAAGCAATTGCTGCTAAATCCTCAGCTCAGACCCCAGTTACTGTACTTTCCCCATACATATGGGTTCCTGAAAAACAATCTCTTAAGCAAGCATTGATCAACTGCCTTGGGTTTTAGTCTCAAACCAGTGCAATGCTTCCTCCTGTTTGTTGCATTAGCAGATATGGCATTGTAATGAATGTAAAGCATCTAGGAGGTTTCCTCTTACAGACAAATTTTTGTAAAGTATGCTGTTCTCCACAGCTATATGGGAGTGTTAATATATGATGGCAGGAACAGGTGTGAATGCGTTACATGTACATGACCCATGTCTGGTTCTGGTGCATTTAAATCATCACATTGGCAAAAATGCTGTCTGATTGCTATTATACAATGAATAATAAGCTTTTGACTATTGTGTATATTAATTTATTTTCTTAAAATATCACATTGCTTTCAATTGCCACATGCTGATTCTAGGAGATTCTGGGCTATTCCATATGATTTGGTCGTATCATACTGGACTTGGTGGAAATGGCAGAGGATGATGCCCTGCTTCCTTTAATGACTGCATTCCATTTTCCCAGTCTTATGGTGGAACCTAATTTGATGGTGCAACCTTCTTTATCAATGCTTCTGACATTTTTTTCTCAACTATGGATTCTCGTCCAGCATAGTTGATGGACGTCTCCAAACGGACTGTTCCCTGCATGCACCTTTGTGCACTTCTTAGTTATCCTAATACCCATGTCATTCCATGCAGCAAATATTGATGTATGCGTGTTATGTGTCCATTGTGTCATTTTTCTTGAACTTTCAATTTTATTCTGTATTTGCAGTTTATGATGTGTTTTCCTCTTTGAGGAGATGACAGGCTGGGTGACCACTTTGCAGACAACCCATTAAGTCTGCCAGCATGACCCCAGTTTCTGGTTGTTTGTCACTTTGATTCTTGACCTCACTCCCATAGTAATCTTTCTGTCCATAGCCTTCTCCAACACTGGCTTAATGATCAACATCTTTCCTTTTGATTTGGCTCTACAGCCTCTGAACTCACCAAGTTATTTTAGATCATAACCTCTCCGTTCTTTTTCTTTCTTTCATTTTATTTGTTTGTCTTATTTGTTTCTTTATTCATTTGTATTGCATTCAAATGATTTTTATCATTCAATTGGACTTAATTTTGTTCCTTTATGCATCAACCCTTTAAGAAGATTTCTCTTAAGCTCTGTTTATAAAAATAAGGTATCGTCTATTTCAAGAAAATCTGTTGCACTTTACCCTACCATGGAACTTGTCTTTTGTTCTTCTACCACCTCCCTTCTTTTGCTGTTGTAAAAACTCTTTTGTAGATTTTTTTTCTATTCTGGTGAAAGGTAACTTACCTTTGTGCGCTCTCTTTCTTTCTCTGTCACTCTCTCTCTCTAGACACCACCTGACCATGTCCAGTTTGCTGAGCTTTTCCAGCAGTTTTGTTTTTATATTAAATTAGGATTTCAATCACTTCACTGAAAGAAGCGTGTATGATGTGGGGCGCTTGCACCAGTATGGGCAAAATAAGTTGTTTGATTAGAAAATATCTGAAACATGTTTAGAGATGTTATTACAACCCTAGAGAACAGTTGGGATTTGAACTGAGCTGTCCTGGTGCTGGGACACTACCACTGTACAACAGACCCTTCCAAGAAATTACCTTGGAATATTTTTTAATCAACCTGTTCATGGTTATTATTACACCACCCTAAAAATAGTTGGGTGTTGAGCCTGGGTATCTGGCTGAGAGGTTGGAACTGTGCCACAAAAGCCCCGCCAAAAATTGTATTATTGAAATGGTCTCCATTTTAATCAACTAAGAGTAGAGGATAGAGAAAATTGATGAAGGAACAGCTGGGAGGATTCAAGTAGAGTACTTGCAAAGCAGTTAAAGTATAAAGAATGTAGAGAAGAGTAATGATTGAGATTCAAAAATGTAAAGTGTGTCAGGAAGAGATGTCCAAGAGTTTAACAAGTTTCATATCATTCCTGAGATGAGGCCTCCGGCTAGCCAGCATTTATTGTCTATTGTTAGTTTTATTTGAGAAGGTGGTGCCAAGTTGCCATCTTCAACTACTGCAATTTTTGTTGTTAAGATACAGCCCCAGTGCTTCTAGGAAAGGAGGTCAAGGATTTTGTTCCGGTGTCAGTGAAGGAACAGTAATATCCCCTCCAAGTCGGGCATTTGGCCTCCCGTGCATCAGCTGTCTTGTCCTGCTAAATGGTAGAGGTTATCATTTTGGAAGATGCTGTGAAAGGAGCCTTGATGAATTGCTATAGTCATTTAGTAAGTGGTGTACACAGCTAATGCTGCAGGAATAGATATTAAAAGGGGTGAGATGGCTGCCAGCCAAATGGGCTGCTTTGTACTATATTTGAATGTTGTTGGTGGTGCATTTATCGAGGCAAATGGAGAGTATTCCATCACAATCCTTTTTTTTAATTAGGAGAAAGTGAGGACTGCAGATCCTGGAGATCAGTGTCTAGTGTGGTGCTGGAAAAGCACAGCAGGTCAGGCAGCATCCGAGGAGCAGGAGAATTGAAGTTTCGGGCATAAGTACTTTATCAGGAATTTCGAGGCAAATGGAGAGTATTCCATCACAATCCTTTTTTTTTAATTAGGAGAAAGTGAGGACTGCAGATCCTGGAGATCAGAGTCTAGAGTGTGGTGCTGGAAAAGCACAGCAGGTCAGGCAGCATCCGAGGAGCAGGAGAATTGAAGTTTCGGGCATAAGTACTTTATCAGGAATTTCCTGATTAAGGGCTTGTGCCCAAAATGTCGATTCTTCTGCTCCTCAGCTGCTGCCTGACCTGCTGTGCTTTTCTAGCACCACACTCTCGACTCCATTTTTTTTTAATGCCTTATGGATGGTGGTGAGGCATTGGGACTTAACTTGCTACACAATCAATGAAGAATTACTTGCTGCAGAAGTCCCATTACTTGATTTGCTCTTGTATCAACGATATTCATATAGCTGGTCCTGTTCAGTATATTGTTAATGGTAACTCCCACGATGTTGGTAGTGGGGATTCATTAATGGGTGGTCATTCCATTAAACCTCAAGTGGTAATGGTTAGATGGGATTGACAGATGTCTTTAATTATTCTCTTTCCACATTGTGAATTTTGTATTTTTGATTTTAAATGTATAATCTATCTTAAAGAATTAATATGCTTTTAATATCCTACAAATAGTGAGTTGTATGCAAGCTGATGTTGGGAAAAGTATTTGTGGCAGAAATTTGTATATCATGAGGCGGGTTGTCAGAATGAAGAAAATGCAACCTACTGGTTCTCTGTATTACTTTTGAAGTTGCATACTAATGTGGCCTTTGAGACCTTTCCTGATGTGTAGGAGAAAGTGAGGACTGCAGATGCTGGAGATCAGAGCTGAAAAATGTGATGCTGGAAAAGCGCAGCAGGTCAGGCAGCATCCAAGGAGCAGGAGAATCGACGTTTCGGGCATAAGCCCTTCTTCAGGAAACGTCGATTCTCCTGCTCCTTGGATGCTGCCTGATCTGCTGCGCTTTTCCAGCAACACATTTTTCAGCTTTCCTAATGTGTGTCAATTTCAGCTATTTACTCTTTCCAAATTGCTGTTAGCTCTGGTTCTCCCCATTTTTTGATATCCTCTTTTTCAATCTCTGGTTGCTGGCTCAGGATTACAGTGATGCATGTCCAGTCTGTTCATCCCCGCACCACCATGACAGACAAATGTGTTTGTGTCCATTCGGGCATACAAAACACTCAGTGTAACATTTGGGATGAGACCTTGTTTGACAACATTATCTTAATAGGTCTATCATCTATATGAAAAAGTGTTGAGGGTTGTCCCTGTCCTTCTAAATGAGTTAACATAGGTGTGTGTGTGTGTGGATGACAGTCTCAGCAGAGAAAAAAATTAGGAAATTACAAAACAGGTAAATAAACTGAGTACAGAAATGGGTCTTGGGTATTGAATTTTGTTCTGGGGCCAACTTATTAAGAATAGCAATATATAGACTTATAGCCTAACCGCATGGTTGATTTGTTAAAATAACCAATTGTATTAGTTTTGTATTTGCAACAACAAACACATCTTTGAATTTCTCTCAGTTAATCAAAATTCAGATGATACTTTTGAAGCAACTTGTTTAGTGAATGAATGTATAGAGTACTGAATTATCGTTAATTATGTGTAGTTAGTTCATTTAGTACTTGTGATTGAGTTGTATGATTTTTGCCATATTTTAGTCAGTCCTTTTGATATATTTTGTTCAAACTTGTATATATGTGGATGTATTTCAATGTTTTTCCCCTTACTACAGAAGATGGTGACCATACTACTACTAAGTACAATAAATTCCATAATGTAGACATTGTCCACCAGTGTTAGTTACTTAAAAACTTGCAGGTTTAATGCTCAGTGTTCCCTTTGCATTTGCTGAGCAGCCCTTTCTGTATATTTTAATTTTTTTTCAGTAATGGTTAAGAGAGGAATGTTGATAAATTATCAGAATAGTTCTTTAGTTGTGCCATGTATCTTTGTACTTAATTGTACGTAGATTGCCCAATTACTGAAATGTGTTTTGTTTACCTAATTGGCATATCCAGTTTTCTTAGGTTCTGTTACAAAATGTCCAAATAACTATGTACTCAAAATCAGTAGAGTTTGAACTCAAAACTTGACTGAGAGGTGAATGCTGACAACTTAGCCACATTGACAGTTTCTGATCAAAGTATGTTAAATGATTAACATGTACAAGTTACAACCCATGAATCATTTCTATTACCAACCACATAGCCATATTTATCACTGGCCTGCTGGTGTTAACTATCGACCTACATTATTGCTCAGGTTTTTTTAAATTACTTTCCTTCACGTTCATAATTCTTTTACCCTGTGTCTTTGGTTCACTTGTAGTCTCTTGTATTTGGATTATTAGCTCTTCATATGTGCAAGCGAAAGAAATACTTGTCTTAAAGTCTATGCTCTTTTCTATTTTTATTTTCAACTTTTATTTCTAGCCCTTACTAATCAATCTTCATCAATTCCACTACAGTCTGCAGTCAGTTCGTCATGCAGTTTTTTCTTTTCCATTCCACATTGAGTCAGTGGCATAAAAACAGTATGCTGACAATGCAGGAGAGATAAGGCAACATTTGTGGAAAGAGAAATAATTAATGTTTCAGATTAATCATGGATCTTTAAAACATTGTTTCGTTGTGCACAGACATAACCATACTTTGGATATTTCCTGCATTTTTCACTTTTATTCAAGATTTCCAGCAATCACAATATTTTACTGTGACTAAAATTCTGGTTCCAAATGAGTCTGCTGCCAAACATTCCCATCGTATCTGCACTTCTCAAGCAGTTTTCCCTACTGTCATAAATTTGTTGATCTTGAACATAGGTATTTTGCCATGATGTTGCACTTCACGTGCCTCCATAACAAATAATTTTTGCATTCATTAACAGAGAACCTTCTTTAAAAAATGTGTAGAGATTTTTCACTTCATGTTAAGTCGGAGTACTGTGGAATAGAATCCTTTATTGCCTTTTAAATAGATGTCTTTGTATGCTAAACATTTCTGTTCTTAGATAAGAGATTCATTTTTATCACTTGAGATTTTCTCCCTTTCCTGTTTCTCTTAGTACAATAAAACAGTGCAGTAAGGTTTATGTTTTTTAAGTATGTACCTAAAGTGCACAGTCCAATAGTTATCAGATAGTTAAGTGTTGTATATTTAAAGTAGTTTTTATTTAGTGTTTTGTTTCGTAGACTAATGATGTCTGATGTGCATCTCAACAGAAACCAAGGTCTATGTAGGTAACTTGGGAACAGGTGCCGGTAAAGGGGAACTAGAGCGTGCATTCAGCTACTACGGACCACTGAGGACAGTCTGGATAGCACGGAATCCCCCTGGTTTTGCTTTTGTGGAGTTTGAGGAGCCTCGAGATGCTGAAGATGCTGTTCGTGGTTTGGATGGCAAGTAAGTAAACTTTAAAGGGGATCTATACCCCCTTGGTAAAGTCACTGCTTTCATTATTAATTGCTGATCTTTCAAATTACTTAATATGAATGTTTTCAGCTGTTTTTTAAAAATCTGCTCAGAGCACAGTTGTTTGGTTGTGAAGGTACTAAAGGGCAGGTTTGTTTCCTTAAAAGTAGTGATAGAAATAATAGTGAATGTGCAACCTTTCCTATAATATTAATGTCAATATGCAGGAACTTTCAGTATTTAGGAACATAGTGGGCATTGTGTGCTCTGATCAGGAAAAAACAACATCTGAGGATCATTCACTGTACTTTAAATGAGGGAATGAATAATGAAAGGACTGACTTTATCATTTGGATTTAGCTCCCCTTTAAATATGGGCAGTTGTCAGTGAGTGACAAATGTATAAAATTGTTGTATATATGTGTGTGTGACTGTTGTGCTTGGTATCCATACATTTTTTTTATTTATTACAATAAATACAATAGTGTATGGATAAAAAAACTATGACAGCTGCCATTACTGTAACCAAACCTGTATGAAACACTCGTGTGGTCTGACACCTGTGGAAATGATCAATTGTTTCCACAGTTGTCATGTCATTCACCAGCATACCAGTGCTATTTTCCCATCAGAGAGCCTGTCCAGTAACTGAATCTGTGTATGATTGTTTTTCAGTTTTTTTTAAGGTATTACCTGCCAGTCAAATTCTAACCAGTTAAGAGCCTTGTTTGACTGATTTTACTGCTTAGCTTATTCTACCAGTTTCTCCTTGTGTACTAAGCATTCAGTGGTTAGAAGGAATGGAGATACTTGCTCCTAAATGTCTGTAAATACTGCATTGTAATCTTCCCATTTTGCAGGAAGTACCTAAATCCAGTATAAGCAGTCTAGAGTATAAATCTGTGTTGTTGATTAAAGGGTTCCAGACTTCTTTTGCCAATGCCTCCCCTTTCAGAAATTTGTATGGGCTCAACCTTTTGAGCAACAGTTGGGGGAATAATTAATATGAAACCAGCAACATCAAACCATAATGGTCTTTTGATTGTGTATGACTTCAATTGAAGTTAACAAAATAAAGAAGAACATGAAGTCAACTGGGGTGTTTGATATTGACTCTTTTTAGCATTATTGACAAACAAATACTTCCCTACCCCTGTCTTTTTGCTTGGAGGATTTTGTTTTCTCAGCACAATTAATATTGATTCAGACAGCAATATAAATTGCACTGACCTTGCATTATACAACTAAATAAATCAAATGTAAAATAACCCTTGGTGATTTGCCTTATCTCAATTAGGATGAATTTATTGCAGTGGCATAATTTGAAAATTAATGCTTAATTTTGGAGAGTTTCAACCACAAATCAGTCTTTTAGGCTTCTATAATTGTTCAGCTATGTAAATACTGAAAAAAAAATCTTAATTCTCACATACTTTGAAATAACACAAGCAAATAATAAATAGGCTAATAGGGGCATTGGATTTGAAGTGAGATCCGGCATTGATCAAAAAGCAAAACTTGAAAATTTTCTGAAAACAAAATGATCGACATGTCTTTTAAGATCTGATGCCATCAGAAATTTGCTACAGAATCCTGTTTTGATTCCAGACAAAATACTTCAGAATTATATCTTTAACTGAGGTCTGACATTTCTCAGTCCATAATAGCAGAAGGCAATATTAGGAATATGGCTCATAGGCAGCTTTGAAAAGACTGATCCCAGCATATCATGTTGTTTCAGTAGTACCTGATCAACTTTAATTAGTCCAACTTTTATATCTAGAAATCAGCATGAATTCAAACATCTTGTGATGTGATTGCCTTATGCCATGTTACATGTTTTACACTCTTCCTTTGAATTTCAACTTAAATCTGCTCAATTTCTTAACAGTTTAAAGTAATTTATATTTTCTGAAGTGCCTCCTGTCTGCGAGGTTGTATTGGTGGCTCACCCTTCAGCCAGCCTGTGGTCATTGCTCCCATCCCCTGGCATCTTTGTCTGCCTAGGGAACTGCTGCTGCTAATAGCTTGACTGTCATATCCTTTTAATTTCAGGCTGCCTATACTTGAAGATACATTTACCCATTTGTTCGTCTGAACGAACCTTGGATTCCCCTTGCCAGTTTCATTGCCGGGATCTGTCCCTATGCTTGTGCTAATGCTCCCTTCTGAATATTTTTGAGATAGTTTAAAAGTGATTCCTTTTGGATTTTTGTTTCGTATGGAAAAGCGCTTTTGGCTTCACTTGTCCCAATCCCTTTATTGTATGCCAGAGATTTAGAACCTGTGTTCGAACTAGAAGTTTGAACATAATTTGGGCTTTAGTGAAGCACTTTGGCACACTGTCCAATTCTTCTATCCTTTTCAATTTTTAATGGGTTCTGTTGTGGATTTGAGGACTTCCTTTATTGCTCACTGAAATACATTTGAACTATGGCTAAGATATTGTAAGTTTAATGTTGCATCATAGTTTGGTTGATTTTTGAAATATCATCCAGTTGTTTGTTGCAAGAAGAGTTTCGTATGGCCAACTAAAGTATGTAAGAGTGCTCTCAGCAATTTCAGCAATTCTGATTTACACCTAAATGTATTTATACATTTATTTAAAAATGACCACATGAGTATTATATGCTGTGGAGGGAAGTGAAATACAGTTTTTGATTTGCACTTTGGGAGAGATTAATTTTCCTGCGACTTTGTCGCTCATGAATTGTTAACTTTGACAGTGGGCAAATTGTATTTCTTGCTCTTTATCCAGTATCTTTGGTCAGCTGACATTAATAGGCTATTTAAAATTTCTCTAAATAATAGTTCTGATCTGTGGTTCCAGATATTCCACAGGAGCAGAGATACAAATAACTGCCTCAACTCCAGTTTCAAAATAAAACTTTGATATGAGCATACAAGGCTTTGGCTTGACTTTTTGTCTCCTTTTTGCCTTTTCCCTTCACAGAAAAGTAAAGATAACCCGTTTTTACTAAAATGTGGTAAATGCCATAAAAATCATTTTACTTAAAGTAAAAATAATAATGAATTTGTTTAGATGCACAAGTGTTGGCATCCGTCCCAGTTAAACTTTTGTAATGGTAATCTCATTTCCTTTTATCAAAATGAATTCTCCTGTCTTCTGTCACAGCTTTATTGGTGTCTAATTTTTTTATCTGACTTCTTTCATGATTCTCACTTTCCTTTCATACTCCAAACTTCAAATTAAGTCAGACACCTGAGTCAATGGATAATACATTGCCACACTGGACCTTCTGTTTAAAAAGTAGAGGCACAGAGTATCTTTTTAAGACACCATGTTTTGCTAACTTGTGAACTGAAGTTTGACTTTTTTTGCTGTAAACGTAACTGCTCAAAGTGTTAAGATTTAATTTTCATTTAAGTGGATGGAGTTACTGTGCGACTCTCTGCTCAGTTAAATGGTGCGGTGCTTTTAACCTTACAAATACTGTTGATTTGCTTCTGTTTTGCTTTAATTTTGTGTGTTTTTGATCTGTCTCAGCTGTGATACTGTTTTTTTCCAGTCTAGTTTCAAGAAAGGTAGGTACTGTTTGTCGTCTCCTCTTCCCCTGCCATGTACTTTTCCTCCTTACCCTCCCCATTCAAATTGTTTTTGATTTTGATTGGTTTGGATTTTATCCTTTAGGATGTCGGGAGACCTTTTTTTAGATTTTGGTCAGATCTTCAACTGCCTTTCCTGCTATTCTTCCCATATCAGACAGGTTTGCTTATGCAAATGTTGCCAAGCGACTTTTAATGTGACAAGCTTCATCGTAAGTTTATATTTCCATATTTGGCCTTTCATGCATTGGTGATCTAGTGTTCACCTCCCTCTTGTAGGAGAAAACTTGTACAGGGGTAAAAAGGAATCTGAATAATCTGATTTATTGATATGTTATAATAGGTGTTGAAACTATAGAAATTGCAGAGGTCCAAACAATTTGCATTTAACTGTATGCATCATAAGGTGAGGGACAGGTTATGCTGTTGAAGCCTTCAAGTGCCAGCCATTTCATAGAGATAGTATTGTTTTAGTTACATCTTTTAACTGATGCTTTATGAAGGATTGTCTTTGACTTTATGTAAACACTAATTTCTTTAACTTAAGGGTAATTTGCGGCTCACGTGTTCGAGTGGAATTATCAACAGGAATGCCACGCCGCTCACGCTTTGAGCGGCCACCAGCACGCCGACCCTTTGACCCAAATGATCGGTGTTATGAATGTGGAGAAAAGGGTCATTATGCTTATGATTGTCATCGCTATAGCCGACGCAGAAGGAGCAGGTATGAGTTGCCAATCTCTATGACTTCTAGTATTGCTTTAAAAATTTAAATTTAAGTATATTTAAGCAACTTTATTTTAAACTGAATAAAGAAATGCAATATTTATCATTTTTGCTTTATAATTAAGTGATAATCAGGCCTTGTGGCAATTTTTGCTTGACTTTTTGAGTTTCACTGTGAATGTTTTGAATATTAATGATCCACCTGGTCCAAACCTTTCAGGTTTCTTCGTTTGAGTCAGTCACCGCGATTCAGAATGTCGTGAGCCTCATGATATCAGGCTAAGGCATCTAGCAAATCCAACAGTTTTGATGCGCCTAGAGCATACGGTGATTGGCATGAGGCCAGATCCCCTCGAGAACCTGCTACAACTAGCTTCACCTTAAGATTCTTTTGAGGGCAGAAAATGTTTGAGAATGAGACAAGGTGATCGCCGTTATGCTGTAAATTGGCTTTCAATTGGGCCCCTTTCTAGAGGAACGCCAGATTGACCGCATTCCCTCGTAGACAAACCATCCTGCGTCAATCAAGCCTCACTTTGGCTCATTTGGCTGTCAGTTTGATCGTCGTTAGATTGAAGAACATCTAGATGCTGCGATGGTCTGATAGATACTTCTAGATCGCCTAGATCTGCTAGACCTTGGTCCAAAGAGAGGGTCGACTGACCTGCAAACTTGCAAGGTTTACTTTACGTACCACTTACAAAGTGTTTTTACAATGCACAGAATACTAAAAACTATGTAAAACTTTTAACTGAATCTACGTTATGTAGATTTAATCTAAAAAATAGGGCCCCACGTTGTCTTCAAACTGACAAATGCATACTATATTGTAGCAATCTTGTTTTGACTCCAGCAGAGGTATTCCAAGATTTTAAATCTGAATTGTTAAATTTAATACTGCATTCTTCTGTTAAACCAGGTCTAGGACTAGATCACGTTCACGCTCACGGGGAAGAAGGTATACCCGTTCACACAGCCGTAGTCGTGGCAGAAGGTATATCTTTGATTATCAGGTTAAGATTTGAGAAATGAAGCCTTCAGTTTCTACATATCCATTTTAAAATGACCTATTTTTAAATTAGGTCCAGGTCTTTTTCTCCTCGGAGGTCCAGGTCTTTCTCTCCAAGAAGGTCTCGGTCATTCTCTCCTAAAAGGTCCAGGTGAGTGAACATTTTTCATTTTCTTCCTTTTTCCAGTTTTTGAAATATATGATACTACAAATTGTGTTTTTTATTCCCCATAGGTGCAATCACTGGGATTTAAGCATATGTACTTTGTTGCCTGATAATTGTTTGAGAAATTTGATTTGCAATGAAAGAACTTATTTGTTAGTGCGACACTGAGAAGTTGCCATTATAAGAAATATATTAAGTAATTTGGTGCTGCAAACTTTGAGTTTTATACAAATAATCTTTCTTTTAATTTGCATGCATGTAGATGACAGTATTTTGGTCAATATAGTCATTTACTATCAATCTACCTTTACATTTGGGCAAATTGTAACCTATTTTTACTTAATCTTTTTGACTGTTGCCAGGCTACTTCCTTTCTTTGTGTCTAAGCTTCAGCTTATGACCACCTTTACTGTGGGCTTTTGACTATTGGGTTTTTCTTCAAGATGAAGCATGGCAATGCTGTTTGGATGTTATAGTTTCAATGTGCCAAATGGAAAGATACTGTTGAAATGGAACTATTTAATGTAATATTAGTATTTTTATTTGTTGTTCATGGGATGTCGATGTCACTGGGTCAGCCAGCACTTTTTTACCCAGAGGGCAGTTAAGTGGCAACCACATTACTGTTGGTCTCAAGTCATGTGATAAGGGCAGCGGAATTCCTTCCTGAAAGAATATTAATGAACCAATCAGCAATGGTTTCATGGTCTTCATTAGGAGTCCTAATTCCATGTTTTTATTGGATTTTAATTCCACCATCTGCGTGGCAGGATTCAAACCAGAGTCCCCAGACATTGATTAGGGTCTCTGGATTAACAGTCTGGTGATAATATTGTTAGGCTATTGCCTCCCTTTTTAACTGGTTCTGTAAATGTTCTTTCTAGAAAGTTCTTGGTTTTCATTTGATAGTAACTCCGTGTAATGGTCGAAATTGAGTGTTAGTAATTGGTAATCTTAGCTGCAGACTTCATTCTGTCTTTCTCAGTTGCATCATTTTTAAGAATTTATTTTAAGTCTTCTGGCTTTATTATGGTTTTGTTGACTTGTGACACCTGATGTGAATCTTTCTCAGCTATTCTGGAGACTGCAATGAAGCAACACAGTTTACCCAGAACATTGAATGGTGCGCAAGTGCTACATCTGGGAAAACAAAAGCAAAATGTACTAATGCTGCCACTTTGCTATTGAGTTTGTATGAAAATGATGTTGACGTTGCCAGCAATGCTGACTTTTAATATTTTTGAAGGCATGTCTGTATGAAGCTTCACTTGTATTTTAGAGGGATGATATAAGGTAATTTGCATATATTATCTGCTAGTACAGCCCAAAATCTGTAGCTTTTTATCCCTACCATCTCGAGCAGAATTGGTGTTTGTAGACAGAAGCTGATTGTCATCTAATGCACGTGATTATGTAGGTGCTCATTTCTGCAAATCCCTTACTATATTCTTGTAATGTGAAGTTGATGTAATCACAGCATGCAAATGCATTATTGCCCTTATCAGCTTCTGGGAATTGTAAGAGATTAGATGTGTACAAATTATCTGTCTACTAAACTTGCTTTATTGATAGCTTACAGAATTTTGAATGTGGCACCCTTTGTAACCAAGAAAATTGGTATTTACTGGGATTCTTGTCTGACCACAAACATTATCCTATGATATTAAGTTTTCTTTGATGCATTATCCCTGCAAACACTTGGAGACATTGGCGTCATGGTAGTGTCACTGGGCTAGTAATTCAAAATCAAGGGACAAAATTCGAATCCCACCATAGGAGATGGTGAAATTTCTATTGAAATATTGGACAAAAAGCTTGTCTAGTGGCAAACATGTAATAACTGTTGATTGTTATTTAAAGCCCATTGGGATCGCAACTGTCCTTTAGGAAAGGAAATATGCCATCCATACCTTGTCTGGCCTACTTGTGACTCCAGACCCACAGCATTATGATTGACTCTTAACTACCCTCTGCGCAGTTGGAGGTAGGCAATAAATGCTGGCCTGGCTAGTAACCCCCTCGTTCCATGAAAAGGATTTAAAATAGGAGCTATGTTATATGTTTCAACAGATTTTAGAATAGTTAGTGATTCAGTTTTCATAAAATCCTGAAAACGATTGGCTGTCCCCAGTAGAAATGAGTCAAAAATTTCCTCTGCAGCAAACCTTTAAACTGTTGAAAATTGTCTTTTTTTATGCTTGCAAAATGATAACAATACGCGATTTATTTTTAAGCTTATTCTCAGCTAGGTTCTTTCCAGGAAAGATTGAGTTCTTTACAATGCAAACTAAATTGCAAAATTTCCTCACTGCTCAGAAATTATTGTAATGGCACTGCCTTGCTGGAGTTGACTTGACTTGAATTTCTTTATGGGTGACATGTAGATGCTTGAAGTGTTTTTTTTCCCAATGTGCCCTGTGAATATTTCCTAGTAGCCTACTTTTCCTATATCACCAAAAGGGTCAATGCTTTTGTTTCTCTTCATAGGTCTAGATCAAGGTCACGGTCCAGATCCAGGTCTCTGTCGAGACAGAGAAGCAGGTTAGTTTAGTTTTCTCCTTCCATTCTAATAATTGACAGGTGCACATTTGATAAGTTGTCAATTACGTAGGGGCTGTGTCAGATACAGTTGAGTCAAATATGATGCCTAGTTAAAGTAAAATTTAGAAGCCTATTTGAAGAAAGCTGTTTCAACAGTGCCCTCTAAACCATGACCTTTCGTATTACGAAGGATAAAGATAGTAAATACCTGGAAGAAGTACTAGGAACAATTCAGCCCCTCAATACTCTTTCCTGGCATCCGCCACATTCTGGGGAAGTGAATTCCAGAGATTCATGATCCTTTGAGAGAAGTAGTTTCTCATCACCTATTTTAAATTGCTATCCCTTATCCTAAAGCTATGACCTCTTGTTATAGATTGCCTCACAAGAGGAAACATCCTCTACATCTATGTTGTCTGTCCCCTTTGGTGTCTTACATTCCTCAATAAGATCTCTCATTCTTAAATTCTAGAGAACGTTGGTGTAAACTGTTCAATCTCTTTTCATAAGACAAACCATTGATCTCTGGTATCAATCTAGTGAATCACCTCTGAACTGTCTGCAAAGCCTCCCTTAAGAGCATGAAGACACTCTGCACTGTACTCCAAGTGTGGCCTCACTAATGCTTTGTACAGTTACGGCAACGCTTCCATACTTTCATACTCTATTACTTTCACAATGAATACCAAAATTCCACTTGCCTTTCTTATTCCCTGCCATACCTCATTCAGTTTCAGTGATTCATGTACAAAAACACCCAGATCCCTCTGCACTGAAGTACTGTGAAGTTTCTCTCTATTTAGTCAATAGGGTTACCTTTCAGTTCCACTGACCACAAAGGCTGACTTCACACTTCTGTTATACACCATCTACCAAATTTTGACCCATTCACAAAATCTGTCCATAATTCATTGGTAAATTTCTTGTTTCTTTATTGCAATTTAATTTGACTGATTTGTGTCATCTGCAAATTTGGTTTGTCTGCATGTCTATGTCTGCATTCAAGTCATTAATGTAGATTGTAAATAGTTGGGGCTTGAGGTCTAAACCCTGTGGTGCCCCACTAGTTACATGCTGCCAACCAGAAAAAGGCCCATTTATCCTAACACTACTTTCTGTTGGTTAGCTAATTTTCTGTCCAAGCTAATAAATTATCCTTAACCCCATGTGACCTTGTGTGGCATAACCTATTGTGTGGCACCATATCAAATGCCTTCTAAAAGACCTGATATAATATACATGTTGGATTATCTACTTCACTTGTTAAAATGTTTGAAGAACTCTAGCAAATTATTCAAACACTATTTACCCTCCATGAAACCATGCTGACTTTACTGGATTGGGTTATGACTTGCCAGGTGTCCTGTTATTAGTTCCGTGATAATGAATTCTAACAATTTCCCATTGACAGATATTCAACTAACTGGTCTGTTGTCTCATACTTTCTGCCTGCCTCTCTTTTTGAATAAGGGTCTTTATAATAGCAGTTTCACAATCCACTGGAACCTTTCCTACACCCAGGAAATTTTAAAGTATTATAACCAATGGATCCACTATCTCTGTCGCTTCCTTTTAAGACCTAGGATGTAGGCCATTAGGCCCTGGGGATTTGTCTGTCTTAAAACTTAATAGTTAGTTCAATATATTTTCCCTACTGATCATTCTAAGTTCCTCCTTTTCTATAACCTTTGCATTATTCTTCAAGCAGGCAGCAATTACATTAGTTATTGGGAGGAACTTTCTACCAATTTTTCAAAATGTTAACAACTTGTCCATCAAGCTGCACCACATTTTGGATCACAAACCTTAATGTGAGGCAGAGCAGTGGCAGAGAAGGAAAGGAGATCACTCTTGCTCTTGGGATTATGGGATACCCTGTTCTATGTGCCCAAAGATCTCTGGGTCAAGAATTGGTTTGTTTAGTCATATGAAGACCTGTGGCATAAACTCTTGGTCCTAAGTAGATGCCATCCTCGAGTCAAGGCAGAGCTGATGAAGAATGGGAGCTTTCGAGGGAGATTCAGCAGGTTCTACAGTATAAAGTATCTTGTCCAAAAAATATAGAGACAAAGATTGTATGACATGAGTTGGTGCTGCAATAAGCAATTACATTAAAAGCACAAAGAGAATAACTCTATTGGCTTGCTACGATGTTGAAAATAGACAATTGAGAGACTTGCATAGATGTGAAATAATTTACTCACAAGTGGGGAATATGTTTAATCTGAAGGTAATACATTTTGTTGCTGTCAGCTAGCACCTTTATTTTGTTTTAATAGGTCTCTATCTCCCTTAAGAAGATCCCAGTCTGGATCACCGGTTCGAAGGTGAGGAAACTAAATAAAACTCTTTTAAAACATTTAAGTTTTCCTAATGTTTGCCCTCCAATATCAGTTTATAAGTGGGGCTTCTGATGCTTCAGGGTTTTCCATAACTACATACAAGGTAGTTATGGACTTGCTCCCAACTATCTAAAAGTAAAGTTGAGCCAGTTGGTGATAGCTGTGCAAAATTAATATGTATAACTGTTTATCTGTCATTTCAGGGATTCTACTATTAAAGTACTGTTAACATAGCTGTGATCGGATGTCTTGCATTCTAGTCATTGCATGTTAAAATACACAAATGCTTTCTGTGTTATGGGAGCCAGGTTCCAAATGGGTATTGTTTTATCGGTGCGGCCTGAATTTGAATTACGCCCAAACTGATCATTTGAGTTTTTGATTAAGTCAGCTTGGTCATTCTGAACCCTTGCACTACACAATTGCCCACCAATTAGTGAAGTTGGTTAATACAGAAAATTTGAAAAAAGGCGATATTATTTTGAGATTATTCTGTTGTTCAGGTAAATTAGAGGGAGTTTCACTCTGCAATTTTCTTTGTGGTACCTGATGGGGTATGATGCTACCCAGCTCCCCTCAAATAATATTCTTGAATGTTGGTGAAAAGAAATGTACTTGTACCTTTTTATATTGCATTCATCAATTGAAATACCAGAATGCCAAATTTTAAACAATCTCAACAGTTTATAGTTTAGGAGAAAGGGTTGGCTTATGTGCGGTTGTGGTGAAAGCAATAGGGAATTAAGTTGCTCACACTTCCAGATAATTTAAAAAGTGTGCAGGACTTGAACAGTATTTTGTTTGCAGGGAAACTGTGTAAAATGTGCAGTGTGTTTCTCGCCAGTGTAAATAAAGTAGGTTATAAGAGCAACACATTATCTTAAATTTATTTAGTGTAACTATTAGTATATTCTGAATTATCCTATATGTGATTGATCTGGATGGTTTGCTAACCTTTGTACTTTCATTTCTTAAAACAGTCGCTCAAAGTCAAGATCACTTTCACCAAAGCGAAGGTAAGGAATTATTTTTTAAGTAACATTTTATGCTCAATTACCATACAGTCTGACTTTGGTTTGGGGCACAAAAGATTAGGTCAATCAAAAAAGGTGGTTAAGTGACAATTTTAAAGTGGAAATACTGTTTGAAGGAGGAGAATTTCCAACATAATTTAAGCAGATTGAATAGGTTTCAGTTTTGCCATTTTCTGTAATTTTGCATTGATTATAATGATCTGTGCTGATAATCTTCCACTAGATGGAGCATGGTTAAATTAACAGTAATGAGAGGTATTGCATTTTTCTTTGTTAAACAAACAAACAACTTAAAACAAATTAAAGATTTGTGAATTAGGAATTTACAGTACATGTGGTATTGTATTTCAATTTTGATGGTACAACTATAATTTTTAGTCTCTACATGAACCTAAGTTCAATTTTACCATTCCGTCACTGAAGTTGCAATTTTCAGTAACGTAATCCTGAATTTGATGGCACCCTGTATCTAAGATCCTATCTGTCAAATTAGGCACAGCCTTAATTCGTGATATTTAGATAAAAATTGTTAAAGGTGTGTATGCTACGTTAAATAGGATAGATTACTTTAAAGGATGTTATTACTTGAAGATATCCACTATTAACAATTGAAATATTGTGTACAGTAGATTCACCTGCCATACTTATTAGACATTTTCATGAAAGTAATTTATTAAAGTGAATGAAATAATGTTGTTTCATGTCAGATACCCTTACGTAAATGAAAGATTTCACTTTAAAAATACAGCTTCTAAATTACTTTGTTCTCACTGAACAGCAATTATTTGGGATGGGAGGTTTCAAACACTTGGCATTGTCAAATTCCTAGATGGCATATAGCGTAACACAGAGTGTGATATTTTGTCAAAAATCAGGATTCAAATGAAGAAGACACCACATACAAATTCTATACTCTTGCTTAACTCACTACTTGAGATGGAGCATAATATGGAAAAATGAGAGTTTGTCCACTTTGGCAGGAAGGATGGAAAAGTAGACAATTATTTAAATGGAGAGACTGCAGAAAGCTGCAAGATAGCTACAGAGAGATTAGGGAAACATTATATAAATCACAAAAGACAAGCATACAAGTTCAGGTAATATGGAAGGCAAAATAAATCTTTATTCCAAATGGAATAGAGTACAAAAAGAGGGAAGTCTTGTTAAAACTGCAAAACATCGATTCAACAACAGTTGGAATAGTTTTGGCTCCTTTTCTTAGGAAAGATTGGAGGCAGTCCAGAGACAGTACGTTATGTTGATCCCAGGTATGGAGAGATTGCCTTATGAAGAGATTGCCTTATGAAGAGAGTACCTTATGAAGAGAGTGCCTTATGAAGAGAGTGAGTAGGTTGGGCCTGTACACATTGGAGTTTAGAAGAATGAGAGGCAACCTTGTTGAAGCATAAGGATTCTTAGGGACTTAAGGTGGATGCTGGGAGATTGCTTCCTCTTGTGGGAGAGTCTAGGACTAGAGGACATAGGGTAGTAAATCTGTGAAATACATTTACTGTAGAGATTGGGTTATTCAGTATATTTGAGGCAACATAGAGGGTTATAAGGAAAAGAAGGGAAGTGGAGTTAAGGATCATCAGGTCAACCGTGATCTCATTGAGCAACAGAACAGACTCGATGGGCTGAATGTTATAGATGATGTTTCAGTACAGAGGGATGTAGATGTCCTCGATAATGAAATTTTAAAAAAAATCACTGTACAAATACAGCAAGTAGTTAGGAAGGCAGAGAATCTGTTGGCCTTTAAAGCAGAGGGATTTGAATATAAAAGTAGGGAAGTCTTGTTACAATTGTGCAGGACATTAATAAAACAACAACTGTGGTACTGTAGAGTGTTTTAGTTGTCTTAAGGATTTGAGGCAGTTCAGAGAAAGTTCACTAGATTGATTCTTGGGATAAAGGAGTTGCTCAACAAGGATGGTATTCAGGAGAATGAGAGCTGTTTACTTTTTTTTAGTTTAGATTACCTACAGTGTAGAAACAGGCCCTTCGGCCCAACAAGTCCACACCGATCCTCCGAAGAGCAACCCATCCAGACCCATTGGGCAATTTGCACTATGGGCAATTTAGCATGGCCAATTCACCTAACCTGCACATTTTTGGACTATGGGAGGAAACCGGAGTACCCGGGGGAAACCCACGCAGACATGGGGAGAATGTGCAAACTCCACGCAGACAGTTGCCTGAGGCGGAAATTGAACCTGGGTCTCTGGCACTGTGAGGCAGCAGTGCTAACCACTGTGCCACCACGCCGCCGATATGTAGTTTGATGGGGACAATCTAGAACTGGGGGGCACAGTTTCAAAATAAGATGTCTCATTTAAGATGGAGATGGGGAATTTCTTGAGGATTGTTAACCTTTGGAATTCTCTTCCCAGGTAAGCAGTGGTCATTGAATATATTTGAGGCTGTTAGATTTTTGATCGGACATTAAGGGTTATTAATGCCTAGTTATGGGGGGGGCAGGCAGGAAGGTAGAGTTGACACCTCAGTCAGATCTGTCAAAATTTTATTTAATGGCCTTTTCCAATTGTGTTCCAGCTGTAGAAACATATTATAGCTCCTGGTTCCAGAGGAAGTGGTGGAAGCTAGTACAGTTGCAGCATTTAAAAGACATTTGGATGGGTATATGAATGCGAAGGGTTTGGAGGGATATGGACAAGTGGGACTAGATTGGGTTGGGATAATCTGGTAGGCATGGACAGGTTGGACCGAAGGGTCTGTTTCTGTGACTCTATGACTCAATGTCATTTTTGCAATTTGGCCTTCAGTGCAACTTAATAATAATGCAACTGATTAAATTCCAACTTCATTCATAAAATATTGTCACCTAATAAGTGAGTTTGGCAAAAGCCTTGTGACAAGATCCTTAACTGTTCTGTTGGTCAGTGTTATGGACCAAACCAGACCCCCTCAAAACATTTCAAGAAAGTAGCCTGGACCCTAACTTTGCTAGTTGATTTAAGCAGGTGTAATGTGGATATTCCAGGTGTGATGCAGCTGTCCCAACCACTTAGCTTTAAACAAAACAATTTATTTGCAAGATTACTGAATGAAACACAATCAAAAGAGAGCAAAAATGATAAATGCACTCCCAGCGGTGGTGGTAGTCATATATATTAGGGACATTTAAGTGATTCTTGGATATGCATGTGGAAGATAGTATAATGAAGGGTATGTCAGTTTGTTTGATCTGAGTAGGATAAAAGATCAACACAACATTGAGGGCCAGAGGGCCTGTACTTTGCTGTACTGTTCTATGTTAACAACCTGTCTGAAAACCCAACAGATTATCCCAACGTAATGATGCTGTTACAAATACTTCCCATGAACACCCCTTGGCACAAAAGGAAAAGTCTAACATATATGAGTCCTCCAGGAGAGATGTCAGAGAGAGGGAGGATCGGCATGGACCTGCATCTTTGGATCCAGCAGCTTCATAACTCTGTTAGCCAAAACTAAACCAAACCAGAGAAAAGCTGAACTGGGAGAACTGGCCACTCCCCTTTCATTGTGCAAGTATTTTTGTTTGTTTCAGGAAAAATGTTTCATATTAATGTCCATTATAATCAAACTAGCCCAAAAGCTGTCCAAAACGAGACCTCCTGAAGTCTGTGTTTAGGAATCCTCTGGGAGGAAAAAAAAACAAGAACATAACCTTGTTAAAGGAACAGCATCATCACAGTTAATAAACCAGTGAGTTTTACTCTGAGAATAAGCTGAAGGAAATTGAGTCACATGAAATAAAGATGTAAAAATCAAATTAATTTTTCTAATTTTTAAATTTAATGTGATGAATTTTATTTTTCTCTTGCAGTCGTACACCATCTGAAAACTCTCGTAGAAGTGCAAGTCCTGACCGAAATGACTAAGTTGCAAAGCAGAACTTTAGAATGAATGTTTTTTGTTTACATTCTTTGAAGTTGTATGGGAATCTTAATTCTTTGTGGGATTTTGATTTGATTTTAAATGTAAGGGCTTATTTCTAAATTAATTTTTCATGCTTCCTTTCCCCCTTTGTGGAAAATATTTGGCGCGGGTAGGCCTGATTTTTTTTTAAAGAATACACATCTTAGAGTAGATACTAAATCTAGTAATCTGCATTTATTTTCCTGCATAACTGTGTTGTATTCTTTTGTTCTAATATCAGATTCCTCTCAGACCTGTTGAAGTGTATTACATTTTTGTATCTGGAAATAGAAATAAATAAATTGTCCTGAGAATTGTGACTTTCTCTAAATTTGCATGCATTTGTCAGAGACCTTTTGTGTTCGGACAAACCTACTGGTTGTACAGGTAGTTCTTTAATGCAATGGTTGTGTTCTTGTGCAACCCTCTGTTATAGAAAAATCACACTTTGCCAACACTAAGTGCTGTTTCTAATGTAACTGCGTAATAGCCAACAAGTTTTAAGAGTTTGCACTTTAGAAACACTGTTCCCAATTCATCAATTTCGTTACAGTGAATTCACATTAACAAAATGCGCATGATAGCAAAACAACCTGTAATTCTTTGGCGTTGCTCAGGCTGGTCAAATTTCAGAATGGTGGGCCGTGGAATGTTTGATCAGGGAATATTGTGAATTGGATCTCAAATTACTGCAACAGGAACTTCTTGGAACATGCTTGATGAGGCAATATGTTAATTAGGCTTCTGAATTACCAATCAAATCCCAATACAACAGCAGGGGACCTAAATCCAGTGGCTTTTTTTTGATTATCAGCCATGATGAATGTGAAGCTATTTCCTGCATGTAAAAGCAAATCTAGCTTAATGATTTACATGAGTAATTATTTTAGCTGTCCTGTAGCAACATAGTTGACTCTTCTTAATTGCCATCTGAATTGATCTAACAAGCAACTCAGTTGCATAGGGCTAGTCTTGCCAACAATACCTGAATTGTATGAAATAATTAGGACCAGTGGGATGGGAATGAACAGCAACCTTGGAATTTGAAAACCTTGAGAGATTCTGATAAGTTGAAACAGGGGACATGTTATTTTGTGGCTTGAGAGCAAAGGAGAACTGAGAACAGTATGAAGAAGAACCTTCTGGGTTCCAGCAATAATGTGGGCAAGGGTGAGGAATTTAGAACCGCAGTCTGGAAGTATTGGCAGTTGCTAGGATATTCCAATATGGAGAAGGAAGATAGAATCCGGCTTCACTTTGTGAAGTAGCAAGACTGGGGTGAATAGGATTGAAATTGGTATCACTGTTTCTCAAACCATCTACCCTTGAACCTTCTCCCCAAACAAATCTAACAAATCCTTTTGTGCTAAAAAATATTAAACCCATAACTGCTACAATCATCTGATATAACTTGGTTAAAAGAATTGAGTGCGAATTTAAAATTAATGAATAAAACTTCAGGGCTAGAAGTCTTTGAAAAAAAACTGGAAAATTTATTGAACTTCAACATAATTGCTGTCCTCTAGCCTAACAATTTTCTGTAAAGGTGTTGTTACAAATTAGTTATTTATACTTTCCTGTAAACTGTACTTAAGTCTCAAGGGTCAATAATTAGAGGGCACAAATTTTAGATAATTGGCTGAAGAACCAGAAAATGAAGGGAAGATGATCAGCTGTGCCTTATGATTTGGAAAGCATGGCAGAAGTAGATTCAACACCTTTCAAAAAGGAATCGAATAAGAACTTGAAGTGGAACATTTTTCGGGGCTAATTTTGTGATTTGATTAATATAAATAGATACGAATTTTAGATACTGTTTGACTGGGCTTTTGGTAAGAATTGCTGATATGTGAAGAACTGTGATTGCACGACAATGGCATGGTAACACTGGAATGCATGCCTTAGACGAGATGCACATAATAGATGCAGTGTCATGAAGAGTGAATGAGGGCAGTGGACAGACACTTGTCAGATGTGACTCCATGTTGCCCCATGTCAGAGTCCAGGATATCTCAACAGCTACAGGAGAAAGCAAGGGCATTTTGAGTGGGGAAGGGCTGAACAATAGAAGTAATAGTCTGTGTTGGAACCAATAACAGGAAATGAGGTCTTGCATGTGGACCTGTAGTAAATTGAAAAAGCAGGATTCTAAAGGTAGTAATCATAAGATTGCTCCTTATACCCACAGTAGTGAGTCTTTGTATAGAGCATTGGAGCAGATGAATTTGTGGCTGGAGAGACTGTGGGGAAGTTTAAGATTTCTGCGGCATTGGGAGCAGTGGGGAACTACTACGATGGGTTACAGTTGAACAGGAATGGGGCCAATACCTTGGCAGTGAGGTTTGTTAATGCTGTTGCAGTGCTTGTAAACTACTGTATATTAAATGGGATTCCTACAATTAAAGGGCAGAGAAGTTGACGTGTTTTTGTAAGTTAAAATGAGTCCAGTCTGAAAAACTGATGAAATGGTCTAGATAGAGTGAATTTAGCAAGATTGTTGGAATAGCTTTAATGCAAGAAGCCTGAGGAATAAGATGTCACATGCAGACAGCAGTATGATGTCATCTGAGACTTGGCTGAAAGTTCAGCAGGATTGTCAGTTCAATATTCCTGGATATTGAATATTCAGCTGAGAGAGAGTAGGGTATTGCAATATTTATTGGAGAACCGATTAAAGTAATGAGAAGAGATGATTGATGTCTTGGAAAGATTCTCAAATGAGGCCATGTGGGTAGAAGTAAAATAAATCATAAGGGACTATCTGCAGTGGTGTGTACTATAGATGCCAAAACAGAAGGGATAGAGGATGAAATTTCATAAAGTGTAAGAATAATAAGAATGGAACGCTGAAATATTAAAGAAATTAATTTGAGAGAAGAGATACTAGGGTTTAGCAGCCTTAAAAATTGATAAAGCTGGATGCCCAGGTGCGATGTCTTCCAGGCTGTTAAGGAAGGCAATAGAGGAAATAAGAGAGGCCCTGGCAGTAATTTTCAATTGCCCTCTTAACACTGTTGAGGTGCTTTTTTTTTTAAAGGCAGGAAGGAATAGCCCAGGAGGTGACAGGCCAGGCCAATTAGTCTAACCTCAGTGGATAGGGAACTTATTAGAACGTCCTGAGGGATATATCTGTACTTGCAGAGACATGAGTTAATCAAGGTAGTCAAGGATTGGTTAAAGGATGGTCATTTCTATCAGATTTAATTGAATATTGAGATTGCCAGGTGTGTTGATGAGGACAATGCATTTGATGTAATTTATATGGACTTCAGTAAAGTTTTTGATAAGGTCTGTCCAAGTAGACTGGTCAAGAAAGTAAAAATCCATGGGATCCAAGAGAGAATAGTACATTAAATCCAGAACTGGCTGAGTGTCAGGAAGCATAGGGTGATTGTAGACAAATATGACTGGAAATCTGATTTGAGCAAGGTGCCATGAGTCTGAGTGCTAGGGTCCTTGCTGTTTGTGATGTACATTAATGATTTGGATTTAAATGTAGGGGTATGATCAAGAAGTTAATTGATGATATGAAAATTGACAAAGTGATAAATAGCATAAATGGGGCTGGTTAGTTTACAGAGCAGTGACAAATGAAATTCAGCCTGGAAAAAAATGAGGTAATGCAGATAGAGTGGGCTAACAAGGTGAGGAATTACACTGTAAATGGTAGGACCCTGGCAAAGTACTGAAAACCAGAGGGATCTTGGTGTGCATATCTACAGTTCCTTGGAAGTAGCAGGGCACTTCAATAAAGTTATGAAGCAGATATATGGAATATTTGCCTGTATTAGCCAAGGCATACATTACAAGAGTAAAGAAATATCCCTCTAAACCATTCCTATTCATGTATCCATCCAGATGCCTTTTAAATGCTGTAATTGTACCAGCCTCCTCCACTACTTCTGGTAGCTCATGCCATACACACACTACTCTTTGTATGAAAAATGTATGTTTTAAGAAACTAAAGATCCGTATAATGTCTAAGTGGTTCAATAATATGAATGGTGTAACTATCCAGAAATTTATATCTCACATTGGTTTTCTCATTTCATAGGTGTTTTGAGATCTAGCATTTTTTTGTGTTGACTGTTGTCCTCATGCCCTTTTACATCTTCCCATTATCTGAGTGTATGTTTACATGTACACTATGCACAACTAAAATGTTGTACAGTTTCCTAAGTTGGCTTGTTTCTCCTCCATGTTCCACAAGATATTGCAACTTTGTAGGATCTAGGTTTACTGCATTCTTTAGGTACCCTTAATCTCTATGGCTACTCGTATACTCTGTGCAAGGTGTATGTTTCTGTCATTTTAAACTGGATTAGACAGGTATATCTGTACTCATGCACTTCTTCCATTGTAGCTTGTTTCTTGAGAGGTTTGAAATATATTGCTGAGAACTTGGACAGATTATGATTTGACTGACTTGTTCTAACTTACTGTCCAAACTTGGGCTTACCATCACCAGCACACATTGTTCCAGAGGTGTAACATAGCAATATGAAAATCTTTTTCATCACTTTGCACTTTGACAGTGTGAACATTCATTTGGCCAGACTGTTAGATCGGAGTTAACATGGCGAGGCTGTTATGTGGCTTCTACTTGCTATCTTATGGCCCATTGTCAGATGTGATTCTTGTAGTGGACTAGACAAACCATACATTGAATCCATTGTGTCTATCACCGATGCACTTGAAGTGTCCTTTAACTATCTAACAATTATAAGTTTGTAAAAGTTGTCATTAGCTAGCAGAAAATCATCACCATGTACAGGAATAAATCTATACGATTTTCGACCAAGAGTTTACTGGAAGCTTATGAGCAGGTAGGACTGATAAATTAAACTGCTTTTACTTCAATGCAAGAGGCCTAGCAGGAAGGTAGATGAACTCAAAGCATGGTTAGGAACATGGGACCAGGTTATCATTGTAATTACAGAGACATGGACAGGATTGGCAGCTTGAATAGGAAGGGTTTAGAGGGATATGGGCCAAGCGCTGGCAAATGGGACTAGATTAATTTAGCATATCTGGTCACCATCGACGAGTTGGATCAAAGGGCCTGTTTCTGTGCTATATTTCTCTGTGACATTATCTGTGATTTAGAAATTCTTTGTGCTGTGATCAGTGACTCTGGTATTCCTTGCTGACTTCGCAGGACAGCCATCTTATTCGCTCTATGTCCGTGCCCTTAATATAGCTGTGACACATTTGGCTTTTTATCTGCCTTTAAAACATATGATTCTTTGGATACCTAGTTCATGTCAGAATGTCTGGCACCTCTTTTAATATGTCAGACAACCCTTCTGTTTTTTTTAAAATAACTAAATTAGATAGAATTAGTGTAGACGATCTCTAAAAGGGCATCATAACAAACATCAACATTTCAAGCAGAATTTACAGATTGAAATCCGTATAATCTCTGGGGTAGTGAGATGGTGCACCCAAGCTCCTGTGGCAACCTTGAATCATGGAAGGCCTGAAGTGTAACCAGGGACACCTGGTTTCGGGTGTAACCATAGAGGAGAGGCAGGCAGTGATCCCCTCCATAATCCACTGCCCGACCTGTTCATTACTGCCTTGCCCAAACCCAAGAGCAAAGATGGTAAGAGGTCTGATGCACCAGGTGTCTAAAGATTGGGACCATGGGGCTAAAGTCAAGCAAAAGTTTAAAAGCAGAGCCTTTAGAAACCAGAAGATATAGACTCCAGGCCTTATTCGTACATGCCTTGTGGGTTCTTTGGTATAGCAACAATTCCAGGTAGACTGAATCCATGAACCAACTTAATCTATGGTTGCATGGGACTGCTGTCTGCACACCCTTAATCCAAGATCCCTGATGATAAGGAGGATGATTCCTGCATAGTGACCCGTCAATCAGGGACCTCCACTACTACTTTTAGGCAAAAATGGAAGGACACATAAGGTGTTTCCTTGAGATAGCTCAAGGTTTGGGGCACAGATTCCCAAGAGACATTTTGGGGACTATGTGAAGTTCCCTGTGAAAGGGGGATGAGTTTAGACCGATATCAAATAATGTGAGTCTTTCATGCTGTACTTTGGAATAGTTGGATTATGATTGTATTTGTATCCAAAAGTCTACCACAATTGGTTGGCAAATCTCATAATGTGCACTCCTAACACATTCTGGGATGCACTAATTTCCAGAATTGCCATTTTCCTTGTATCAGTTCTGTAGGATAGACAATTCTGTTGACAACTCTTGAAGATTCAAACATATTGATGGTCCTTCTGCTACACGCAAGATACAACTTCCCTTAGTTCTCTGAACAATGATGCTTTATTAGAAAGGTTTGGTATGTATAGTGCTGGTAAGACTCTATAGTCATTTGTAACTTATTGTGGTTGACTACTATTGTCATGTAATCTCAACCAGTCTATGAAGCAGACTGGCAGATGCCAGTCGATGTCACTGAAGCAGATTAGCAGCTGTTAGAAGGGCAACAGCAGGAGACAAAAACCAGGAACCTTCAACCTGTTTCTACTTTTCAGAGGTGAATTGTAATGTCACAGGAAAACAGGTAGGTGATTGGTATGTGTTTCTTTTCTTTTGATTCGTCGAGGGGGTTTAAATCAGGAGACAATATTACAGCTGAAGAGTATAGTCAAGAAATTCTCTTCTAAAATATTTAACATTTAAACTAATTTGCTGGCAGGTGAGGTGGTGCAGCTGTAGAGTGTAGGAGCTGATGTATAATGATACATTCCACGGTGACCACATCTATAGCAATGTTGGCTGTTGGCTATTGGAGGAACTTTGAGTCAGAGTTCATGAGCTGGAGAGTGAGCTGCAGCCACTGCAACAGATTAGGGAGGGGGAAAAATTACCAGGATACTGTCTCAGGACACAGTCACACTCTTTAGATTAAGTGCATCAAATTTGGCCTGTAGTCAGGGACAGGAGGGTGTAACTGTGAGTGAGACAGGTATGGAGATCTAGAATTTAGCTTTGGAAGACACAGCCAATGCCCTTGTCCAACAGGTTCAAAATTCTTGTTCCTGGTGTGGATGAGCGAACTGACCATTGCACCATATTGTAGAGTGGCATTCAAGTGAGGAGTGAAAGGCACTGGGGTAGTACAATTAGTGGAATAGACTGTTCTCTGCAGCAAGGACAGAGTATCCCAAAGACTGTGCGCCTACTTAGTGCCATGATTCAGCACTTCTCCTTTGGGCTGGAGAGGAACTTGGGAGGATTCAATTGTCATTATCCATGAAGGTACAATTGACATTAGTAGAACTAGGAAAGAGGTCCTGCTGAGGAATTTCAAGCATCTCAGAGCTAAATTAAAATACACATCCAAAAATGTTCATATTCAAAATTATTTCCTGAGCCTCATGCGAATTGCATAGAATAGGAAAGAATAGCAATTTATTGTCACTTGTGTTAAGAAAAATACAGTGAGATGTGCATAAAGGACCACAATTTAGGGCCATGTTAATTACAGAAATTTTAAAAATTGGGACCAAGTTAGCATTAAGTTCATCTTTTGTTCCATTTACAACAATTTGGCTTTATGGAGTGGCTATGGGATGCTGCCAAAGCAAGGATTTCCAGCACACTACCACCACCGAAGCAGACACTAAAGCCATTACATTGCTGCCATAGCAAGGAGAGAGACACCAGACACAACAAGTTGCCGATGCTAAAGCCATCACCTCTTCAGTCACCACCCAAAGCTGCTACATGAACACCACAGCCATGAAGAATGAATCAGAACCACCACACCTCCCACCAGGAGGAATGAACCAGACCTACCGCCTGAAGTCTTCAGTAAAGCCTCAGCCAGTATGGCCATGAGGACCTCCTGCATAGTGACCCCTCAATCTGGATCCACCACATGGCAGCAGTCCCTCGTAACCACCTTTCTCCACTGCAGCCAAAGGAAAGTTGAACTTTGATACCAAAGAGAAAAAAAACAGAAGAATGTGGCTGGCCAGGTGAGTGGGAGCATATAGGTACAGAGCCCAAGCACTTCCTAACCTGCTGTCGGTGCCATCTTGGAAAGAATATTCGGGAATAAATGTGTGGTCAAAGATTGGTCTAGGAGAAATGGGTTCTGATTCATGGGGGACTAATGCCAGTACTAGGCAGAGAGCTATTGTATTTTTTATATAAGCTTGGAGGTTTATTATAACATTTATGTCTTAGACACTATCAAATCAAAATACATCTGTACATTTGGTTGAAAATAAAGTACCCATTAAAAATAAATGTGATAGATGATACATGTATGTACAAAAAAAAACAAAAAATGATATTTCTTCCAAACGAAAGCCTTTGTTCCAGATCATTCTCTTTGTTTCCAAAAGAGAATTCTTGAACTTGTTAAGCAGTAATAGTTTGTACTGGCCCTGGAGCATGTTCAGATGAAGTTTATGAGAATGGTCCCAAGAATGAAAAGCTTAATATATGAGAAACGTTTGAGGATTCTAGGTCTATTCTTGATGGAATTTAGAAGGATGAGGGGGGAAATTAATTAAAACTTACAGAATACACATTGGGAAGATGTTTCCATTGACAGGAGAGACTAAGACCTGAGGGCACAGCCTCAGAGTAAAGCAAAGACCTTTAGAACAGAGATAAGGAGAAACTTCTTCAGCAGCCAGAGAGTGGTGAATCTATGGAATTCATTGCCACAGAAGGCTGTGGAGGCCAGGTCATTGAGTATATTTAAGACTGAGATAGATAGGTGGTTGTTTATCAAGATGATCAAGGGTTACAGGGAGAAAGCAGGAGAATGGGGTTGAGAAATGTATCAGCCACGATTGAATGGCAGAGCAGATTCAATGGGTTGAATGGCCTAACTTCTGCTTGTATGTCTTATGGTCTAATAATCTTGTTGCTTTGAAGCTCGGTATGGTTCATGTGCTTTGTTTTCATCATTCTTTGAGAGCATAGAGAAAGCATGCTGTCAGTTGAACTCTGGAAGAATTAGAGAGCTGTTCTATTGAACAGACCTCATCTGGAATCATGCTGGAACTGGTGTCCTGGCAAATAGTAGAACTAGCTTGTAGATTGGGATTTAAATTAATTAGTGAGGGGAAGTGAGAGAGCAGAGGTGCTAAGTAGTGAAGAAGTAAACAATAATCAAAAGTGTGACAGGAAGGGTTTGACAATATGAGCAGAACAGTACAGCAAAAATTTCAACAGAGAAAGTAATATGTGAATGTACCTACTAGAGAAGGAGCAATACCTTCTTTTGGGAAATAAGGCAGGGCAAGTGACTGAGGTGTCAATGGTGAACACTTTGGGGCAAGTGATCATAATTCTATTAGTTTTAAAACAGTTATGGAAAAGGACAAACCTGATCTACAAGTTAAAGTTCTAAATTGGAGTACAGCCGATTTTTATGGTATGACACAGAAACTTCTAGATGTTGATTATGGGGATGCCTTCAAAAATGAGATAAAAAACGTCCAGAGATCATGTGTTTGTTAGTGTAAAGGGCAAGGCTGGTAGGTGTATGGAATGCTGGTTGACTAGATAAATGGAGACTCTGCTCAAGAAAAAGGAGGCATATGTCAGGTACAGACAGCTGGGATTGAATGAATTCATGGAGTACAAGGGCAGTAAGAGTATATCGACGAGGGAAATCAGTAGGGCAAAAGGGGATATGTGATAGCTTTGGCAAATAGAGTTAAGGAGAATCCAAAAAGGTTCTATAAATACTTTAAGGGAAAGAGTCAACATTTCAGGCAGAACCCTTCATCAGGACACCTGCTCCTCTGAACTGCTTGATCTGCTGTGTTTTCTCCTGCTCCATATTTTATCGACTCTGGTTACTGCGGTTAGGTCACATGGCATCCAAAGGGAGCTCGTCGATTGGATACAAAATTGGCTTGAAGGTAGGAGACAGAGGGTAATGGTAGGTTGTTTTTCAGCCTCAAGGCTTGTGACCAGTGGTGTGTGACCAGATTCAGTGCTAGGTCCACTGCTCTTCATCATATATTTAAATGATTTAGATAGGAATATAGGAGATATGGTTAGTAAGTTCACAGATAAAAGTAGGTGTTGTGGACAGTGAAAAAGATTATCTCAGAGTACAATGGGACCTTGATCAGATTGGCTGATGAAGTTTAATTTAGATAAACATTAGGTGGGTTGTATTTTGGTGAGGCAAACCAGGAAGGACTTCCATCAGAGCCCTGGGCAGTGTGGCCAAAAAAAGAGACACCTGTGGAGAAGATACATAGTTCCTTGAAAGTAATCACAGGTACACAAGGATAGTGAAGGCAGCGTTTAGCACACTTGCCTCCATTGGTCATAACATTGAGTACAAGAGTTGGGATGTCATGTTGCAGTTGTATAGGACAGCGATGAAGCCACTTTTGGAATACTGTACTACATTCAATTCTGGTTGCCCTTCTACAGGATGTTACTCAACTTGAGAGGACACAGAAAAGACTTACAAGGCTGTTGCTAGCACTGAATGGTTTGAATTATAGGGAGATGCTGAATAGGCTGGGGCTTTTCTCCTTGTAGCATTGGAGGTTAAGGGGTGAACTTATAGAGGTTTATAAAATCATGAGAGGCATGGAGAGGGTGAATAACCAAGATCTTTTTCCTAGGGTGGGGGAGTTCAAAACTAGGGGGGAGAGGGGGGGGCATAGGTTTAAGGTGAGAGGGAAAGGACTTAAAAAAAGACCTAAGGGGCAGAAGGTGGTGCATGTCTAGAACAAACTAGTGATGGAGGCTGGTACAATTACAACATTCAAAAGGCATAAGGATGGGTATATGAATAAAAAGGGTTTAGAGGGATATGGGCCAAATGCTGATAAATGGGCCTACATCAGATCGGGATATCTGGTCAGCGCAGATGAGTTAGACTGAACAGTCTGTTTCCATGCTATATGACTTGCTGTAAATAATACTTGGCCTTTCGGTTTTTCCTCATTGAAATATAATGAGCCATGTTGTGCGGCATCTGCCATGCGTTTGCCCATTCACTCAACATGTCTAAATCATCTTGAAGGTGATGAAGGGCTTATGCCCGAAACTTTGATTCTCCTACTCCACGGATGCTGCCTGACCTGCTGCGCTTTTCTGGCAACACACTTTTCAACTCTATCACCATGAAGCCTACTTACAGCCTCCTCCCATATTGCTCACACTGGGACTGTTTCAAAATATAGTCTCTCTAAAGAGCAGAAAAAACACAGCAGAAAGTGTCTAAAGCTATGAGGGGCATGTTTTTAGCCCCAAGTGAAGGGTATGTATTCAATACTAGGGAACAATGTGAGAAAGAGTCTATAGATCAATACATAATGTATTTAACTCCACGTGCAGACCAGTGAATGTGTGCAATTAAAGGAGGAGTTCATTAGATGCAGGACTTATGTTTAAAAATAAGGGATTCAAAAATGACAGCCTGCCTATGGACAGAAGACAAACTTAGGAGAGCAACTGACAGAAGTACCAAAGTTGTGAATCAACAGACTGAGCAGACGCATGGCTGAGCAGACCAGTTCTTGCATTATGAAGACAGATAGTTCAGGTACAGAGGGCAGAACAATCACAAAGCATGGGATGCAAGTACTGCAGAGGACATCAGACAAAAACAAAAACATATCTAGCATGAGGGAAGCAGTGTTCTCTTTCTACAAAAACTGAATAATCTTGCACACAGATATACAGCTAAAAAGAGTCACAACAAGCAGATACAGCTGGCCACTGAACAGATGGCAGCTAAAGATTCGGATGAATCAGTGTAGTCTATACGACAGGTTGATCCAGTCAAATCAAGAGGGAAGTTATGGTTTGTGACTTTTGGAACGATGAATTCAGAAGGAGAACATCAAGTCAACATAAAGTGTTAGATAAACACTGTTGCAAATCATGACTTTGACAGACCTATGCAAAGTGGCTCAACATAGCAAGCCAAACATTGAAGCCCTTCAAAGTAAGATTAGGCTTTTTGATAACACCATACTCATTCCAACAGACTAGATTAATGAACTAGTAACTCTCAAGAGTGCTAAAAGAGATCTGCAACGTGTTGCAGTGCACTAAATTACAAACTATGAAACACATTCCAGATGAGTGCAAGAACGTGTCCATCTGCCATCAAGGCCAGGCTGAAAAATAAGATACAAGAACTGGAAAAGATGGAAGCAAGCAAGAAAGTGATGACTCCCACTGAATATCAACACAGCAGCAATGAAATGACCTAGCAAACAGTGAATGCATCAATCCATAGAATCCAAATGAAGTCTTGAAGAGATTGCAATTCCCTCCAGTCAACTATTGAAGCAATTTTGCCACAACTTGGAGACAAACACTTTTGCTAGCCTAAAGCAAAGGATGGTTACTGGCAAGTAACACTGGATGAAAGCCGTCCTTTTCTAACCACATTCTGCACACTCTTTGGGAGATGCAGATGGTTGCAAATGTCATTTGGCATTTCCATTGCTCTAGAAGAATATCAACACAGGCAACACAAGGGAGGCAGCGAATTTCCTGGAGTGGAAGCTATATTGGATGATCTGCTAGTTTATGGATGGAGACACAATGGTAAAAGATATTTCTGACAGCGATCAAAACCTAGTGTGTGACTGATTGACAGAGCTCACTAGGTGATACTGAAGTTGAAGAAGAAAAAAAATTACTTTACAAGATGCCGGAAATCTTGTAGATAGGCCATATACTGACAGCAAAAGGTATCTGACTAGATTCGGAAAAAGTGGACGCAGCAACCAACAGACGTAAAGGCGGTGCTATGATTCGTCAACTATATGGCAAAATTCTTGGCCAATTTGTCATTGGAGTGTGAACCATTATATAAGCCCTGAGCCAAGGACCTGCAGTGGTACTGAGGCACAGACACAGATTCTGGATTAGTTGTGCTAGAAAAGCACAGCAGTTCAGGCAGCATCTGAGAAGCAGTAAAATCGACATTTCAGGCAAAAGCCCTTCATCAGGAATACAGGTATAGTGCCTGAAGGGTGGAGAGATAAATGAGAGGAGGGTGGGGGTGGGGAGAAAGTAGCATAGAGTACAATAGGTGAG
>NC_057718.1:84317953-84353175 GCF_004010195.1 Chiloscyllium plagiosum
GGGGAATATATCCCTGGTGGTGGGGTCTGTTTGGAGGTGGCGGGAATGTCGGCGGATGATTTGGTTTATGCGAAGGTTGGTAGGGTGGAAGGTGGGCACCAGGGGCGTTCTGTCCTTGTTGTGGTTGGAGGGGTTGGGTCTGAGGGCGGGGGTGCGGGATGTGGATGAGATGCGTTGGAGGGCATCTTTGACCACGTGGGAAGGGAAATTGCGGTCTCTAGAGAAGGAGGCCATCTGGTGTGTTCTATGGTGGAACCGCTCCTCCTGGGAGTTGATACGGCGGAGGCGGAGGAATTGGGAATACGGGATGGCATTTTTGCAGGAGGTAGGGTGGGAAGAGGTGTAATCCAGGTAGCTGTGGGAGTCGGTGGGTTTGTAGAAAATGTCAGTGTCAAGTCGGTCATCATTAATGGAGATGGAGAGGTCCAGGAAGGGGAGGGAGGTGTCAGAGATGGTCCAGGTAAATTTAAGGTCAGGGTGGAATGTGTTGGTGAAGTTGATGAATTGCTTAACCTCTTCACGGGAGCATGAGGTGGCGCCAATGCAGTCATCAATGTAGCGGAGGAAGAGGTGGGGAGTGGTGCCGGTGTAATTACGGAAGATGGACCGTTCTGCGTAGCCAACAAAGAGACAGGCATAGCTGGGGCCCATACGGGTGCCCATGGCTACCCCTTTGGTCTGGAGGAAGTGGGAGGATTCGAAGGAGAAATTGTTAAGGGTGAGGACCAGTTCGGCCAAACGAACACAGAGCACCATTCAATAAAATCAAGTAGTGATAGCAATGCCAATGCTGAAAAACTACAACATAATTTATGAAGTAAAACTGTGGTGTGCTGCCAGCGAGACTGGACTTTGTGCAACCAGCATTTGAATCCAGGGTGCTAATACAAGCAGAGAGGCATTATGACCAGATTAAGCAAAAGTGCCTAGCCATTGATTTTGCTTTGTGCACATTTTCACCAACACCTAATTGGGAGAGAGAGAAAGTGACAATCAAGTCCAACCACAAGACACTTTAAAGCATTTTGCTCAAGCCGCTACCTACTCCAAAAATATTACTCTGATTATAGAGCTACTACTTGGATGTGACACACAAGTGTTATGGACCAGACCAAACCCCCTCAAAATATATTAAACAGATAGTCTAGACTCTAATGTTTTCTTATTTTAAAAAGATAAGTGTAAGGCTTTGTGTTCCAGATGCAATTCTATCAGTCAAACTACCATGCTTGAGACAAAAATACACTGTACATGAAGTAGCAACTCGCCATGCACTGGAAGTAATTAACTCGCCAAGACACTGAATCTAATCGTAAAGTTCTTTTTCAAATCAAGCAAATTATCCAAGACGCACACCTCCGAGGGGTGTAAAAAGTCAAGGTGAAGGGCTGGCCCGAGAGCATCAAGGACAAACCTGTTGCTGTAACAGCATATTAGGCAGACAGAAGTGAATTGAAAGGTCAGAGTGGCATACCATGCAAAGGAAATATAGCCATTATCCTGAAGGAGTTGAGAGGAGAAATGCAAAAGTGCGTCCATGACAGCCTCAGGAATTAAGTCAAGTCTGAGAAAGACATGAGATGTGCTCTATTGGCCAAAAATGAAGGCATTGAAGTTGGAGACCACATCAGCCAGTGAAGTACTTGTAATGGGAACCACACTAAACAAACTAGACAGCTACTGAGGGCACATGACATCCCAGACAGACCATGGATGAACAGGTGGTTTCATCCTAGTTTTTGGCTTATGGGTATACCCCCCACCTTTTCCTCCGCTACATCGATGACTGTATCGGCGCTGCCTCATGCTCCCACGAGGAGGTTGAACAGTTCATCCACTTTACCAACACCTTCCACCCCGACCTCAAATTCACTTGGACCGTCTCAGACTCCTCCCTCCCCTTCCTAGACCTTTCCATTTCTATCTCGGGCGACCGAATCAACACGGACATTTACTATAAACCGACCGACTCCCACAGCTACCTAGACTATACCTCCTCCCACCCTGCCCCCTGTAAAAATGCCATCCAATACTCCCAATTCCTTCGTCTCCGCTGCATCTGCTCCCAGGAGGACCAGTTCCAAATCCGTACAACCCAGATGGACTCCTTCTTCAAGGATCTCAATTCCCCCCCAGACGTAGTCGACGATGCCCTCCACCGCATCTCTTCCACTTCCCGCTCCTCCGCCCTTGAGCCCCGCCCCTCCAACCGCCACCAGGACAGAACCCCACTGGTCCTCACCTACCACCCCACCAACCTCCATGTATAACACATCATCCGCCGTCACTTCCGCCACCTCCAAACAGACCCCAGCACCAAGGATATATTTCCCTCCCCTCCCCTATCAGCTTTCCGTAGAGACCACTCCCTCCGCGACTCCCTTGTCAGATCCACACCCCCCACCGACCCAACCACCACTCCCGGCACCTTCCCTTGCAACCGCAGGAGGTGCAACACTTGCGCCCACACCTCCCCCCTCACTCCTCTCCAAGGCCCAAAAGGAAACTCCCATATCCGCCACAGATTCACCTGCACCTCCACCCACATCATCTACTGCATCCGCTGCAGCCGGTGTGGCCTCCTCTATATTGGGGAGACAGGCCGCCTACTCGCGGAGCGACTCAGAGAGCACCTCTGGGCCACCCGGACGAACCAACCCAACCAACCTGTAGCACAGCATCTCAACTCCCCCTCCCACTCCACCGAGGATATGCAGGTCATTGGACTCAGGCCTATCACCCTCACCTTGACCTCCTTCCACCTATCGCATTTCCAATGCCCCACCCCCAAGTCCCTCCTCCCTACCTTTTATCTTAGCCTGCTGGGCACACTTTCCTCATTCCTGAAGAAGGGCTTATGCCCGAAACGTCGATTCTCCTGTTCCTTGGATGCTGCCTGACCTGCTGCGCTTTTCCAGCAACACATTTTCAGCTTATGGGTATACTTAGCTTTTAAAGAACCACACCTCTTAAAACACAACAGGACTGGTGCACAAAATTCCAGAATGACACCAGTGAGGGAGTGCTGCAATGTTTGTGGTACCATCTTTCAGATGGGATGTTACATTAGACCCTGTCTGCTTCTCTCAGGAGAAAAACTCATAGTACTCTTTCCAAAATGAGATACCAATATCTTTATCAACAAAACACTGACCATTATCATCTTATATTTGCTTTAAGAACTGTGGGAGTTTGCTGTCTGCAAATTGTCTCCCCATGCACAACAACAGGACCACAATTCAAAAGAAAACTAAGTGATTGTAAAGCAGTCTGAGACATCTTTCAGTCATTAAAAAATCTCCTATCACTGCATTGGAACAGGATATAAATGCCAAGGATTTCATTCCTGTGCACCCACTGTTGCTACCTCCCTGTGCTGCCCCACTTACAACTACCCTACTTTCCACATCATTCTCCCATTCAGTTCAGTCACTGCTCACTGTTCTGTTCTCTTCACTCACTGCTCAGCTTGCCACCTGGCTTGACAGCAGGGCAGCGAGAAGAGCAAAAAGGTGGATGTTAGCAGGACAGTGAGTGAGCTGGGAAATATGGCAGTGAGGGATTGGGAAGGGGACCAGCAATTGATCTTTCGTACATGCTGTGGCATCACAGATGCTGTTTCAGTGGCAGCAAACAGCCCCATATAAATTCAATTCTTTCTCTTGTGTCTGTTGTGGCTCTTTGAAAGTGCATTTCTTCCCCAAGAACACCTGCCTCATTACTCAACTTTCTCTGTCCTTTCTTCATAAGAATCACTAGTGTCTTTGATTGTACAAAACAAATGTAAAGTCACATCACTAATTAACTAGAGTCAAGATGTTATCTGGAATGCATTGCTTGAAACGACTGCAGCCAAAAGATTAAAATTTATTCTGACTTAAATTCTGGCATGTAACATTTTCCTCATTAGTGAATGTGCTGTAGCTAGACATTCAGGACAGTGATCACCAAGAACAGCAAAATGAAAATAAAAGTGAGTTCTTCAGCAATAGATGTGATGTGGAAATACTCTTATGTCACTGATCATAAATTCCAAGCATTTTATCTTTGAAGCAGCAGTTATCACATTTATAAAGATTTTTTTTTCCAAAGTTGCTTGTTTTTAACAACAAGGAAACCAGCAACAAGATGCACGGTCATTAAAAAATCTTAAATCGATTCTTGTAAATAAAATCAAGTCACTTTCCAATTTATACAAGTTTTATTTTTATTAGAAGTACTAAGTTACAGATGTTAGGATTCATTTTACTCATTTACATGTATTTTGGTTCTATGGGAAATGCAGATCTTTGAGCATTATTTTATTATGGGCAAATTGACAATTGCTAAGGGTTTGGCTAGTATTAAATATCCAATTTTCTAAGTGTTTCTGCCTTCCCAAATAGATTGAATCTGAGATGGTATATAATTTAAGACATCTCTGGTTTTTAGGAAATACTCTAAGATAAATGCTCATTCTTGGTATGCATTGCTCAACGTATGGGCACAATGAGTAAATACTGCACACGATTTAATTTTCCTCACAAATAGTTAGTATTAATGTTTTACCTAACCAACACCCCACCACCGTGATTTTTAAAAAAATATTAAAAGTAAAGCAAGTGTTTTGATTAAAGTATGACAACTGAAACTCGAACTACCTACATTACAGCTGTTAAAGTACAGAGAACTTAAACCATGTTGTATGGTCATATTCCTCGCCGGGTCTCAACAATGCATCTGGGAAATTTGCCTGCAAAATAAAACATTTGAATGCATCAAATTAAAATGTAATGCAACTATCAGAAACAGTAAGCAACAGTTTACTCTCCTGGCCAGCTTTCCAGTGCTCAGAGCACCCCAGTACACTTAAATTCATCAAACGTTCTGCAACTTGCATCAAATTTTATCTGGTAATGTTCTCATGAAGCCCCTTAGGAGGTTTTACCACAAAGGTGCTAGGAGTGCAAAATGTTTTTCTAACAATTTGCAACTTGTCCTAATTTGACACACCATCTGTTTTTTCTTCATCTTAGCAACACAGTTTTTTACACAGTTGCAGGAAACATTATGTTATGCTTTTCTTTCAAGTTAGAAGTAAAGGTTTAACTTAAATTGTTTTCATAATCCATATGTCAACCTTGGGCACATTAACAGAAATTTTATTCAACCAGAATTCTTATATTATTTCTAAATTAATGCACATTAAAATGTGAACAGGTTCCTTTCCCCTCTCCTTCAAACCTTGTTAACAGCATCAGGCCAATTCTGAGTTTCCAAACAAAAAGCTGAATGCTTAGGGTACACAGCCCCTCCTTTGCCCTTCAAACTCCCATCCAGAAAATTGGCAGTGTAGAACTGAACTCCAGGCTGCGTGGTCTCGATCTCCAGTAACCTGCCACTTGGCTGGTGGTAAACCCTGTAAATAAGAACAATATGTCTTCACTGGCCATCCTTTTTTCATCCCCGAGACCTGAACACAGTCGATCCGTGGACGATACTGAAATCGTCATCTCGGATTCGAAATATTAACTCCATGCTGCCAGACCTGCTAATCTTCTCCAGCATTCTTGATCATTGTTTCAGAATTCCAGTATCTGCAGTATTTAGCTTTTATTTTAAATAGAATCCCTACAGTTTGGAGGCAGGCCATTTGAGTCACAGATGAGTCAGAGCTGTTCAGCACGGAAACAGACCCTTCGGTCCAACTCATCCATGCTGATCAGATATCCTAAATTAATCCAGTCCCAGTTGCCAGCACTTGGTCTATATCCCTCCAAACCCTTCCTATACAGATACCCATCCTGATGCCTTTTAAATGTTGTAATTGTAACAGCCGCCAACACTTCCTCTGGCAGCTCATTCCATACACGCATCACCCTCTATGTGAAAACGTTGCCCTTAGGTGTCTCTTAAATCTATCCCTCTCACCATAAACCTATGCCCTCTAGTTCTGGGACTCCCCACCCCAGAGAAAAGACCTGTGTATTCACCCTAACCATGCCCCTCATGATTTTATCCGGGTCGCCCCTCAGCCTCAGACGCTCCAGGGAAAACAGCCCCAGCCTGTTCAGCGTCTCCCTATAGGTCAAATCCTCCAACCCTGGCAGCATCCCTGCAAATCTTTTCTGAACCCTTTCAAGTTTTCACAACATCCTTCCTAGAGGACAGAGACCAGAATTGCATACAATATTATAAAAATGGCCTAACCAATATCCTGTACAGCTGCAACATGACCTCCCAACTCCAATACTCAATGCTCTGACTAATAAAGGCAAGCATACCGACCACCTTCCCTACTGTGTCTACCTGCGACTTCACTTTCAATGAGCTATGAACCTGCACTCCGAGGTCTCTTTGTTTAGCAACACTCCCCAGGACTTTATCATTAAGTGTACAAGTCCTACCTGATTTCCATTTCCAAAATGCAGCACCTCGCATTTATCGAAACTAAACTCCATCTGTCACTTCTCAGCCTATTGGCCCATCTGATTAAGATCCCATTGTAATCTGAGGTAACCTCCTTCGCTGTTCATTATACCTCCAGTTTTGGTGTCATCTGCAAAATTACGAATCATACCACCTATGTTCTTACCCAAATCATTTATGTAAATGACAAAAAGCAGTGGACCCAGCACCAATCCTTGTAGCACACTACTGGTCACAGGCCTCCAGTCTGAAAAGCAACCTTCCACCATCAACCTCTGTTCTCTACCTTCCAAACAGTTCTGTATCCAAATGGCTAGTTCTCCCTGTATTCCATGTGATCTAACCTTGCTAACCAGTCTACTATGAGGAACCTTGTACAATGACCAACTGGTCTATATAGATTACATCCACCGTCCTGCCCTCATCAATCCTCTACGTTGCTTCTTCAAAAACCCTAGTCAAGTAGTGAAACATGGATTTCCCATGCCGCATCCCTCAGGATTCTCTCCAACAATTTGCCCACCACCAATATCAGGCTCACTGCTCTGTAGTTCCCTGACTTTTCCTTACCACCTTTCTTAAGTAGTGGCCATGTTAGCCAACCTCCAGTCTTCCGCCACCTCACCTGTGACTATCGATGATATGAATATCTCAACAAGAGGTCCAGCAATCACTTCCCTAGCTTTCCAGAATTCTAGGTTGCATCTGATCAGGTTCTGGATACTTATCCACCTTTATTCATTTTCAGACATTCAGTAACTCCTCCTCTGTAATATGGTGACATTTTTCAAAATGTCACCATCTGCCTCCCCACATTCTATATCTTCCATGTCCATGTCCACAGTAAACACTGATGCAAAATACTCATTTAGTATCTCCCCCATCCCCTGTGGTTCCACACATAGGCTGCCTTGCTGATCTTTGAGAGGCCCTATTCCCTCCACACCCTCTGCTAGTGAAGGGTTCTTGCCCAAAACGTCAATTCTCCTGCTTCTTGGATGCTGCCTGAACTGCTATGCTTTTCCAGCACCCCAGCCTCGAAGTGGGCCCTATTCTCTTTCTAGTTACCCATTTGTCCTTAATGTATTTATGAAATCCCTTTGGATTCTCCATCACCCTATCTGTCAAAGCTATCTCATGTCCCCTTTTTGCCTTCCTAATCTCCCCCTTAAGTACACTTCTACTGCCTTTATACTCCAAGGATTCACTTGATCTCTGCTATCTATACCTGACATATGCTTCCTTGCTTTTATTGACCAAAACTTCAATTTCTCTATAGTCATCCCACATTCCCTCCACACCAACCCACTAGAGAGCATTCCACCTAGACCCATCCTCCTACTCTATCCCTGTAATTCCCATGGTTAGTCCACCTAACCTGCACATTCCTGGACACTATAGGTAAATTAGCATGGCCAATCCACCTAACCTGCACATCTTTGAGATTGTGGGAGGAAACTGGAGCACCCGGAGGAAACTCATGCAGACACGGGGAGAATGTGCAAACTCCACACAGACAATTGCCCGGTAGAATTGAACTCTGGGTCCCTGGCACGGTGAGGCTGCAGTGCCAACCAATGAACCACCGTGCTGTGTCACATAGATGCTATTTGCTCTCTGTTCAGTATCTCTCAAGATGAAAATGGAAGTCATCAACTTGTGAATTGAGACTACATTCCTTCATTTAGCTGCATCTCTCAACCACGCAATTCTACTTTTAAAATCCTGTTGGAAACCTTAACTACACAACTTATCTTGTTGGTTGATCTTATTTCACAAACCTCCTGGGGTCAAGTCCCTCCAGAGACTTGAGCACAGAATCGAGGCTGATGCTTGGTGACAATACTGACAGTGTGCCACATTACCATAAATGTTGTTTTCCAGAATGGACATTAAATAAGAGATGCTGCTTCCCCTCTCAGATGGGAACAACTCGCTTTTAGCAATATAAAACATCTCAAGTTTTACAGAATAGTGAACAAATGCTTAAAATATACTACTTCAACCAAGCTGACTCTAAGAGAAAGATAATGAATGAGTTTTATGGAGCACATTCTGTGACTGCATGGGTAAGAGTTGAACAAGGCAAGGTTAGTCCCTTTCATTTAGCCAACAGAGGCATTCAAGGAGAATGGTGAGCTCAAATGTGGCAAAGGCTAAAGGAAGAAGAACGAAAAGGAACACAGGATCATGAGTAGGCCATTCAGCCCATCAAGCCTGCCTATCATTCAATACCATCATGACTGTTCATTTACTTTAATACCTATTCCCACACTATACCAGTGTATCTTTATATTGTAGATAGATTTCTAAATACCAATCTCTAAACATACACAATGACAGAGCTTCCACCACCCTCAAGGATACAGAATTCCAAAGATTGATAATCCTGTGAGTAAAGTAAAATTCTTCTCATCTTGGTCCTAAGTGGCTTCCCCCTTATTTTGAATTACCCCTTGGTTATAGATTCCCCAATAAAAAGGAAAAAAAAGGCTTACCTGCATCTATCCTTTTGAGCATTTTGTAGGTTTCGGTGAAATAATCTCTTATTCTTTGAAACTCTAGAGAATCTAGGCTCAGTTTACCCAATCTCTCTTCTAGGACAGTCCTACTATCCCATGAGTGAACCTTTATTGCACTTCTATATGGCTGTAATATATTTTTGAAAGGGGATCATATTGCACATTAAGTACTCCAGGTATGAGCTACCAAACATCTATACAATTGAAACAAGACTTTGCTACTCCTGCTTACTTATATCTTCTTGCAAAAAGTCCATCATACCCTTAGCCTTCCTTATTACCCACTGCATGTTAACCTTGTGTCTTAGTGCCAAGGATACCTAGGTTCCTTTGTACATCTACCATTTCTAACCCCTGCAAAAATATTCTGCACATCTATTCCTCTGACCAAAGTAGTTAGCCTCACATTTTTCCACAGTACATTCCATCTGCCAGGTTCTTGCCCACTTAATAAGTCTGTCTAAATCTTCCTTAAACCATACTCGGGGTTAGTACTCCATGGTCACATTCACATAGAATGTCACTTGTGATTTTGATCAAATTTGTTTCAACATTGATGTAGGGACAGAAACCTGATTGAAGAGGTTCAGTGACAGGATTGTGGAAAAAATTGGCACAGATTAGGGAGGCAGCAACACATTCTTCAAGGTCCTTGAGGAGAAAAGGGTGGATGGAAATGGGACAGTAATTTTCCAAGGAGGAGAAGGTGAAGACTAGTATTTATTGAGGGCAAGGTGATGATGACAGATTTGAAAGGAAGGGATTAGTGTCTCGAAATAGTAGACCATTAATGATATCAGCTAACAACAGCATCTCTAAAATAGATTATTTCTTAATTCTCACCCAAAGTATTGTGGAATCATACAATGTTCAGAAAACTGTCTTATTACATATTTCAACAGTGATTACATTTCAGAAATACTTCATTGGTGTTTAAGATAGTGAAAGACACCATGTCAATGGACGTTTTTCTCTTTAAATAATCATCCCCAAAATTGCTACCGCTAAATCCCAGCAGTTGAGTTTGGAATAAAAACACAAAACATACCTTAGACTTGGGAAAAGGTAGACTTTGGGGCGGCACAGTGGCTCAGTGGTTAGCACTGCTGCCTCACAGCACCAAGGGATCCGGATTCCAGCCTGGGGCGACTGTCTGTGTGGAGTTTGCACATTCTCTCAGTGTCTGCACGGGTTTCCCCCAGGTGCTCCTGTTTCTTCCCACAATCCAAGGATGTGAAGCTTAGGTGAATTGGCCATGCTAAATTCCACATAGTGTCAGGGATGCGTAGGTTAGGTGCATTAGTCAGGACAAATGGGTCTGGGTGTGATACTCTTCGGAGGGAGAGTGTGGACTTGTTGGGCCGAAGGGCCTGTTTCCACACTGTAGGGATTCTATGATTTAAGTGCAGTAATATGAACACCTGGGGTTTTGGTTAAATTATTGTTTCAGTGTGGCTGATTTATTTTAAAATAAAATAATTTCTGAAGAAATTATGCAAACTTATTTTTACAAATGAAGAAAATCACAAGTATAGCTAGCAGCACAAAACATACACAATTATGCAAATAAGGCAAACCTAAATTCAAGAGGAATATAAGTCCTTTTCTCAGGTTGGTTACCTTGCACAAGGAGATTGTTGTTTTGAGGAATTTAAACAGAAGTTGTGGTCAAAGCCTCCAGGTAACTTATTTGCGATATGGTCTCCAAGAACTACCGGGTTCCTCAAGTCAAAACCTGTGTTCTCCACCGCAGCAATCTCTCCTTTATAAACGAGAAATACTGAATGAAGCACAGGATATAAAAAAAATGTCTGGTTATCTTTTGTTAATAAGGAATAAAAGTACTGATAGTCTTCATAACCTTCAAAGTCTTCAAGTGTTAGCTGTGATGTGTTGGTTACCTTCCACCTCCGAATCAGAAGATTGAGATTTCAAGACCCCCACCAGACATTTGAGCAAAACATCTAGGCTGAAACTCCCAGCTCAGTATGGAGACATTGCTGCACCTTCAGAGATGGCAGCTTTCAAATGAGATGTTAAACTGTGATCCTGTTGACCCTCTCAAGTGGATAGGAGATATCCCAGGACATGATTAAGGAGGAGCGTTCTCCATGCTGTCCTGGCTGATATTTATCCCTAAAAGCAGATTATATGCTCAACATCATGCTTATGGGAGCTTGCTGTGCATAACCTGCTTGCTTTGATTCTTACATTGAAACGAAAACAAAAATTGCACTTCATGACTGTAAAGCACATTGGGAAATCCTGAGGTTGTGAAATATACTACATAAATGCAAGTCAGTCGTGTGTTGTAAGAATGTCATAACATTTACTTCCTCTGAAGGCTCTCTGCATAACTCTTCCTCATGTCCACCACAAGGTGGGTTTACTTACTGTACAACTTTAGTTTTACATCAAAGTTGGAGAGACTAGAAAAAAAACAGGTTAGTTCTAGTTTAAAGAGGAGATTATAAGGGGTGTTCAAAATAATGAAGGAATACTACAGAGAAAAGCAGCTGTTTTCAAACACAAGTGAGTCAGTAACCAGATATTGCTGATCTATTGACAAAAAAAAGAGTTACTGGGAGACAAAGTGGATTGTTTTACATGCGGCCAATTGTTAAGTCTAGAATGTATTGCCTGAAAGAGTGGAGGAGGCAGAATCCATAGGTACTCAAAATATTTAAAAGTGAAATTGCAGGGCTATAGGGAAACAATAGGAGAGTTTACCTAAAAGAGCTAATGCAGTAAAATTAATGGCTCCCTACACATTGTATGATTCTAGATTGTATTGTAAGTCTAGACTATTTAAAACTGAAATCAGAACCAGCTTCAAGAACCAATTGAAATGAGTCTCCATGTGCTAGCAGTTACTGCCTTTATTTCAGATACAACTATGTCAAAAAGCTGTAAAACAGATTAACCTTTTTTTTTGGCTTTGACCTTTTATTGGCACTTAAATGCTGATGAGGTACATCAGTTCCTAAATATCACCAAACGTAAAGGAAACAGGATTTCTCCTCACAAAACAGGAAGTTGCATCATTCATCAACTGCTTATTAGATAAAATCAACACTGGTTTAATGATGCAGTATAAACATTCACCTCTGGAAGGCAATTAGAACGAATGAGAAAATAGATGAGGTGTTTTTTTTTTAAAATCAAGAGAAAGGTGCAGTTACCTTAGCATGAAAACAGAGAATGGTGAAAAAATAATAAGTTAATTCCCTCCTGACAAACAACCGGTAACACAGGATGCGTACCCTTAATCTGTTCCTCTGAATGTATCTTCTGACAAATAGTTTACCTGATCGAATAGGAGATAACTTGGCAAATTGGGTATAATTTGTCTCTGCTTTGACTCAATAGTTTGCACATTCACCCTGGCTGTGGTTACCTGTCTCAATCCAGAGATGTGAGCTCATTGATGCTGACATTTCATGCTAAGGAAGGTGCTGCCCCTGTCTGCTCTCACAAATGGATATAAAAGCTCCCAATGCACTATTTTGAACAGCCTGCCATTACAGCAAATGTTTATCTCTGAAGCAACATCATTGGAACAGATTATTTAGTTCTGCATCACATCACTATTTGTTGAATCTAGCTTTGTACAAATTAGCTGTCATGGTTCCCACATTACAACAATCACTGACAACTTAAAGCGACAGTACATTGGGGGTCATCCTGAAGGATTTAAAGGCACTATATAAATTCAAGGTTTTAAACACTACCAATAGTAACCACGATCATGTTTACCGTCTTTAAAGGCTATGTGTATATCCTGGAATCAACACAAACAGATTGACTAGTTATTTGTCTTTTTGTTTACAGCAGCCTTGCTGTTATTACTGATATACTAATTACCACAATAATTAATGGTAATTGATTCACAGTGAACTATTTTAAAAACAGCAAAGAGGATGTGACCAATACTTTGCAAAGTACAAAAAGTTTCTTCATCGCATTTGTGCCTGCAAGCTGAGAATTCAAATCTGACAATACAGATTGGAGCATAAAATCTGCAATAATAATTTGAAGCATTACAATGCTGCATTCTCAGGACTGCAGCCTTTTGACAAACATCAAACCTATCTGCTCTCAATTAATTCACGCTGAGAAAGAGAAGGGAGCTGTTCTGGCCTACTGGACAAAATAAGTCTCTCAAACAGTATCACCAAACAGAGATTATTAGATCATTATCACACGATGTGGAATCGTACTGTGTGCGAACTGGCTGCTATATTACAATGAGAATCTTGGAATTTACCTGGAAAATCGTTTGATTACAGAGATCTTGAGGACTGCTGAGAAAGAGACATGTCAAAGCTGTTCATCTTGCATTCATGTCAGACACAAGAATACTTAATATCAAACAGAACAACAATTTATACTGCCTGTGAAAACAATGAGTACAGGGACTCTAAGTGAGTGAAGCATTGCCATGGACAATGCAGCTGGGAACAAATATCCCAACCATTCAAATTCAGAGTCAAGTAGATTCTGATTGGTTAATGTATTGCCGTGGGAACTGTTGCCCCTCGTATTTGACGAATATAAAAGATAGAAGACCTTATTCTACTTTCTTTCTGTTTACTGATGACAAGGTTTTACACAACAATATATACAACTCCCAATAAGCGCTGGTGAACCACATTGCAAATCTAATTTATAATCTTACACTGGCTGTTAGTGCAATTCCTAGCATACTTGGGACTCTTCAGTATGTGCTGTCCTATACAGACTCCTGGACATTACGGGCAGAATCCTGTAATTTTGGGGAGAGACCTGTACTGCCACTTCCAGGGGTGCCTCACTGAATCTAATGTGAAATAGGATTGGCAAAGCCAGTGGTAAGCCTTCACTTGGAACAAAGATCTCAGGGAGGGGGGTGCATAAACATCCCATCCAGTAAATACTGCCAACCAATCTTACGTGCTGCAGCACCTCATACAGATGACCGTAACTAGTGCTGAAAAAATATTAAAGAATGCAGAAGATATTGGAGCAAGTAAATGATTTTTGAGTGGAGGGGAGATTTATAGGGATTGGGGTTTATGGGCAAGGGCCAGTGATAGACCACAGGCAAGGAAATGGGAGCTAAGGTTGAGTGTGGGCACCCAGTGGACACTTCCCTGCTCTGTGTCCAATCCCTTGATCAGGCATTGACCACATCTGATCAAGGGACCACAACTATCTCCCCAGCTCCCAAACCACACAACCCCAGCTGATAAACTGTCTGTACAAGTTGATCTGTTGGATGTACCACACGGTAACAGACCTGCTTGCGGCCGGGTTAAACTGAGGATTAGTGAGCTAAGGCCCTAAAGTCTTCCCATAGTTGGCCACTTGGCTTCAAATGGCAACAAGGCAACAAATGGTCCTTTTATGTCCTGATCTTAATTCCAGTCAAAGGAAGAGGTGGCAGAGGTTTGGTTAATCCAGGATGGAACCATTCGCCACAGCAGATTCACCACCAACAATTAGCCATGCCCTTTGACCACCGAGGATGCTTAGCCACCGTCCATTGGCCACTGAAGATGATTCGCCACCGCAAATAAGTTTAAAATGTTAGAGAACAAGCATATCTAAACTATATAAAATTGGCATTATATTGGTTAAGGTAGTGTTTGCGCTGTTTCAGTAACAACTTATTTTCATTACAGGAGAGTTTTTTAAGCTTTTATTTCTTTTCCCATTTACCCTCAAGTCTTCAAAACGGAAACAGAAATTATTAGTAAACGTGGAAATAAGAAGTTTTACCACGATGGTTTTATATATGTTTTTGATAAACTGTCCAAGAGTGATTCAAGTATTAAGTTTTGGTGATGTGAACATTCTTATTGTGTTCTTATTAACGAATGCATAGCTGATGTCCCTCAGTCAGTCCTAGCATCTTTACCTACGACAAGCAGCATGAAGAAAATAATTCAACGTGAAAGGAATGATAGGAGACGCAGACAATAGAATACAAACAATTGTTCTTGAATACGGTAAAAGAGATTGTTTGGAATATCTTAGAGGAATAGCGCATAACTATCAAATTAACTAAAAATTTCATTGTTTAATATTAATGTGAGATTTTACTGCCATTATAAAGATTTTAAAAATATATTTCCTTTTTCTGGTTAAAGTTTGTAACTCATTTTTATATATAAACCAATAAAATGATATTTATTTTACCTTTTTTTTAAAATATGTAGTATGTAGTTGTATAAATAAAGGGGAATGAGAAGTATGAAAGAACAGGTGAGAGGGAAAACAATCAGTACATATATATATTTCCGGTGGTGAATAGTCTCCAGAGGTCAAACGACCCCAGTGGAGAAACGCTGGTGGAGAACTGGCAGTGGCTAATCATCAGCGGCAAGTAGTCACCAACCCAGTTAATCACCACCTCCAGGAATGGATAATTCTGCCATAAGTTCTGAGTTTTGCCATCAAGGGGCTGATTGAGTAGAGTCAGTGTCTACCTGTTCTGAGCAGCTGAAGAGACAACTCGAGTGCAATATATATTGTTGTTCCCCTTGGAACTTTGTGGTATTCTTGCTTACTTTTTATATGGAAGGACTACTTTGAAAAAGGCTTCCTTCCTTTAGTTTCTAATATTTCCCTTCACTAACTTTTACTGACCTCCTCACTGAAATGCTCCAACCCAGGTAATACCCTACTGAATCTCTACTGCATCCTCTCTAGTGCAATTACATCCTTCCTACAGATGGTGACCAGAACTGCATGTACTACTCCAGTCATGGCCTATCTAAAATTATAGAGAGCTCCATCATAACCTCCTTGCTCTTATATTCAGTGCCTCAACCAATAAAGACAGGCATCCCACATACTTTGACCATCTTGTCACCTGTCCTGCTGCCTTCAAAGATCTATGGACATTGTTGATGCTGTTATTCTTATTGTTCTGTATTTTTGATTGTAGATTGAAATGGGAAAAGCATAGTTTTAAAACTAAGGATTTAGGAAGGAATCACTGCTCTTTTAAACAGCAAGCTGTAAGTCATGCTTACGCTGCTGCCTTGTCCAAGCAGTGGGGAAGGACTGTTTGCAGAAGCACTGGCACTGGAGGGTGTATTTTAAGTGAGATTCAGCCAGCGACAGATTGCTAATTAGTTTATGGAACTGTGAAGAATTGTGGATGACAAAGGCCATTAGACTAACAACTACCCAACTGGCTCGTGGGCAGCTGAGCAGTTTCTAGGTGGGAACAATACTGGCAGAAGCCTATGGACCTCTAGAAGGGAAGGTGGAGTGTCTGTGCAGCTTAAAAAAAGAACATTAAGTTTGAAGAAAGCCACTTTTATTCTCTCACCAATTGCTGCAAGCTATTGTTTTTAAACGAAGAGCTAAGAGACTTTGCAGTTAACTCCTGCAAAGGGGTGAAAAGGTCTAGAGAGGTTGAACAGCAGCAAGTCCTGACAAACAAAGAAAATTTCAACGAAACCTGTGGGCTACAGGCTATTAAACTGCTTTCCCAGGATTTTCCCTCCATTTTTAATAGTACTGTTTTTTAATCTGTCTATACATGTGCACTAGAGTAGCATTTTAACTGGGAGTGTTATTGAGGAATTTTGCATACTTTGATAAGTACTCCGGGAATAGCAAGGCTTGATTTCCAGTGCACTACCTCTAAGGTATAACAAAATGCACACTAAGGTCTCTGTGATACAATTCCAATGGTGCATTCATTTTTTTCTATATACATTCACGTTCATCATACATAATCCCCCAAAAGTGCAACATCTTATACTTCAGAGAGTTAAATTTCATTTGCCACTGTTCAGCCCATCTAACAAGCCTGTCAATGTCATTCTGTGGTCGAAGTCTTTCATCTTTGCTATTTACCACATCACTAATTTTTGTTAAAAATCACAACACCAGCTTATAGTCCAACAAGTTTATTTGGAAGCACTATTTCTTCATCAGGTGGTTGTCACCTCCAAATCATGACTAATTTTTGTGTCATTTATTAAATTTATTCATCATAAATGCTGCAATCATGTAAAGATCATTAATGTACACAACAAACTGCAAGGGAGCCAGCACCGAGCACTGTCATATGCTGCTGGACACAGGCTTCCAGTCACAAAAATAGCCATTAAACATCACCTTCTGCTTCCTGCCATTAAGCCATTTTTAGATCCAATTTGACAAACTGCCCTGGTCCCTAATGGCCTCTTAGCTTCTTAACCAGTCAGCCATTCAAATCATTATCTAAAGCATTACTGAAGTCCACGCGGGCTACATCAACTCCATTAACCCTCATCTCCACCTCAAAAATATTCAAATTTGATACCTATGATCTCCTCTTGATAAGTCCATGATGAAAATATTAATTCTGTCCCTCAGAACTTTTTCCACTAGTTTCCTGACCTAGTCAGACTCACTTAACTGTATTTTCCTGGTTTATCCCTCTCATCCTCCTTGAATAATTAAGCCACATTAGCTGCCCTCAGTCCTTTGAGCACCACATCTGTATCTGGAGAGGATCTGAAAAATAATTCATTGTCTTCCACACCAACATGGGATATATCCCATCTGAACCTGATGATTTATCTACTTTTAAGCCTGATAAAACCATTCATGTCCCTACCTACTAAATGCTAGTTTAAGTATATCACAGACCCCTCTTTGATTTCTATACTTACACTGTCCTTCTCTACAGATGCACAGTACTCAACTGAAACCTCACTTAAGTCTGCTGACTCCACACGAAGATGGTCAAATTGGTCCCTCACGGGCCTACTGTTTCCCTGATTATTCTCTTGCCCCTAGTATATTTTGGACTTTAACTAGACAGTATTTTTCATTACACTCGTCCCTTAAAGTTGTCAAAACTGCATGGCTGTGTATGATGTCCGGAATCTGGATGACCTCTAAATTTGCCTAACAGGCCCACTGTTCCGTATGTCTGCCTAAGTGGTGAAAAACAAAGTGACAGGAAATAATGCAGTGAAGCCCAAACTCATTCTCAGCCACATTTCATTGAGCTCTGTGTGCCTCAGTTCCAAATGTCACATGACGTACTGGAAAAGCATGTTCTTGCACATTCCTCCCACAGAATGAATCATCTATATACACTTTAGTTTTTAGTAATTCACTACCATAATTTTACACATCACTAGTTAAAAAGCTAGGCATCTAAAAAGAATTTATAACAAGGTTTTCTTTTTAAATCAATGGCAATGGTGAAGTAGTAAACATCGAAGAAGAACATAGATCATGACAGCGCAGAACAGGCCCTTCAGCCCTTGGTTGCACTGACCTGTGAAACTAATTTAAAATCCACCTAACCTGTGCTATTCCATTAGCATCCATATCAAACCTTAAAGTTGGTGAATCTACTCAAAGTTTGTGAGAAGATTTGTAGCTCAGGTGCTTGTTGTTGTGGTTCACCGAGCTGGGAATTTGTGTTGCAGACGTTTCGTCCTCAGTCTAGGTGACATCCTCAGTGCTTGGGAGCCTCCTGTGAAGCGCTTCTGTGATGTTTCCTCCGGCATTTATAGTCTACTACTGTTGCAGACAGGGTGTCCCATACCCTTACTAATCTGAGTAAAGAACCTACCTCTGACATCTGTCCTATATATCACCCCTCAATTTAAAGCTATGTCCCCTCGTGCTAGCCATCACCATCCAAGAAAAAAAGGCTCTCACTGTCCACCCTATCTAATTCATCTTGTATGCCTCTATTAATTCACCTCTCAACCTTCTTCTTTCTAACGAAAACAGCCTCAAATCCCTCAGCCTTTCCTCATTAAACCTCCATACCAGGCAACATCCTGGTAAATCTCCTCTGAACCCTTTCTAATACTTTCACATCTTTCTATAATGCAGTGACCAGAACTGTATGCAATACTCCAAGTGTGGTCGCATCAGAGTCCTGTACAGCTGAAACATGACCTCATGGCTCCGAAATGCAATCCCTCCATCAATAAAAGCTAACACACCGTATGCGTTCTTGTTGGGGAAAAGTTAACATTATTTGCCTGGAAGCCATTTTCCTGATTCGGCTGAGGGTTCCATTTTGCTCCCACAGCCAGAACTTGCTGGCTATGCATTCCTTACTATGAGTTAGTGTGAAAGGTTGTCCTTATCTTCCCTCTCAAGATAGTGTCTCCTCCCTTTGCTGAATGATCAACGCAGACTGTAGAACCAGTCAAGCTGATATAGACTTTCCAATTAGTCCCCCTTCCTCCTCTAGTTATTGCCTCTTTACGGTCATTCAGCCAGTTAAGGATATCTCTGCTTAGTATTAGCAATCTGTGTAGCTAGAGCAGGTGGTGAAACAAGTTGATCTGTCCACTTGTGGAATGCATAACAGTGCTTTAGTTTTAACCTTAATGACTAACCTCTAATTTAATACCAACTTGTAAGCATGCCAAACTGCATAATTAACGATCAGCTCCTAGCTGTTTTCTCTATATAACCCTGTAGTACACTGATGTACTTTGGAATAACACTGGAATAACACTGAGCCACAGTTAGGATGGTGAATTCTCCATGATATATCATTTAATAAACTAATCAGTTTGCAAAGTCCAAGTCTGAGAGTTTTCTTCAACAGTTCTTACAACCCTCTCAACCTGGGTGGCACCTTTCAAGGATATATGTACCTGGACACAGATCTCTCTGCTCATCTACACTACCAAGAATCTTACCATTCACCCAGTACTCTTTATTTTCGATGTTCCTTCCTAAGTGAATAATCTCACTTTTCCACATTAAATATCATCTGCTACTTCTCAGCACAGCTCTGCAGCATCCTTCCACTGTCCAAAACTCCACCAACCTTAGTGTCATCTGCAAATTTACTAACCCATCCTTCTACGCCCTCATCCAGGTCATTTACAAAAATGGCAAACAGCAGTGACCCCAAAACAGATCCTTGCAGAACACCACAAGTAACTGATGGGATGAACATTTCCCATCAACCACCACCCTCTGTCTTCTTTCAGCTAGCCAATTTCACCCTCAATCCCATGCCTCCATATTTTCTGCAATAGCCTACCATGGGAAATCTGATCAAATGCTTTACTGAAATCCATGTACACCGCATTAACCACTACCTTCATCCACCTTTTTGGTCACCTTCTTAAGAACTCAATAAGGTTTGTGAGGCACGACCTACCCTTCACAAAATCATGTTGACTATCCCTGTCTCATTCCTGATGAAGGGCTTATGCCAAAAATGACGATTCTTCTGCTCCTTGGATGCTGCCTGACCTGCTGTGTTTTTCCAGCACCACACTCTCGACTCTGATCTCCAGCATCTGCAGTCCTCATTTCCTCCTAAAATTCAGGTTCTCACCCCCCTGCTGAATTAGTTTAAACCCTCCCGAACAGCATTAGCAGATTACACCCCCCGAGATATTGATGCCCCTCTGGTCCTTGTGCAGACCATCCCATTTGTATAGGTCCCACCTACCCCAGAATGAGCCCCAATTATCCAGGCATCCAAATCTCTCCCTCCTACAACATTCCTGTAGCCACGTGTTCAACTGCTCGCTCTCCCTATTCCTTGCCTTGCTAGCACGTGGCACGGGTAACAAACTAGAGATAACAACTCTGTTTGTTCTAATTCTAAGCTTCCACCCTAGCTCCCTAAATCTCTGCCTTACATCCCTATCCCTTTTCCTACCTATGTTGTTGGTACCCATGTGGCAATTGAAACCACTCCCTGTGCTCATCTCATAGCCCTATATCTTCCTTTGTTTGATTTACTTTTCTCATAAAAGCCACTTCACAACTTCAAATGCCCCTATGCTGAAGTAATCTGTGTCCTAATCATCCTTTGCACAAATAAATCATTCCTAACTTCTCTCCTCATTCTTCCTATGACATCTATACCCCAGAATATTAAGCAGTCAGTCCTGCATATCACTGAGCCACATCTCTGCAATAGCTTTGATGTCCCATACCCATGTTCCCAACCATGCCCTCAGTTCATACTTGTCAAGATAAACTGCACTTACTTCAATACAAGTTATTAGTTTTACCTCGTTCTCTGCCAAGCTCTCGTCTGCCTTGATGAAGAGACTTGTTCCCCTTATTTACCGTATCAGCATCAGCCTTTTCTCACTATCACTTTGGTTCCCACCACTGCATCTGCATCCCCCCCCACCTACTAGTTTAAAGCCTCTCAAGTAGCACAAGCAAATCTCCCAGCAAAAATATTGGTCCTCTTCCAATTCAGGTGGAACCCGTCCTCCTTATATAGCTCATTTCTACCCCTGAAGAAATCCCAATGATCCAATAATGTGAATCCTTGTCCCCTGCACCAGCTCCTCAGCCACGCATTAATCTGCTCTCTCCTCGTATGCCTATTCTCACTAGCACATGGCACCGGTAGTAGACAGATATTATTACCTGCACATTCACAAATGTCATTTACTGTATCCGTTGCTCCCAATGCAGTCTCCTTTACATTGGGGAGACTGGATACCTTCTTGCAGAGCGCTTCAGGGAACATCTCTGGGACACCCGCACTAATCAACCCCACCGCCCTGTGGCCGAACATTTCAACTTCCCCTCCCACTCTGCCAAGGACATGCAGGTCCTGGGCCTCCTCCACCGCCACTCCCTCACCACCTCATCTTCCACCTCAGCACACTTCAATCCCAGGGCATCAATGTGGACTTCACCATTTCCTCATTTCCCCTCCCCCCATTCCCCCCCACCTTGCCACCCCATTCCAACCTGCCAGCTCAGCACCATCCTCATGACCCATCTTACCTGCCAATCTTCCTTCCCACCTGTCTGCTCCACCCTCTTCTCCGACCTATCACTTCATCCACATCTCCATCCACCTATTGCACTCTTGGCTACCTTATCCCCAGCCCCAACCCCTCCCATTTATCTCTCCACCCCAGATGCTCCCTGCCTCATTCCTGATGAAGGGCTTTTGCCCAAAACGTCATTATCCTGCTCCTTGGTTGGCCTGGCCTGCTCTGCTCTGCTTTTCCAGCACCAGTTTAATCTTGACTCTGATCTCCAGCTTCTGCAGTCCTCATTTTCGCTCGATATTACTACCATCAAGGACCCACTTTTTAAAACCTTCTGCCTAGTTTCCTATATTGTCTCTGCAGAACCGCATCCTTTTCCTTACCTGTGTTGTTGTCAACAGCCTGCACAACCTGCTCCTGCTGGTCACGCTCCCCTTTGAGAATATTCTTCACCCACTTCAAGACATCCTTGACCCTGCCAACAGGGAGTCAACATGCTATTCTGATGTCTCACTGATGGCCTCAGAAACCTCAGACTAGAGGACTTTCTATTACAATCGATCGCTTGGAATCTGAAATTCCTCATGACAGCAGAGCCAATCACTACCAGAAACCTGGCTGTCAGTCTACACTCCAGAGATGCCACCCCTACTACAGGATCAGGTGGACCAAATAGCCTACACCTATTCCTATTCCTATTTCTTATGGTCTTAAATCACTCCTTAACGTGTATTGAATACAATTTATATCATTCATTATAATTTAATTCTTGGAGGACAGGCATCATTCTGGTAAATCTACACTGCACTACCTCCACAGCCAACATGTCTTTCTATAGGCAAGATGTCCAAAAGTGCACACACTACTCCTGGTGTGATTTAACTGTGGTTTTGTTATTGCTGAAGCATGACTTTTACCTCCTTGTATTTTAGTCCTCTAAATATAAAGGCCATCTTTGCATTAGTCTTCATGATTATTTCAAAGCCTGTTCAGTTAGGTATTTGGACCCTACTCCTCCCTCCCACTAACATGCTCTGATTTTAATCAAAACATTTTGTAGATTTCCACTATTTAAAAAATACCATCTTTTTATTTAGTTTGAAATGTTGCTGACCTTATGTTTGCCTATACTGAAATACATTTGCCATAGATTTACTCATTCATTCAAATGATGAAAGTCTCATCAAAATATTTTTTTGTATTCATTCATGGAAAAAGGAACATCACTGGCAGTTTGTTACTCATCCTCAATTGCCCTTGAGAAGGTAGAAATGAGCTGCATCCTTGAACTGCTACAGTGCACATGCTGCAGATATACCCAAAATCCTGATACGGAGGAACTTCCAGGATTTTATGCTTCTAGCAATACTGATTACAACTCTGGACATTTTTCGTGTCATCGGCAAATGTGGATATATGGCTTTCAATTTCATCATCTAAGTCATCTAAACACCAAATAGTTCAGACCCAAGAACAGATCCTTCCAAGCCACCATTTTGTGTACTGTTAAATAAACTACCTGCCCATTATCCTTGTGGTATGTCTTCTCCTGCTCAATGTTATGGAAGATGTCAAAGTGTACTGTACCTTTAAGAAAGTTGAAAGCTAACAAGGACTTAGAGAAGCACAGAGTGCTAGAGAATTTACAATGTAACTTTTGATTCAGAACAGCTAGCTCTGGCTGGGCTGCCTGGAGACAAAAACAAATTCAAATTTGGCTAATCAGTTTACATTATACCCCAAAATACCAACCTCCAATCAAGTTTGAACTTAGTATATTGACAATATTAAAAACCAATGAAACAATCGATGCTTTGGGGTATAAGTCTGGGAAAAATTGAGCAGTTGGGAGGAGAACTGTCAAGCCACCAACATCTGCAGACTGCCAAGAGAACAGCTCTCTTAAAGGTACTGTTGTCTATCGATGACCTGTGAAACAGAAATCCTTAAAGAGAAGAAAGTCTACTGAGGAAAATACAAAGGAAAGATTCAATAGCTGCCAGGTTTTGAAATTTGAATCTTACTCAGGGGTTTTATCGGACTAGTATTATAGAAGGGAAAGTAAAAGGTTAGGAGGAGGAGTTGTAAATAGTTGTTAGCTAATTATTCTGTTTTACTTTAAGCAATAAAATTGTTATTTTTTTTCCTTAAATACTTCTTGGCCTCTTGAAGTTTCACAGAATACAATCTTTTCTGTGTTGCTGGTTTATGTTAGCAGAGGGGTTTATCAGTGTCATAACATCAACAAAGTCCTAATCAGGTCAATAATAATGCCTTCAATTTCATGAACTTCAACTTTAACTAATAGTCTGTTATGGGGGACTTTATCAAATACCTTTCCAGAAGATCACAAATAACATCCACAGGTAATCCTTAGCCAGTATTTCAGCTGCCCCTTCAAAAGATCAATCAGATGTATTAGGCGTGATCTAGTCTTTGTAAAAAGCATGCCGGATCTCAGTAATCAAGTTTTCAAGGTGCCCAGAAAACCATAGTACAGAGAACTGACCCCTCACAATGTCACCAGGAAAGAATGTTAATGGCAAGCTGAACAGATGGAGAACAAGATTTGCCACCTACCAGAAGGGGGTGAGGATTGTGAAGGGATGGGTTTCAAAGGCCATACAAGTAATAAGGGAGGGATGCAATACCTTGAGTGCCCATGATGAGCCTTCCTTCCTGCGGTTTTAAACACTTTCCGAAAAGTGCAAGCTCTTCTGGCAGTGGTAGTGTCCCTCCATCCAAGCCAGGAGACCTGGGTTCAAGTCCAAGTTGCTCCAGAGGTGTGTCCTAATGTCTCTGAACAGGCTGATTAGAAAATATATACCCACTCCCACCTATCTGCCCATGCCAGGTATTACCGTGTCAGCAGAATAACACTGGGCTCAATTGAGCTTTTTTGATCTCCCCCCCTCCGCCTAAGTTCAGTTGGCCCTTAATTATTTACGTACAGGTTCCAATTTCAGTATTCATTACCGCACCCTGTAAGAGTGAGTTTAGAAGTTGGTGGGAAGATGGTGAGCTATACACCTACCCTACTTTACTTGCCCCTCCCCCAACAGCAATCCCAAATATGAAAATTCAGCTTGGCTAGGGGCATGGAATATCGAGCCCCAATTTCCACCCATTTCCTAACAACAGATGTTAGACTAACTGGTCTGTAATTCTCTGGTTTTCTCCACTATCTTTATCAGGCACAATTTTCCAATCTAAATAAATTGTTCTTAGGTCTACAGAGCTCTGAAAGATCAGGGCACTTGCAATGTCCTCATCTATTTTCTTTAAAACATTAAGATGAAACCTCCTAGTATTGGATAGTTTTTGGTGCCAATATTTATCTCATTGTTACTTTGCTTAGCTTAATTATGGAGAATACTCCTGATTCAATAATTCCTAATACAGGAACCAAAATATAAATAAAATAACCTGCATATTCTTACCAGTTGGAATTGATGTTTTATCGACCGGCAGGTAGTTCTCTGCTTCTATAGAAACCTCATGATCATAAATATTAGGGAATCCCTAAATGGAGAAAGGAAAAAGTGAAAATTCTGATGTTAGAATATCTTCCTTAAGATAGAACACAGAACAGCATATTACAGGCCCTTTAGCCCTCAATGTTGCGCAGACCTGTGGAATCCATCTGAAGCCCATCTAATCTATACTATTCCATTCTCATCCATACACCTATCCAATGACCATTTAAATGCCCTTCAAAAGTTAGTAAGTCAACTACTGTTGCAGGCAGTGCATTCCAAGTCGTTACTACTCTGAATAAAGAAATTATCTCTGACATTTGTCCTATATCTATCACAAGGTATTAGAAGGTATCTATCTACAGTAATTATTATAGTTCATGCTCAAAACAATCCATGGTCTCACCTCATTTTACCTATGATCAGAACTCACTCTCCCTCCATTTCTGGCCCCTTGCACATCTGACTTCCTACGTCCCGTCATTAGGTAAAGACCAAAATGCTCTGGCATACTTATTCTAAGCTGGATTTTTAAATGAGGTGTTCACATTAAAAATCCATGAAGATCCTGCGTGGGATCAACCCATCTAATACCTCAATATTTAACACTAAAAATTCCTCCTCAAACATCCCCATCCTCCACCAATCTGTCCCTTTCAGACTCTCCTTAAAATTTACCCAAGCTTATGGTCACAATTCCTAATGTAATTTTTATTGAATTAGTGGGAATTTCTTTTCTGTGGAGCATCCTGAGATCTTTTGTTACATTAAGAGGTGCTACTTAAATTCAAGTTATTGTTTTACTGCACTCAAGAAATTCTAGAAATGGCAAGTTACAGTTCTCTCTGCAGATGAGATTATTTACAATTTACCCTGTGTATTTGGAATAGAAATGAAAACTATGTTGTGTCAAATGCAAGAATTTATAAAACTAATATTTCTGGGTTTCATAGTAATAGAACCAGGAGTAGGCCATTCATTAAGATCATGGCTGATTTACCCATCATCTCAGCTCCTCCTATCTACATTATCCCCATAACCCTTAACTCCCCTACCATGCAAAACCCATCAACTGTGTCTTGAATATATTTATTGAAGCTGTCTCTACTGCTTCCTTGGGCAGAGAATTCCATAGATTCACTACTCTCTGGAAAAAGCAGTCCCTCCTCATCTCAGTCCTAAACCTACACCCCATAATCTTGAGGCCACACCCCCTAGATCTAGTCTCACCCACCAACAGAAACTTGCCTGCCTCCACCTTATCTATCCATTTCATAATTTTGTTTCTATAGGATCTCCCCATTCTTCTAAATTCTAGCAAGTACAGTGCCAGGCAGCTCAACCTCTCCTTGTAGGGTAACCCCCTCATCTCTGGAATCAACGTGGTGAAACTCCTCTGCACCACCTCCAAAACCAATATATCCTTCTTCAAGCAAGGAGACCAGCACTGTGCGTAAAGCTCCAGGTGCGGCCTCACCAACACGTTGTACAATTGCAGCAGAATCTCCCTGCTCTTAAATTCAATCCTTCTAGCAATGAAAGCCAAATTCCATTTGCCTTTCTGATTACTTGTTGCACCTGGAGGTCAACGTTGAGCGATTCATACATGAGCACACCTCAGTCCCTCTGCACAACAGCATGCTGAAATCTTTCACCATTTAAATAATACTCTTGACCTACTATTTTACTTCCAAAGTTGATAACCTCACATTTACTAATATTGTGCTCCATCTGCTACACCCTTGCCCACTTACTTTATCTAAATCTCTCTGTAGACTCTGCACAGTTTGCCTTTCCACTCAATTTAGTGTTATCACCAAATGTCACACTGTCTCCTCTTCCAAATCACATATCACTAACAGCTGCTGGCCCAACACTGACCTCTGTGGCACCAGAGAAATACCCATTTATTACAACTCTCTGCTTTTTATTGGTTAACCGGTCCTCTCTACATACTAGTATATTCCCCGCAACTTCATGCATTATCTTATGGAGGAGTCTTTTATGTGGCAGCTTGTCGAATACCTTCTGGAAATCCAAGTATACAACATCCATCCACCATGCTTGTTACATCCTCAAAGAACTCCAGTACACTTGCCAAACACTACCTTCCCTTCCCTTCCTGAATCCATGCTGTGTCTGCCTGATGGAACTCTTTCCATCCAGATGTCCCTCTATTTCTTCTTTAATGAAAGCCTCTAGCATGTTCCCGACTACAGATGTTAAGCTAACTGGCCTATAGTTACCTGCCTTTTGCCTACACCCTTTTTTAAGACAGCGGTGTGACATTCGCTGTCTATCAGTCCACCAGAACCTGCACTGAGTCTAGTGAATTTTGGTAAATTACCACTAACGCATCTACTATAACTTCCACTATTTCTTTCAGCACCCTTGGGATACATTCCATCAGGACCAGGGGAATTTATCTACCTTTAGACCCTTGAGTTTGCTCATCACTACACCTTTAGTGATAACAATTGAATTGAAGTCTTCATCTCAATCATTCTTTGACATGTTAGACACATCTTCCACTGAAGACTGACACAAAATAGTTATTCAAGCCTTGGCCGTTTCAACATTACCCAATATTAATTTCCCTTTCTCATCCTGCAAGGGACACACATCTACTTTAGCCACCCTTTTCTGTTTAATATAAAAACTTTTCCTACCTGTTTTTATATTCTGTGCTTGCATTCATAATATAACTTTCCTTTCTATATTGCTTGCTTTGGGAAAACTTCAAAAAGCAACAAAGAACCACAATCTTCCTGTTTCCCACTACTCTTGGCTACTTTGTAAGCCTGAGCATTTAATTGGATGCCTTCCTTTATTTCCTTGGTTATCCAAGGTTGGCTCTTCCTCCTCTTACTATCCTTGTTTTCGACTGGAATATACTTTCCTTGAGCTCTGTGAAAAATCTCTTTGAAAGGCCTCCACTGTTCCACCATATTACTGGTGTTCAGTCTAATTTAGCCAATGCCTTCCTCATCCCATTATAGTCTCCCTTGTTTAAGAATAACACCCTTGTTTTAGATGATACTATTTCACCTTCCAATGTATCCGAAATTCTACCATAATTTGATCACTCTTTGAGAGGATCCTAACTACAAGATCATTAATTTTACCTGTGTCATTACATAGGACCAGATCTAAGATTGCTCGCTCCCTTGTAGGTTCAGTAACATGCTGTTCAAGAAAGTTATCACGGATGAGTTCTCTGAACTCCTCAACATTGCCTTTACCGATTTGATTCGGCCAATCAATGTGCACGTTAAAGTCACCCATGTAAGAATGGAATGGCAGCAGTCATATGTCAGATATTTCTTGATTACTGTCGTCATGTGGATATGGTTAAGGGTTTCAGTCACTGATTTGACGAGATCACAAATGTGAGGTACCAACTGAATGCCATGGTTTATTCCAGCTGGGGGTAAGGAATAATAACGAGGAATGGTCAAGTCCATACACATCCTGGGCATCGTCTTGGCCCAGAATTAGCAACAGTTTGTGAACAGACCATGCAACAACTAAAAAGGGAAGTCCGGTTAGGCAAAGGAGGAGTTAACAATATTGAAGAAAAAAACCAAGTGGAAATTCAAATCATTAAAATATCCACGAGGTAAAGGAACAATCATAAAAGTCTGTATTCCTGCAGCAGACTAACTTAAACTTGTGAAAAATCCTTGTTTGACAAATCCTGGTCAGAGACCACCAAACATTTCCTCTTGAACACTGATTAGAATATTATCGACTGATTAACTTGATTTGAGCTATTATTGTCACATGTACCTGTGTACAGTGAAAGTTTTGTTCTGCTTGCAGTACAGGAAGACTATATCATACAAAGATCACAGGGTGATAGAACAGAGCAAGAAATACAAAGTTACAGCTACAAAGAGATGCACAAAAAGCAAGATCAATATTAGATTTGAAATTAGGGAGGTTCAAAAGTCTAATAACAACGGGAAAGAAGCTATTCTTGAACCTGTTGTACCTTTTGAAACTTTTGTATCTTCAGCCTGATGGAAGAGTTGGAAGAGATTACAACTAGTTCAGAAAGGGTTTCTAGCTGCTCTACTGGGCAGAAAAGTGACCCTGGGATGTGTTCCCAGCAAGTGACTGATTTATTTTTGCATTAAATGATACAGCGAACTTTTAAAATTAACCAGCACTTATAGGACCAAGAGTGTGCCAGTAGATCAAATATTCTGGTTGATCAAGAGGGCCATATAATATAAAAACCATACACCAAGTAATAGAAACATATTGCAGGGGGTATACGCATCACTGATTTACTTGATTTATAGCATAAATTACTTTAATAATAGTGCAACTTTGCCTTAAATAAAACTTAGTAGAGAGCACCTGCACACACATACACACAATACAGTAATCTTCCAGTATTTGAGTTACACAATTTTTGCCATTTTTCAGTTCATAAGATGCTGGTTAAAACAAAAATTGCTGTAATGTTTTCTTTTTTAAAAATTTGCTGCAAAAAAGCTGATTTGTTAGGTATCAGCATTGGCTCAAATGGTGGCATGCATGCTTCTGAGCTTGAAGGCTTGAACCCCATTCCAAATGTTTGAACACAAAGATTAGACCAACAATTCAAAAGGATTACTGAGGGAGTTCTGTATAGCCAGAGCTGCCGAATTTTGAATGAGATGTTAAAGTGAGCCATGCGTGCAGCTACGTCCAAAATATATTTTAACTAAAATCTTTTTTTTCTGCCTTTGGTGGTGAGCAAACTTTCCAACAGAGAAAGGTAATTACAGCTTTGTAGAGGTGCAGGTCATGTTTCCAGCTTAAATGCCTCTGTCCCTCCTTGGTGACTTCATGGTATTTATTGTACAATCCCTATAAACTGCAATATTTTTAAAAAGAAAGGGATTCCCACAAGATCAACAGAAAGTAGTGGACAAAACTACATTTTAAAAATTACTGCAACAAATCAGACAAAGCCAAAGTACCTCAAACATTAGTTGATGGGTGAAGGATATTTGAAACAAAAAGTCATTTTTATAATCAATACAAAGGTATACTTCACATTGTTGCAAACTCTTGCATTAATTTTGTATAAATGAGGCACACAATCTCACAGTCTTTCCAAATTAATTTCAGTTTTGAAGTATTTCTGATTTTCCACCAAATAATTTTAGTCATTGAGTCACAATCACGAGCAACTGTATTCCATTCAAAGTCCCAGGACAACGTACACAATGCCAAGGCATACATCTATGAACCCTCTCTCTCACCCCTGTCATGACAGTCCTGATGGCACAGATTCCTCAGTGACTCCCTTCTCCAAGCCATTTAAGCGGTCAGAGAGCCCTTATATAATTGAAACAGCAGCAATGAAATAGTCTAATCCACAATCCATTGTACCTAAATCTGTCTCTTTCAAGTATATAACACACGCTTACAGTCTCTGCTTTATTCTCAGAATATACCATAAGAAAATTTCCCCATTTGGGGAGAACATTAATTTCTCCTTCTCCTGATCCATGCATCTCCATGACAACGTCAAGTCACGTGTAAACCAATTAATCTTCTTTCAGAATACACCCCAGTATACTTTGGTCTTCGAGGGATTATTGCACAAAAGTAAAATCCTGTTTCTAAAAAAAAAAGACATTTTGTCAAAGCTTCTCATTTTGTTTCATCAAGACAATTTAGAAAAAATACCAATATATAAGGAAAACAACATGCAAAACATGCATGAGAAAGAGTGCTGATTGGTTGACAAGTGGACCCTGATTGGAAATTATGTTACCATGCAGAATTCACCATTTAGTTGATGACTGACAGGCTTTATTTAAATTTTAATCAAGACGTTGACATTGGTGGGTCAAGACATTTAAGTGACTGTCAGCTATTTTGTTGAATTGAAACAGATGCAATATGTATACTTTTTTTCTGCCTTCAAAAGAATATTGTCCTGTGCATTAATACATGTAGCTTCTGGTACATGAAAGTGTGCCATACTCTGAACCCAACTGACATTTCTCATATTCAGCATAATTCTTAGCACACTTAGTAAATGTTGTCCAATCACAGAATCTTAGTCAAAACATGTGGTGCTGGAAAAGCACGGCCAGTCAGGCAGCATCCGAGGAGCAGGAGAGTCTGTTTTGAGCATAAGGACACTGCCTGACCAGTTGTGCTTTTCCAGCATCACACACTTTGACTCAGAGAATCATATCTAATATTGGACCTTGTGTGTTGAATTTTGCAAGTGCAGGCTGGTTGGGTAAGATTGATGGTGATACCAAACAGTATCTTTGCTTGTTATCAACTATGGAACCTGCAGCCTACACACCCAGTGTCATAGACTACATTACTCACACGTGTGACAGGCAGAAGATGGTTTTGATTTGAAGGCAGCTTCCTATTAGTGGCGAACACCATTTATGCAGTTACTGTACAGGAGCACATGAAACAGCAAACTTCATCTTTTGCTCAAACTTCAAAAACACAAACATGATGGCCCCTCACATCCCATGACCAGTTCTGCAAAACTTAAATTGACCAAGTAACAGATGAATTATCACCACCAGTTCTGAATAAGTTTTCACTCATATGGTGAAGGATTCCTTCATTTTAGAACTTTGTTTCCACACTGTAGGGAAACTAATCTAATTTTTTTTTTAAATGGGCAGTGGCTCGATGGTTAGCACTGCTGCCTCACAGCACCAGTGATCTGGGTTCGATTCCAGCCTCGGGCGACTGTCTGTGTGGAAATTGTACATTCTCCCAGTGTCTGCGTGGGTTTCCTCCAGTTTCCTCCCATAGTCCAAAGATGTGCAGGTCAGGTGAATTGGCCATGCTAGGTTGTCCATAATGTTAGGTGTATTAGTCAGAGGGAAATGGGTGGGTTACTCTTCAGAGGGTCAGTGTGGAGCTGTTGGGTCAAATGGTATGTTTCCACACTGTAGGGAATCTAATCTAATCTAAAACCTCCATATAGGACATGCAGATCAATAGCAATATTGTGCTGTTCCCTGTGCTCATTTGAGAGAACTAGCTTTTTCAACTATGTATCAATGTGAAAACAGGATGCATCATTGCCACCTTGTTCAGATCATTCCTTGCTGTTGTGTTATTCCTAAAAAGCACCTACCTCAGATTGCCCTGGAAGGATATCTCAGATCTATGAGCAACAGGTGAAGCTAGCAATTTACAGATAATCCTTAGACTGTAAGAATTACAGTGACAACCAATTTTGGATTGTTAATTAGGCTCACATTGTGACCTACTAGCACATACTAGAAACTACATATATTAACTACCAGGGCTTTGCTCTTGTAGAGAGAACAGATCCATACATTGAGACTGTTACAAATCAACAAAACACATGACAACCACTTTCTGATTCATTTCTCAGGGAAATGCCTTGACCAGAGTCACTCTGCCCAGTTCAAAACTTAAACAAAGCCTGGTAAATAACTATCATTCATCATCTCACTGGTATTCGCCATGTCAACACCTCTACAATAATCCATTTGCCAGCCAATCAACATCTCTTCTCTCATACATGTTGTTTTCCTTTACTTTAGCATTGTCCTGATGGTTGAAAGATTCAAGGGCTCAGCAAAATATCTTTTTTAAACCTCTCAGGTTCAATACTACAGGCTTTTCCCAATGCACATGGGTCATCACTGTGAACCTAGGTTCACCCACAGACACTGTCAGATTCCTCTGAAGATCCAGTGGACACATATTCCCAACACACGCACACACACACACACACAGAAGCCACTCTGACTAAACAACTTGGTTTGGGAGTCAGACAGAGGCTGCTCACCTCTCAAGGGGTCATCCCAGATATTCTGTTACATCCCAGTTATCCATGATGCCTGGCAAATTAAATATTCCTCCAGCACACATCATTCTTAAAATATTGATTTGTGGAGAATGGACACACCAGCAAGCTAACTGTTTGTTGCTTATTTCTAATCAACTTGAAAGATGTTGGTAAGTCTCTTCTTGAATGGTGCTCCTTGAGATGAGGATATTCCCAGAGCCATTATAGCAGGGATACAAGCCATGGCCACCCACTTCTGCCACCACATTCCCTCATAATGGTCCGAGTTAGATAAGTGAAGAAGTGCCAGAGATGAGGAAACTGAGATGGGTGGATAGAAGCTAAAGATGCTAGAAATAGAACAGAGAGGTTAAAGAAAGATTTCAGAAGTACTCAAATTAAGAAGAGTAATTCAGGAGAATTCAGTTCCAATTGACAACGCCGGCAATAAGCAAGCACAGATTTAAGGTGATAAGCAAAACATGATGTCATAACAAAGCAAATTTTCAGTTATGATCTGGAACGTGCTACTTTGGAAAGACATTAGAAACAAATTTAACACTAAATCTCAAAATGAAATTGAATGAGTAATTGAAAAGGAGGGCATTTCTAGTGTTTGGACAAAGGGCAGGATAATTGGATAGCTCTTTTAAAGAGCCAGCAGAAGAATGGCCTTCATCTATGTTCTCTGACTGTATGACTTCATCATTACTCAACCACTACACCATGATAAGCAGGAGAGGCTCAGGGTCCAAAGTTTGCTAGTCACCAGTTTTTACGACAATAGGTTGCGGGTCAAGTTGTCCGGTCTTGGAGAGGTAGGGCAATACTCTTAACTTTCCTATTTAAGTCCACTCTCTCAGTATCGCAGAAGACAAAATCTAAATATAAAAGCTCAAGTTGGGTTTCCAGGGTTCGGGATATTGAACTGCTAAACAGTGACGTGAAAAGCCAGCTGCAACAGCTAAGAATATTTTGGAGCACCTGTCATGAGCCAGGAGGTGCAGAAGGCTCTTCCAAATTCCTTGAACATTTGGCCTCTTCTCCTGCTCATTGTGATCCCTCAGTGCTGTGATCAGCTCAAACCCTCTTCTCCAACCACCAAACTTGAACTCCTTCCCTTACTATTATTGTGCTCTCACTTCTCCCAGCACCCTGATCTGTCTCTCTGTCTCTGTCTCTCTCTCTCTCTCTATTAGAATTTGGGATTGGCAATTCACATATTAAGAATATTGCATCACCCTGGTGCCTAAACGTTGAGAAGAGCTCCCCAGCCTGCCCCCCACCAGCCCAAACCTCTTACAGTCCTTGCAGACCATCCAAATAGTCCTCAGCTGTGGTCTCCTGTCACTGCTTTTAAATTTCGACAGGGTCTCCATGATCCCAAGACTTCTAGATTTCCTTTTCCCTCTAATCCCTCACCTTACCTCCATGAATAATGGGCCCTGAAATTCAAATAAATCCAAAACTGATGGACAATATGTAGCGAAGGAACTTCAATGGTTAATGGGACAAAAGGTCTTCGAGGAGAAAGTGAGGTCTGCAGATGCTGGAGATCAAAGTTGAAACTTTATTGCTGGAACAGCACAGCAGGTCAGGCAGCATCCAGGGAACAGGAGATTCGACGTTTCGGGCACAGGCCCTTCTTCAGGAATGAGCAGAGAGTGTTCAGCAGGAGAAGATAAAAGGTAGGGAGGAGGGACTTGGAGGAGGGGCGTTGGAAATGTGATAGGTGGAAAGAGGTCAAGGTGAGGGTGATAGGTCGGAGTAGGATGGAGGCGGAGAGGTCAACAAGAAGACTGCAGGTCAGGAAGGCGGCCCGCCGCATCTGCTCCCAGGAGGACCAGTTCAAAATACGTACAACACAGATGGCCTCATTGGACTCATCCACCGCCAAACCACAACAACCAGACGGTCGGAGGAGGAGCGTCTTATCTTCCGACTGGGAACCCTCCAACCGCAGGGGATGAACTTGGACTTCACCAGTTTCTTCATCCCCCCTCCCCCCACCTTGTCTCAGCCAAATCCCTCCAGCCCGGCACCGCCTTCCTGACCTGCAGACTTCTTCTTGACCTCTCCGCCTCCATCCTACTCCGACCTATCACCCTCACCTTGACCTCTTTCCACCTATCACATTTCCAACGCCCCTCCTCCAAGTCCCTCCTCCCTACCTTTTATCTTCTCCTACTGAACACTCTCTGCTCATTCCTGAAGAAGGGCATGTGCCCGAAACGCCGAATCTTCTGTTCCCTAGATGCTGCCTGACCTGCTGTGCTGT
>NC_057718.1:84353525-84373612 GCF_004010195.1 Chiloscyllium plagiosum
TGAACTGTTCAACCTCCTCGTGGAAGCACGAGGTAGCGCCCTTACAGTCATCAATGTAGCGAAGAAAAAGATGGGGGGTGGGGCCAGTGTATTTGCGGAAGATGGATTGTTCCACATACCCTACAAAGAGGCAGGCATAGCTGCGGCCTATGCGGGTGCCCATGGCTACTCCTTTTGTTTGGAGAACGTGGGAGGATTGGAAAGAAAAGTTGTTCAGGGTGAGGACCAGTTCGGTCAGTCGAAGGAGGGTGTCGGTGGAAGGGTACTGGGTGGTACGGCGGGAAAGGCAGAAGCGGAGTGCTTTGAGTCCTTCGTGATGGGGGATGGAGGTGTACAGGGACTGGATGTCCATGGTGAAGATGAGGCGTTGGGGACCGGGGAAGCGTAAATCCTGGAGGAGGTGGAGGGCGTGGGTGGTGTCACGAACGTAGGTGGGGAGTTCTTGGACTAAGGGGGACAGGACCGTGTCGAGGTATGCCGAGATGAGTTCGGTTGGGCAGGAGCAGGCTGAGACGATGGGTTGTCCGGGGCAGTCAGGTTTGTGGATTTTGGGCAGGAGGTAGAAACGGGCGGTGTGGGGTTGTGGGACTATGAGGTTGGAGGCGGTGGGACAAAAGGTCTGACTTATTAGGACCATCATGGGATTCTTATCTTCATTCCAGTCACTTCAATATTAAACTTCAACAGATCAATCTACTGCAGTGAACTTGTTTAAGAAAATTGATCTTACGTGTCCTGCCAGATTGAAATAGGAATGATTGGTCAGGTTTACAGGGGTGGTCTCAGTGGTTTGGGCCTTGTAATTAATAGCCAGCACTGCTCCATCAAGACTGTACGTCACACAGACTTTCAGCTCTCCAGGATACCCTTCTTCACCATCAGCACTTGTCATGGAAAACCTCACTCCATTTGATAATATTTCGGATGTCCAAAGCACCTATAAGAAAAATAATTTGAATTAAAAATGCATTCAATTGAAATGACTAATCAATGACGAGTCTAAAGAATAATGCAGTCCAAAGATGTGCATGCTGGGTGGATTGGCCATGGGAAACTCAGGGTTGCAGGGATAGGGTAGGGGTACTTTAAGCATCTAAAACTCAGGAACAGTTCCAGTTCCTTCACCATGCTCTTGCAGCTACTCTCAGCCTCAACGCTTCAATGTCACAGACCCATCCACTGCCTTCAGGCTTCTCCGAGCACCCAACTACTCACATCCAGCTCCAATTGCCCTCAGCATATACAGAGTCTTTTGAAGGAAGACAGCTGGAGGCTAGAGCCTGGACAGGATTCGGAGACTGCTGTTACTTTCACAGGTGCAGTGTTGGCAGCACAGGCTTTTTGCAGAAAGACCCACTGCATCACCTAACAAATCAGGCAATTGGTAGACTGTCCAGAAACCTTCCTGCTCCAGCCTTAATCAAGGTGAAGGCAGGAAGGTGCCACTACCTCCAGTGGAATTAAATGGCTCCCTTGCCACTAGACATACTATAGGGGACAGCACAAAACTCTTTCATATATCTAATACTTAGAAAAGATTTTGACATTCCAAACAGTAACTTCTAATAACCCTATGTCACAAGTGAAGAACCACCTGTACGTAGGTCTTGAAGTTATATTCAAGTTTAATTACAACTAAAATTAGGAACGTTACTCTAATCCTTCTAAAATATCACAACACAGTATTAACCGTCTAAAGAAGTGTAATAAAGTAATGCAATATATTTTAAAAGGGGGAGGAAGGAAACTTTTCTTTGGTTTCAAAAATTGAATTTCTCTCAAACTCCCTTTCACTCCAGTGGTTAAACAAAACAGATAATTAGTGATCAGGTTACAAGGCTGGTATGAAATAGACAGGGATGGGGAATTCCAATTGGAACAGACATCAATGTGAGTAGTTCACAAATGTCTGTCAGACTTGCATTTACTTATTGCCTTTCATGACCATTAATGTCCCAAAGTGCTTTACAGCTAATGAAAAACTTCAGAAGAGTTATCATTGTTGAAATATAGAAACCATGGCAGCCAGCTGACATAAAACAAAGTCCCATAAACAGCAAAGCAACATTGACAGAGATCTGCTTTAGTGAAAAAATAAACATTATAAATATCGCCTCATACACCAATGAGCTCTCCATTTTGGATTTTCTGCATTCAGCTGAGAGGACAGTTAACTCAAAAATAAAGGCATCTCCAACAGTACTGTATTCCTCCAAGTTTTACATTGGATTGCCAGCTTAGAACATCTGCTCAAGTCAGTTGGCATGTGCTAAGTATAGAATTACTTATTTCAAACCTATATCTACATTATGTATACAGCATTACCACAACACAATCCGTAGATAAACGTTTTGCAGTTTAGTTATACCAGAGGTTGAATTACCAACTTTTTCACGCAGAGGGTGGAATGAACTTCCAGAGGAAGTGGTGGAGACTGGTACAACTATATTTAAAAGGCATCAGGATGGGAACATAAATAGGAAAGGAATTTAGCATGTCTGGTCAGCATGGATGAGTTAGACTGAAGGGTCTGTTTCTGTGCTATAAGTCTCCATGACTCTACTGTACACTGTTGCATGTGCAACATGATATGACTTGTTCTATCAGAAGATATTCATCATGGTATCAGATAAAATATTTCTCAAAAGTAATTTCCTGCCAGACAGCATATATATGGATTGTATCCATGTAGTGCTCATTGCAAACTTGAAACATAAATCAACAACTTGCATTTATATAATGTCCTTAAGACAAGTTCCATTTTGCTTCAGAAGGAGAGAAATACGAGACAAAAACTGACACCATGTTAAAGGACCAAGTGGTTACGAGTTTGGTCAAAGGAGCAGGTTTAAAAGAAGGAAACAAAAATAGACAGTTAAAAGGAGGCAAATCCAAACCTGAAGTCAATGATAGAGAAATGCTTTATAGATTGGAAGAGCAAATATTCACAAAAGTACTAAGTACACATACACAATTCTCAAAGATGCAAGATCAGTTGGCAAATTTTAAAAAACAAAAAGGAAAACCTCTATTGATGATCTATTCTATTGCACAGCAAGGTCTTCAGAGGCATCAAGAAATTAAATTTATATGACACTACTTACATTGATATAACATTTATAATGTAGACAATCATTCCACAATATTTCAAAGTTGCGATCAGGGAAAATTGATGCAGATCACATCAGGAATCCATGGAACAGTGACCCAAAGTTTGGTCAAAGAGGTGGGTACTTGGGACTACCTAAAAGAAGACAGATGGAGATATCTAGAAAGCATTTCAGGAGGGTGTACCAGAGTTTAAGGCCATATAGGCTGAAAAGACAGATACCCAGTTAGAAGGTGAAAGATGTGGGCATGGGGCATGAGACCAGAATCTGAGGAACATGCGGGTTCTGAATGTTGTCAGGCTCAGGGAAACTACAGAAATGGAAATGGATAAGGCATGAAGGAGTTTGAACATTAGGAAGTATTGGGAAATTGAGAGTCAATGAAGGTCAACAGGAATATGAGTGTTGGGTGAGCCGGAATTTGTGTGAAATAGGATAAAGGCTGTAGAGTTTTAAATTAAAACTACTTTAAACAGAATTTGCTCTTAGTGGAGATGCTTGGTAATCTAAAATGCAATAGTCTAAATAATGATTTGAGATCTCCTTAACTAAAATAATATAATGTAAACACCAAATGGTGATCATAGACAGCACACATATTCTGTCATCAAAGCACAATACACTGCAAGCACCTGGAACACAATGTACAGTAACTCAAAGTCTGTAACTGAGGTTCGGTTTGTTTACAAATAGACTGCGTTGAGGGCTAGTTAAATTTCTGACAATGCTCTACTTATAATGTAGATGTGGGTTTGAGCTAAGTAGTTCTATTTCAGAACAAAACTGCAATGAAGTGCCACAACATATTTCTGCAGCTCAGATCAGATCTATTTTTCAAGGGGTTTATTTAGTGCCCCCATTTTCAAACTGCATCAGCCAAAAGGAAGGGTTCAAAATCCCACATCGATGTAAGGTTGTAGCAATCCAGTGAGGTGGAACTTCAGATTCCAAATTTAGGAACAGATCAGTTAAATATGCTGGGTAGGTACACAATACCTGCACAGCCACAATGAAAGCCATCTGCCCCAATAAGACATTTACCATCTAATATCTGGCTTCTGATTTGCGGGTGACAGAAGGTTACTTTTTTAAAAAAAAAGTAATGAATTCCAAATGGATCGAATTCTGGTCAGCTATGTTTAAGACCAGGAAACATTCAGCTTTGGCTGATAAATGTCAAATGCCAGGCAACATCCACCTCCAGAGAGAATCAAACTATATCCCTTTGATATCAAACGCTATTACCATCAACGAATCCCTCACCATCAACACAGCAAGAACTGTCATTGATCAGATGAACCAGTTACATAAATTGTAGCTTTAAGAGCAAATCAGAGCTGAGAGCTCTGTGACAGTAACTCTTCACTCCCCACAGCTTTTCAAGACAATAAGTCACAAATGTTTTGGAATATTTTGCCCTTGCCGTGATCTACGGCTCCAAAAACTTTCAAGATGCTCAACCATCCAGGATAAAGCAGCCCATTTGATCAGCACCTCATCTCTTGCTTAAAAATTCACTTCTTCCAAAAATGACACATAGAAGCAGCAAAGTGTGCTTATATACAAGGTACTATATACAATGCAATGCAGCAATTCAAAGGTTCCTTTGACAGCACATTTCAAACCCATGACCAGTACCACTAGGGCAGCAGACATATAGGGTGAAATCTTTCCAGACACTGAACCCACTGGCATTGGTGAAAATGTAGAGAGAATTGCATGGGATCAGCAATAAGGAAATTCCCAATGGAATGTCTTATTCTCCAAGCAAGTGTTGAATGGTGATTCTCACTCGTCAGTGATGAGAAGCCTATTTGCATGTATTAATGTTCTCATTATAAAGTCTTCTTGCCTTGTTGATGTGCAGTTTCTATTTTTCCACCCACTTATAGAAAGTAGACAGTGACAATCCCCAGCATGAAAGTCAGAGCAGTTACCTAATAACATTAGCTTGCTCCTCCAGCCCTTCCTCTTGCACACCAGTGCCAACATCAAGGCAATCAACTGCATGCTCACCGCTGTCCACTGGGATCTCCATGGACCTCCAGCAAAGTGTCCTACCAATTTCCCTCTGTTCAACATGTCTGAAACATTTGACAGGAACTGTGCTGTGCAAACAAAACCAGGCAAGTGCTTTACTGGGTGCACAGCTAGACTTTAAAGATGGCTTCAGTACCAAGAATCCTCAGAAGTCCCAGCAGTCTCAAAAATTTGAAGAGGTTACTGAGAAGATGGATGAAGGCTGAGCAGTAGACATGTCTACAATGGACTTCAGCAAGGCCTTAGATGAGGTTCTGCATGGTGGACTAGTTAGTAAGGTTAAATCACATGAGATCCAGGTAGAACTAGTCAACTGATACAAAATTGGCTTGATCGTAGGAAACACAGGGTGGTGATAGAGGGTTATCAGACTGAAGGCCTGTGACCAATGGTACACCGCAAGGATCAGTGTTGGGTCCATTGTTGTTTGTCATTTATATAAATGACGTGGATGAGAACATAGGAGGCACGGTAAGTTTATGGATGACAGCAAAATTGGTGAAACAGTGGACACTGATGAAGGGTTTATGCCCGAAACAACGATTCTCCTCCCCCGGGATGTTGCTTTTCCAGCACCGAACTCTCAACTCTGATCTCCAGTATCTGCAGTCCTCATTTTCTCCTAGTGAAGAAGAGTACAATGGGATCTTGATCAACTGGACCAATGAGCTGAGGAATGGCAGATGGAATTTAATGCAGATAAACATCAGATGTTGCATTTTGGTAAGACAAACCAGGGCAGATCTTTCATGGTTAACAATAGGGCCCTGAGGAGTGCTGTTGAACAGAGAGACCTAGGGGTGCAGGTACATAGTTCCTTGAAAGTGGCATTACAAGTAGACAGGGTGATGAAGGCATTCAATTTGCTTGCCTTCATTGGTCACAGCATCGGTTATAGGAGTTGAGACGTCATGTTATGGCTGTACAAGACATTTGTAAGACCACATTTGGAGTACTGCATAGAAGAACTTTGGTTGCCCTGCTAAAGAAAAGATGTTATTAGACTGGAAAGGGTGCAAAAAAGATTTACAAGGATGTTACTGTGACTCAGTTAGTTATAAGAAGAGGCTGGATAGAATGGGGCGTTTTTTCCCTGCTGCATCAGAGGCCGAGGGGGTCATCTTATAGAGATTTATAAAATCGAGAAAGTCATGGATAGGGTGACTAGTTAAGGTCTTTTCCCCAGGATAGGGGAGTCCAAAACTATACAACACGGGTTTAAGGTGAGAGAGGCAAGATTCAAAAAGGGCCTAAGGGGCAACTTTATCACAGAGGGTGGCATGTGTATGAAACAAGCTGTCAGAGAAGTGGTAGAGGTGGGAACAATTACAACATTTCAAAGCCATTTGACAGGTACATTGATGGGAAGGGTTTAGAGGGATATGATGCAAGCAATTGGGATTAGTTCAATTTGGGAACCTGTTTGGCATGGACGAGTTGAGCTAAAGAGCTTGTTTCGGTGCAGTATGACTTTTGACACTGGTAAGTACTTGCACGAATGGCAAGTGGGAAAAAGTGACAAGTGGAACGCCATAGGAGTGTTGTGCTTCGATAATGAGATGAATTTGGGAAGATAGTGAGAGAAAATTCTTTAGGGCTTGCAAAGTAGCTTCCCAAGAAACTTATCAAAATTGACATCTAGCCAATTTCTGCTTATTCTTTTAAAGAAAGCACATAGGAGTATCACCTGAAAGTTTCCCTACAAACCATGCACCATTCTGACTTGGAAACATATCAGTTTCCTCACTGTTACTGGAACTTCATTTCTAACGGCACTGAGTCTACCGACACCAAACAGATAGCAGCAGTTCAAAAAGGCAGCTCATTACCACCTTCTTAAGGATATTTTTAAAAACTTTATTTCTTTATTTTTCTACTATTATACTAAGCCTGTAGTGCTGAACTTTCTAAAACATTTCTTTATTTTTCTACATCTGTAATTAAGATTTTGTACCTGGGTACTTTGTACCTAAGATGGCTGTGTGTCTGGTGACATTCTATACTTTTTACACCTGCCCTCTTTTCAGAGTTCATGTGACAATAAAACCTAAATCTAAATTTAGGATGGGTAATGAATATTGGCCTTGCCAGCAAATGAAAGAATTAAAATAAAACTTCAGTTCATTTGTAACACTTTCAGCCAAGTCAACGCTTTTGGGTTCAAATCCTACTCCAGTACTTAGGCACAATATTCAATGCTGACACTCCAGGTCAGTACAAAAGCAGTACTGTGTTGTGGGCCTTGTTTTTATAGGTAACGTGGCCCAATGCCCAATCACCACACAAAAAAAAATCCCATGATACTATTTTGAACAGCAAAGAAGGTTTTCCAAACATCCTGGCCAATATTTATCTCTCAAATCAATATCACTAAAACAGATTATCTGAACTGGAATCTCAATGCTTTCTGTGGAGGGCTTCTTGTGCATAATTCTGTTGTTGCATTCATTACATTACATCATTGACATTTCTCTTAAAACAATTAATTTACTCACAAAACTCGTAGACTGAGACTTTACAAAAAAAAGAATTCACTTGACTGTTACAGAAGGGGCAAGAGAAAGTTAATGTGTCTCAATACAGCACCTCCTACTCTATACTATTGTAATAGTCTTAATATTGGCAAATTACTTACCATGACAAGTAAAAAGGCCAACGGCAAAACATTTCAATTTGGAAATTACAGACTTGCAATAAGTGTAAAACTTTCTTCAATGTCAATTTCCATTCAGAGGTGCCTCAATACATTTTCAATACTCTTGCTCTACAAGGTATATTCTTCGTAAGGCACCCAACACAAGGATACAACATGATTTGGAGGTGCCGGTGTTGGACTGGGGTGCACAAAGTGTATTAACTACCTGATGAATGAGCAGCACTCTGAAAGCTAGTGCTTCCAAATAAACCTGTTGGACTATATCCTGGTGTTGTATGATTTTTAACCAAGGATACAACAGTTTCCAACAGCTGGATTTTTAAATGCCTCAAAAGGACTTCACTGCACATAAAAGTGCTTTAGCATTTCCTAAGACTGTGGAAAGTGCAACACAAATGCAAGGCCATTCTTTTCCTTCATGCTATCTGCTTTTTGCAATGTAATTTAAATAATAAGTTTTGAAAGAAAGTGTTAACCTGTGCAAATCTATATGCAATAGAGCGGAAAACGCTGAGGTACTTTAGCCACAGACAACATGCAATACTTCCTTTGAAGCACAAGATGAAGCAGATAAAGACACAATCTTTGTCTTATTTCCAAAGTAAAAACTACAATAACAACACTTTTAGTTAACTTGTTATATTTCTGATTGAAACTGGCAGCACCTCACTCACAAATACAAAAGGTTTCTGTCCTCACCTAATTAAACTTCAACGGTATCTGCTTTTTAAAAGATACCTACTCCCAACTGATCTCTATATAGGGTTGTGATACAAAGGTACAAAGAACAAAGCAATATTCTCCATAAAATCAACAGATGATATCAAGCTACCCAAGAAATTATAGATTAGGTACAGAGATCGAGAACAGACATAGAAATTGAGAAACCTAAAGAGATTATCAGATTCTGCACAGTGCACAGTTCAGAAGCTCCAACCTTCATGCACCTCCCTCACTTGTCTCATTTGGCTCCTACTACTCCTCCTGATCAAGGGTTTTTGGAGGCTGGAGATCAACAATTCTTATAGCTAGTTACTGAAGCAGAGCTATAGGAACTAAATTAGATCATTTAGTCCCTCCGTTGGAACATGAGTAAGCCCTTTGGTCCTTAAAGCCTGGTCCTGCATTCAGTCTCAATTCCAACTTCTTGTCTGTCCCCAATAAACCTCAATTGCCTTGTCTAACTTAGCCTTGAGTAAATTAAATAACAGAGTTTCCACTGTCTTATCTGGAAGTGAATTCCACAAACTAATGATTTGGAGTGAATTCTTTTTCCCTTCCTCTTCACCTGAAAAATGAAGACCTCTTACTTTTAAAATTGTGCCCTCCAGCATTCACCACTATTTGATTAGATTATAGCTGATCTGGTATGGCACTCAACTCTAGTCAAGTTCATGGAATGCAGACAGTCAACAAATCAGGATCTTATCAAATGGCAGAACAAGCTCTAGAGACTGAATGGACTAATCCTTCCTCAAATTTGTATGTCACTTTGTATGTTTGTCTGTATTAAGAAATAAAGATAAAACTGATCCAATTCTTTTGTGAAAGATATACTGAATCTGTATCCATTATTCTATCAAACAGTGCACTTTGTCTTCATGTTGCCTCTGCTTCTTTTTACAATTCCTTCAACTTGTGTCATCGCATTATTAAACCATCAGCCACTAGAAAAATTTATATTTACTCTACCTAAACCTTCAGGATTTTAAATATCGCCATCAAATCTCCTCTTAATTTATTCTAAGGAGAGCAACTCCAGCTTCACTTCACTTAACTGTAAACATACTAGCAAAAGTATTCTGCACCCTCTTCAAATCCTTTGCACTATTTCTAAACCAGTGTCTAAAATTGACTGTGATACCTTAGCTTTGGGTGCATTAGAATATAGCTGTATATAGTATGAGCACGAATAGTGCTCTACACCTCTATTTAAAAAGCCCAGATTCCCATCAATGCTATGAACCGCTTTGCTAAATTGTCATGTCATATTTACAGATCTATACAAAGCCACCCATGGACCCTTTTCACTTTTTTTTAGATTAGATTACTTAGTGTGGAAACAGGCCCTTCAGTCCAACAAGTCCACACCAACCTGCCAAAGCGCAACCCACCCAGACCCATTCCCCTAACACTACGGGCAATTTAGCATGGCCAATTCACCTAACCTGCACATTTTTGGACTGTGGGAGGAAATCCACGCAGACACGGGGAGAATGTGCAAACTCCACACAGGCAGTCGCCTGAGGCAGGAATTGAACCCAGATCTCTGGCACTGTGAAGTAGCAGTGCTAACCACTGTGTCACCATGCCGCTCCTTCTTTCAAGTACACTCTTAAATTGTATCATTAAGCATATATTGTCTTCACGCTCCCTAACAAAATACATCATTTCACTTTTTTGTGTTGCATTCCTTCTGCTACATGTCCTCTCAAAGTCTATTGCTCACTTTCTCACCATTTCCTATATTTAAGGTAATTTGCATATATAAAAATATAATTGGATATAAATCTAATTTACTAATGCTTAGCAAAAACAGTGGTACTCTAGTACTTAACCTTAGGAAATTCCAGTGTATACCTTCCTTTAGCCCAAAACAAACCACTCATAACAAATACTTTCTAATTTTTGCCAATTTTATATTATCCCTACTGTTACATCTCATTTTATGCCATCAGCTTCAATTGTTACTGACAAGTTTGAAGTGTCACTCCATCAAAAAATGGTTGAATGTTCATATAAATAACAACTGCACTGCCATCATTTATCCTTTCTGTTAACATATTCAGCCACAATATGATCTCGCAACTCCTATACTCAATGCTCTGACCAATAAAGGAAAGCACCTTCTTCACTATCCTATCTACCTGCGACTGCACTTTCAAGGAACTATGAACCTATACTCCAAGGTCTCTTTGTTTAGCAACATTTTCCCTATTGGTTAGGCCACTTTTGGAATATTGTCTGCAATTTTTGTCTCCCTCCTTTCAGGAAGGACGCTGTGAAACTTGAAAAGGGTTCAGAAAAGATTTACAAGGATGTTGCCAGGTTTGGAGGATTTGAGCTATAGGGAGAGGTTGAATAGGCTGGGGCAGTTTTCCCCGGAGCGTCAGAGGCTGAGGGGTGACCTTATAGAGGTTTACAAAATCATGAGGGGCATGGATAGGGTAAATAGACAAGGTCTTCTCCCCAGGGTGAGGGAGTCCAGAACTGGAGGGCATAGGTTTAGGGTGAGGGGGGGGAAAATGTCAAAGGGACCTAAGGGGTAATCTTTTCACGCAGAGGTTGGTGCATATATGGAATGAGCTGCCAGAGGAAGTAGAGGAGGCTGGTATAATTGCAACATTTAAAAAGGCATCTGGATGGATTTATGAATAGGAAGGGTTCAGAGAGATATGGGCCAACTGCTGGACTAGATTAGGTTAGGTTAGGATATCTAGTCGGCATGGATGAGTTAGGCCAAAGGGTCTGTTTCCGTGCTGTGCATCTCTGACTCAAGTCAAATATAACTTATCCAAAACAAACCCTAGCTCTCTTTTATCCATCTACAATTGTGGAAGTGGCTACTAATATTTTCCTGCTTGTTTCTAAATGTTTCTCCATGAGCAGACTTAAATTCACTTGACGATAATTGTCATATTTACCCTTTGCCTTGTCCTGAACAAGGCTGCAATACCTGCAGTCCTCCAATCCTTTTGGAACCACCTCTATATCTAAGCAGCAGAGGAAGATGCTCTGAACCTCTACCCTTACTTCCCCAGCATATGGCACACCTGGCCTCGATAACTTAATTCGAAATACAGCCAGCCTTGCACTGCCTATTTTTATGGTATCCAGTATTCCAACAACCTCATTTAGCTTTAGCAATATCTTCTTCATTGGTGAACACTTCTACAGAATACTTCTCAAAAATCACAAACCTGTTTAGTATCTCCGTCATGCCATCTATCTCCACCAGTAGACTGTCTTTTTGGCCCTGCATAGGCCCCAGAACCTGTCTGATAACCCTTTTACTGCTATTATGCTTAAAGATGCCCTCTGTTAGATTTATCCTTAATATGCTGAAATTATCTTCCTTTAGTTAAGCATTTTACTGGTGTGCATGATGGCCTAGTGGTATTATCACTGGATTGTTAATCCAGAGGCCCAGGCTCTGGTGACCAAAGTTCGAATCCTGTCACAGCAAATGGTAGAATTTGAATTCAATTTTTAAAATCTGGAATTAAGAGTCTAATGACTATGAATCCATTGCCAATTGTTGGCAAAAACCCATTTGGTTCAGTAATGGCCTTTAGGAAGGAAGCTACCATCCTTACCTGGTCTGGCCTACTTGTGATTCTAGACTCTCAGCAATGTGATTGACTCTTAACTAGTCCTAACTAATCTTCATTTTATTTAATACAATGGTCACTATTGGCTAGATGCTCCCCAACTTTGACATTCACCAATTCATCCATCACATTCCTCAGGCCAAAATCCAGCCGTACCTCCTTCCTCATTGGGCAGAAAACATATTGACCAAGAACATGCTCCCAAACTTCAGAAATACCCTTCTCTACCGTTAACAAAACTACTATCCCATTCCATGCTGGTTAAGTTATCTCATCTTATTATCATGACTCTATAATTCCTGCACTTGTGTAATTTCTTTGCAAGCCTGTTATTTTATTCCCTTCCTACTACTCAGAGACTTATAAAATACAAGTGATGTTGTGGCTCTTCTTTTTTTCCCTAAATTCCAAGTAAATAAATTATCCCCTTAAAGGCAATATCTCTTCCAAACACAAAGGTTCACAAATACAACTGACAACACTGGATCTACTTCAGTACCACTTCTCTTCACCATCACTGATTTGTCACACTTCTTATCTGACCACTAGTACTAAATGAGTATAAACTTTCTCCAATTAACCATTGAAAAGACTGAAACCATTGCCTTCCATCTCCAAAAACTCCATTCCCTATCCATTTTTATCCCTTTCCCCAGCAGTTCTCTCTACACATCTGCCCCAGCCTACTTTCATCTCTGTATCATTCACAAACTCAGATCTGACCTCAGAACATCTGCTACTGAATTCTTCACTAAACACTTCCTATTGCCTTAACAATTACCACATTCTCCTCATCGACATCCAGCCTTCTACCTTCCACAACCTTCAGCTTAATAATCCTGCAGCTCATATCCTATGCTTTAGCACCCCATTCACCCATTACAGTTATATGTAGTTGGTTTGCAAAGCAGTGTAATGCCAACAGCTTGGGTTCAATTCCCACACCTGCTGAGGTTACCATGAAGGACACTACTTCTCAATCTTCACCTCATCCGAGGTGTGGCAGCCCTCAGATCAGATTACCACCAATCATCTCTCTCTAACGACAGAGCAGCCCTATAGCCTGGTAAGATTATGGTGGCTTGACCTGACCCCTACATGCTTCCTGGCCAAACTGCCTCTCAGTTCAGCAAGACCTCTGTTCTACCATTTCATCCTTGATTCCAAATCCCTCCATGATCTCATCTCAATTTTTTGTGTAACCTTCTCCAGCCCCACAACCTCGAAGATCACTGGTTCTCCATTTCTAGCCTCTGATACAATCCCGATTTTAGTCACTCCTTTAGTTGAGATCATTTTTACCTGCTAGGGCTCATACTTTTGGAATTTCCTCCATAAACATCCACAGTTTCTCCAGGATAAATGGCAAAATTATCAAAAGCCATGTACGGAGAAAGTATTTTTAAAAAAGGGTGCATTTAGGATCTTAAGTGCATTTCGCAAGTGCGTGGAGAAGGTAGATTCAATTTTGGTTTTCAAATAATTATCCAATTTCTTTTTGAAGAGAAAATATTTGTAGGCTACGAGGAAAAAATGGGACAATGGGATTCTTGTAGACAACATGAATAGGACAATTTGTATGTCTTCAGATTGTGCTGAAACCATTCTGCGTCCATAAGACACTCCCTGCGAGATCGGAACCAGATGGATTTTATTGACTACGAGATCCTTGACCGGGGTTGTTAACCTGGGTCAACCAGAGAGCCGTGTCTGACTGATATAAACAGAATATTCAGAATACCCACACTTCAGGGACCCACACCGAGCTGGCTGGCCACATGTAGATAAAGGGTGACTTGGTGACCTCTGCAGTTATTTCAATCCCTAAAATCTAACTCTTCAATCAAAGGAAGATGATTTAAGGTGACTAGTTAAAAAGACAGAAATAGATACTGTAACATGGTAAGCCTACAGGATTAGGCACACCCATCACAGAGAGATAAATACCACACATTGATTGGATTGAGCAACAATTCCCATTATTGTTATAAAACATATTTTGTCTCTTTTACAAAGAGAGCAGAACGGTGGCTCAGTGGTTAGCACTGCTGCCTCAAAGGGACCCAGGTTAAATTCCAGTCTTTGGCAATTGTTTGTATGGAGTTTGCACATTCTCCCAGTGTCTGCGTGGGTTTCCTCTGGGTGCTCAGTTTTCCTCCCACAATCCAAAGATGTGCAGGTCAGGTCAACTGGCCATGCTAGATTGCCCATAGGGATGTGTAGGTTAGATAGATTAGTCAGGGGCAAATATAGGATAGGGAATGGGTCTGGGTGGGTTACTCTCCAGAGGGTCGGCGTGGACTTGTTGGGCCAAAGGGCCTGTTTCCACACTGTAGGAATTCTAATTCTAATCCTAATTTAAATGTAGACCTAATGGTTCTTTCAAAGTATTAACTTGTGTGATTAGGATGATCATTTGTGTCTTCAAACATTCAGTTCTCCAAATTGCAAAGAGGCATAGGTAGCAGACTACAGCATATCTGCTATCAGTGGTGTTTCCGTAATGGGAAAGTGCATTCTATTCAGTTTTCTATTTCAATATTAGTTTGTAAGAAACCGTGTATGTACAAGGCAGAGTGGTTAGTGACGGGTTCAACCTGTTTTCCCAAGCATACAACTCAAGCACATCAGCTACATTTAACTTTAACACACCACAATGACTCAAAGCCACAGACGCTCTGACTTAAGTACTTTTTGCTACTTTGTTACCCAACAATTCCAGGAGTGAAACATCAAAATAAAGGTATTGACACTTCTTTTCTTTGCTGCTAACATATCTGCAGTTCTTCCCACATCTCCTGCACAATGACTGAAGAGGCATGCCAATATACTGTAAACACCTACCAATATAGCACTGGGATATAAATGGGGTCAGATAGATCAGTTGGCTGGATGGCTGGTTTGTCACCAACAGTGCAGGTTCAGTCCCTGTGCCGGCTGAGGCCACCATTAAGGTTCTATCTTAACAACCTCATCCATCACCTGGGGCATTGTAGCCCTCAGGTTAAACTCACCACTAGGCTTCCCCATCTAATGAGAGAGCAAACCTATGGTCCTCTGAGATGATAGCACCTAAATGGAGGAGACTCAAAACGGTTGGGTCTGGGCGAGTTTGAGAGAATTTGTAGCTCCAGTTAAGCTTCTGGATGTAGGTTTGTTCAGTGAGCTGGAAGGTTCATTTCCAGACATTTCGTCACCCTACTAGGTAACATCTTCAGTGGGCCTCAGGCAAAGCACTGTACATGATTCCTGCTTGCTTTCTATTTACATGCTTGGGTTTCTTTGGGTTGGTGTTGTTATTTCCTGTGATGTCATTTCCTGTTCTTTTTCTCAGGGGATGGTAGATGGGGGTCTGACTATGTGTTTGTTGTTAGAGTTCTGGTTGGAATGCTGTGCTTCTAAGAATTCTCATGCATGTCTCTGTTTGGATTGTCCTAGGATGGATGTGTTGTCCCAGTCGAAGTGATGTCCTTTCATATCTGTATGTAAGGATGCTAGTGACAGAGGGTCATGGCGTTTTGTGGCTAGTTGGTGTTCATGTATCCAGGTGGCTAGTGTTACGGAACATCTAGAAATGAACCTTCCAGCTCAGCGAGCAAACCTACATCCAGGTTGGGTCTGGTTTTGATGCTGGATTGACTTGACATTGAATCTGATTTATGAACATAGGAATAGGAATAGCCAGTCAGTCCACTAAACTTATTCTGCCATTTAGTGAGATCATGGCTAATCTAGGTCACCCATCTACTTAACTTGGATCATCCATGTTCCTCAATGCCATTACCTAACAAAAGTCTATCAAAACAAAATGATTAAGTGAGCTAGAATCTACTCACGTTTGTGGGAGTGAGTTCTACACTTTGCATGAAAAGCTGCTTCTTAATTGTCACAACCAAGTGAGGAGGAATGAATGCATCCCCCACTCTCCAACCTTTTCAACTGACCACAAGGAAGATTTAATGGTCTTTTTAGCATGCAGCTCTACCTCACCTCAATAAAAATGTAGTTATTTAGTTCACACAAAATATTACACAGCCAGTTAACAAAGTTTTCTTGAGCACAAGCAAGAGGAATCTTATTACTTTCAAATACTGATAAAATTAATAAAGACAAAACACCAAAACACGCATACGTACAAAATTAAAGACGTGAGAATATCCACTGCAAAGGGAAGAATATCCTCCATAATGGGATAACTTTCTTTCCTGAATGGCCTAACTCTTATTTTAAGGTTATGTCCCTTTTACCAAATCAACCCACCAGGAGAAAGGGTTTCTCTTTACCTACTCTATAAATTCTTCTTCCTTAAGACTGTAACCAAACTTTCCATCTACATTCCAAGGAATACAAGCTTTGCTTGTGCAATTTCTCCTTATATTCTAACTTTCAAAATTCCAGTAACATACTAATAAGTTTATTCTATGCCTGTCCAAAGTTGATACTTTTTTTTTTAAGGTGTGGTGCATCCATCTCTAAATATTTCCTGTACCCAGAGATTTGCATTACGATAGCAAAGTCTTTTCTCCATTATATTCTTGCTCTCAACTTGTAAAGGCCATACTTTCATCATGGCAGGACTCTTATCAGCATTGACGCACAGAGGGATCTTGGGTTCAAGCCCATAGCTCCCTGAAAGTGGCCATTCAATTATATAGGGTGGTAAAGGAGTCATGTGGCATGCTTGCCTTTTTTGAATGAGGAATTGAGTGCAAGAGTTAGGATGTTATGTTGCAGCTTTATAAGGCTCTGGTTAGGCTACACAGGGTATTCCATTCAATTCTGGTCGCCACATTACAGGAAGGATGTGGAGGCTTTAGATAACGTGCAGAAGAGATTTAGCTGGATGAGAGGGTATGTGCTATAAGGAAAGGGGAGTGAAACTGGTGTCATTTTCTCTGGAGTGGTGGAAGCTGAGTGGATACTTGATAAGAAGTCTACAAAATGAGATGCATAGATAGGGTTGACAGTCAGAATGTTTTGCCCCCAGAATTGATATGTCTAACACTAAGGGGCGTGCATTTAAGGTGAGAGGAACAAAGTTCAAAAGAGATGTGAGGGGCAAGTTTTTTTAAAACAGAGTGGTAGGAGTCTGAAATGCACTGCCAGGGGTGATAGTGGAGGCAGACATGATAGCAGCATTTAAGAGACTTTTAGATAAGCACATTAATATGAAGGAATGGAGGGATATGGACCAAAGGCAGGCAGAAGGGATTAGTTTAATTTGGTATCATGTCTGGCACAACATCATGGGCCGATGGGCCTGTTGCTGTGCTTACAGTTCTATGTTCATACGTTATTGCACATATCAAATACATTTTAGTGATCCATTTGCCTGAACCCCTAAAACTCCACATTTTACACTCATCATTTAAAATAAAAATTATGAAGGGCATGGATAGGGTGAATAATCAACATCTTTTTGTAGGGTGGGGGAGTCCAGAACTAGAGGGCACAAGTTTAAGGTGAGAGGCAAAAGATATAAAAAGGACCTGAGGGGTAACCTTTCCACACAGAGGGTGTTGCATGTATGGAACAAGCTGCCAGGGGAAGTGGTGGAGGTGGCTACAACGACAACATTTCAAAAGCATCTAGATGGTTATATGAATAGGAAAGGTTTAAAACGCTGTGGGTCAAATGCTGTCAAATGGGACTAGGTCAGAATGGGATGACTGGTCAGTGCAGAAAAGTTGCACTGAAGGGTCTGTTTCTATGATTGTATAAAAAGTGCTAAAAATCTATCTTATTTTAAAAGTCAAAATGAGTTATCTCACACTTAACTACCAGTTACTTACTGTTACCTGAATACAAGTTATTTTAGAATTTGGATATGAACTAGTAGCATATAGGTTTGCTGTGTGTCTATGAAGGGTTGAATGATTAATTAGTAAATATTTCTATAACCAAAGTGATTTCCTTTTTTAAAAAAAAACAGCCTGAGGAAGATAAATTTTGAAGGCTAATGGGAATTTGTTTTCATTGGGAGAATTTTTAATGAGCAAGTAAAGTACTCTATTGTGCATTAGGCTTTCAAGTGTAAGTTTTTTTTTCAATTAGCAGAAATATCCACACCTTGTCCAAAAATCCCAATTGTTTCAGATGTCAAGGCATCCTTGTTAGCTCTCGCTAATCCGTTAAAATTTCTGTTGGTTTTCAGTAGATTTGTCTTTTATTATAAATTCTAATAACTTCCCCTCAATAGATGTTACACCAATAGGAATAATTTCCAATTTTTTTCTCTCAAAACCTTTTTAAATAATGGAGTTACATTTTCAATTTTCCAATCTCCAACGACAACTCTTACATCAAGTATACTTTAGACTACAGCTAATTCATTTGCAATTTGCTCACTAACGATCAGGCTCTTGAAAGTTTTCATTTTTAGAGCCATCGTGTTCCCCATCATGTGTTGGATCTAGTTTGCTTACTTACTTGCGACTTTTTGGATGTCACACAGAATCATTTGGCAGTGGGAATAGATCAAGAATATATCAAAAAAAAACTTCACCAGCGAGACAAACTGCATTTTTCAGGAAAGATCACCCAAGTGTCCTGGCCAACATTTATTTCTCAACAAACACACCGAAACAGATCAGGTGGCAATTACCACATTGTTCTTTGTGGCTCTTGCTGTGCACGAATTGGCTGACGCATTTCCTGCATGAAAATGGTGACTGCACTGCAAAAGTACATTAGTGATTGAAAGTCATTTTGAGACATCTGTGGTCACGAAAGATACCACGTAGATGTGTCTCTTTTCTTTACATATACTTCAATGCAAAGTGTCTAGCAAAGTAAAATGCAGCAAAAACAAAACCCAGAGATCAATCGAAGCTAAATAAATAGGAGAAGGAGGGAACTCGGCGTCTGAGGTGGGCCCAGGGGCGAGGAGATGGCATAGAAAGGGAGAACAACTCTATATTTAATTCAGAATTGCATTATTGTTAAGCAGCCCAGCAGACATGACTAACATTTCAAACAAAAATGAGGTAGAGAGATTTGGAATAGTTGAGGTACTGAATACACGTCACTTTTAGTATATTGCTGTATGCAACAAGTACATTCAGTCATCACAAAGTTGGCTAAATTGATTCAGAAACTGAACATAGTTTAAACCTTTTGACACACGTGTACTAGGGTGGGGGAAGGGGTAGAGAAGCAAGGATTCTTCACCTACAACTGCCTATGTTGCATCTGAAAAACAAGTGGTTGGCAGTTGGAGGTCTAACACTTTGTGCATACATATGTTGAATGGTAATTTGTCCCCCCCCCCCCCCCCCCCCGTGACCCCATTTCAAAGACTGAAAATTGCAGGACCCCACAGTTGAGAGCTATTGGACAATGGGGATGCAGGGCAGGGAGATGGTGGGGTGAGATGTGGCACAGAGAAGATTTGGGGATAGCAAGAGGCAAAGCATTTAATCCGCAGAGGTTTTCATTAGCATTTTTGCAACAGGACAGTGGAAGCACTGGAAGTTGACAAAAGGAGGCTACTCTACTTTCAATTCAAGTGCAGTCTGTTGTCATACAAACCACCAAAGCCTAGGATAGGTTCTTCCACCATCCCCTGCCTGCTGCCAAAATTGCTAAACTGACTACATTTCTGTTTCTCTTTATAGAACATGTCTCTTCTGCCACTCCCAATGACAAATAGGATGCAGATAGTGCAAAACATACTAAAATAATGCGGAAAGACTGGCAACAAAAGCTCTCCCCAGAATACTGTAATCATATACTTTAGTGTTACGAATGTATCAAGGCTGATTTTTAGCATAACAATAAATATCAAAACATACAAAATAAAACATTTGTAACGACTGGATAAAAACCATGACTGCCGATGCTGGAAACCAGATTCTGGATTAGTGGTGCTAGAAGAGCACAGTAGTTCAGGCAGCATCCTGATTTTACTGCTCCTCGGATGTTGCCTGAACCGCTGTGCTCTTCCAGCAC
>NC_057718.1:84374112-84376200 GCF_004010195.1 Chiloscyllium plagiosum
GAGTCATCATTCCTTGGTTGAAGACGTTTCTCCTTATCTCCATTCTAAAAGGTCTTCTAAGGCTGTGCCCTCGAGTCCTAGTCTCTCCTAACAATGGAAACAACTTCCCAACATCTATTCTGTCCAAGCCATTCAGTATTCTGTATGTTTTAATTAGATACACCCCTCATCCTTCTAAACTCCATATATTCCTCATATATAAGCTTTTCATTCCTGGGACCATTCTCGTGAACCTCCTCTGAACACACTCCTGGGCCAGTGCGTCCCTTTGGAGATATGGGGCCCAAAACTGTACACAATACTCCAAATGTGGTCTGACCAGAGCCTTAAAGAGCCTCAGTACATCCCTGCCTTCATATTCAAGTCCTCTCAAAATAAAAGCCATTATTGCATTTGCCTTCATAACTACTGACTCAACCTGCAAGTTTACCTTGAGAGAATTCTGGACTAGAACTCCCAAGTCACTTTGCACTTTAAACCTCTGAATCTTCTGCCCATTTAGAAAATAGTCCATGCCTCTATTCTTCCTACCAAACCTTCCCACATTGTACCCCACTTGCCACTTTGCCCAATTGCCCAACCTGCCCAAATCCTTCTGCAGCCTCTCCAATGCTACCTGTCCCTTTACCTACCTTTGTATCATCTACAAACTTAGCCAGTTCCTTTATCTAGATCATTAATGGTTAAAGTGAAAGGCATGGCTGTATAAAAGCAATGAATAGTCTTTAAAGAACGGTTACCTGACTTGCAACTATACATTCCTTCAAGATACTAAAACTCAAAATGCTTCATCAGCAGTTGATGACTGACAAGTTAAAGATTAAAATAACAGGCATATAAAGTTACATAGAAACAGAAGATGGGAGAAGACAACTCGAGCCTCCGTCGCCATAGCTGATTATCAAGCTGATTACCATTTCCCTTCATCTCTTTAGCCACAAGAGCTATATCAACTGCCTTCTTGAAAACACATGTTTTGACCTCAACCTCTTTCTATGGTAGCAAGCTCACCACTCTCTGGGTTTCTCCTTATCTCACTCCTAAAACTATGACCCTTGTTTCTAGATTCCCTCATCATCAGGAACATCCTTCCTGCATCTAACCTGTCTTGCCCTGTAAGAATGAGAAGTTCTCTCTTATTCTTCTAAATCCATTCTCTCTTCCCTCTCTCTTCACATCAGGCCCTGCTATCCCAGGAGTCAATTTGGTAAATCTTCGCTGCAATTCCTGTATAACAAAGCATTTTTCCTCAGAAACCAAAACTGCTCTCAATATTCCAGGTGTGGTCTCATTAATGCTCTGTATGATTGCAGCAAGACATTCTTGTTCCTGGACTCTAATCCACTTGCTACAAGAGCCAATGTACAGTTTGCCTTCTTTACTGCCTACTACACCTGTGTACATACTTTCAGCAACTGGTCCACAAGGACACCCAGGTTTCATTGAACATTCCCCTCACTCAATTTACAGCCTTTCAAAGATTAATCTGCTATTTTTGCAATCAAAGTGGGTAACGTCACATTTATTCACATTTTACTGCATGGCCTTGCATTTGCCGATTGACTCAGCCTTTTCAAATCAATCAAACTGCAATATCTCTGCATCTTCCATACAGTTGTGTCACCTACAAATTTTGAGATATTACATTTTGTTCGCTCATCAAAAATAATAGTAAATCTCAGGAATGGGAGGCTTTTAGAATACAGTAAAGGAGAACAAAGAAACTGAGAGGGAAAAGGAGAATAGAATAGGAATGCAATCTAGCGAGTAACATAAAATATGGACTGTAAATACTTTGAAGACTACACAAAATGGAAACATTTCAAATGTGAGTCCATTAAATGCAAAGGCACAGAATTTATAATGAGAAACAAAAATGGAAGAGAAGCCAAATGATTATTTGAGTCATAGAGATGTCCAGCATGGAAACAGACCCTTCAGTCCAACCCGTCCATGCTGACCAGATATCCCAACCCAATCTAGTCCCACCTGCCAGCGCCCGGCCCATATCCCTCCAAACCCTTCCTATTCATATACCCATCCAAATGCCTCTTAAATGTTGCAATTGTACCAGCCTCCACCACTTCC
>NC_057718.1:84376531-84391614 GCF_004010195.1 Chiloscyllium plagiosum
ACCTCGCATTTATCTGAATTAAACTCCATCTGCCACTTGTCAGCCCATTGGCCCATCTGGTCCAGATCCTGTTGTAATCTGAGGTATCCCTCTTCGTTGTCCACTACACCTCCAATTTTGGTGTCATCTGCAAACTTACTAACTGAACCTTTTATGCTCGCATCCAAATCATTTATGTAAATAACAAAAAGTAGACGGCCCAGCATCGATCCTTGTGGCACTCCACTGGTCACAGGCCTCTAGTCTGAAAAACAACCCTCCACCACCACTCTCTGTCTTCTACCTTTGAGCCAGTTCTGTATCCAAATGGCTAGTTCTCCCTATATTCCATGTGATCTAACCTTGCTAATCAGTCTCCCATGGGAAACCTTGTCGAACGCCTTAGTGAAGTCCATATAGATCACATCTACTGCTCTGCCCTCAATCTTCTTTGTTACTTCTTCAAAAAACTCAATTTACACAGAGGAATAAACAAGCTGTCACCCGAGTGACGAGGGAGTTAAAGGAAATTAGTATTAGTAAGAAGATTGTACTGGAGAAATTAATCGGGATGAAAGTTGATAGCTACCCAGGACCTGACAGTCTACATCCCAGAGCTTTGAAGGAAGTGGCTAGAGAGATAATTACCAGTGCATTTACTATCTTCCAAAATTCTAAATATTCGAGAACAGTACTTGCAGATTGGAAGCTAGCAAATGTTACTCCACTATTTAAGAAAGGAGCAAAAGAGAAAACATGGAACTACAAACCTGTTAGCCTTATATCAGTAGTAAGCAGAATCTATTGTAAAGGATGTGCTGAATGGATACTTGGATAATAATCTGATTAGAGACAAAAAGCATGGTGCTCCTAATAATCCGATTTGGCATGTCAGCATGAAATTGTAGATGGGAAATCAGATTTGCCAAATTTGTTGCAGTTTAATGATGTTACTCACAAAATTGACAAAAGGGAATTGATGGACGTTTGGATTTTCAAAAGGCTTTTGATAAGGACCTAAAGGAGGCTGTTTAGCAAAATTAAAGCACATGGGATAGAAGGCAAAGTGTTGGCATGGATTAAAGATCAGGTAGCATGCGTAAAGCACATCATTGGAATGAATGGGTTAATTCATACTGACAGACTGTAACTAGCGGGATATCACTGGATCAGTACTAGAGCCCCAGCTGTACACAATATTTATATAAATTATTTGGATGTGGAAATAAAATGCAATAGTTCCAAATTTTCAGACTTTACTCTGGTAAAAATGTTTACATGGAGAATGTGGGTAAAGGATATTGTGACATTTGATTAGCTACGATTGTATTAAATGTTGGAGCAGGCTTGATGCGCTGAATAGCCTACCTCTGCAGCTATGTATGTCAGATAGATCTATTTTTGTCAATTTCCTTCCTGTTCAAATCATCCATTCCACTGCTGACCGTGCGGACTCTGCAAGTGGCTCTGCTCTCACCACCCTATCCACATCACCTTCCAGAATATTCATTCACTTGTGGCCCTGGTCATCCATAAGGATATTGTGAAGGATTGCTTCAGCATCATTGCCTTGATGGAGTGTGACTGAAGGGGTGACATTTTCTCCGTTAATGAAGTCTCATATCTGGCTACACATTCTACGACTTGCCTCATCAAGAACATTGCAGTGAAGGTGTGGTGCTAATCATCAGATTACACTTTGTCCTGGCCCTCCACTCTTTTGGAACCAACACCTCCTTTGAGTATCTCACCTTATTCCACCCTTCTCATGTAAAATCCTCATTGTGAACTATCCACCCAAGTTAACAAGAATTTCCCCACTTTACCTGACTTTTAGACACATTTTGATAGGAAGAGATTTTTCTACTGAACAAGCAGCACTATTTATTCCTCACAATTAGACTCCAGCTACTGGTAAACAGTTAGAAGCCACGTATCTATTATTACCAACCAAAACTCGAATCCCCTTGTAAACCCCCCATTACATACACAAACAAGCAAATGGGGAAATAGATTATTGGACAGAGGGGGAAAATGGGACAGTTCAGTAGTTTTTGTTTCTAGATTCTGTTGTTGAGATGATCCTTCTGACTTTTTTGTTGCCCAGCACAATGCTTCAATCACCTTTTGCTAATGCTTCCACTGGTTGTAAGAGACACAGATAGGCCAGTTCTTTATTAAAATCCTTGCAATTATCAGTTAAAACAACTGTTTGGGAAGATAAACTGATTTTTTTCAGGTTTATAGTGAGTTTTGACTGCAAGTAAACTGCTCCTGAACTGGGAAGAAGTAAATAATTCCCAGTTCCAAGCTGTTAAGTTACCAGAGAACCAATCACACAATGTTGGCAGGCAAATAACTGTCACTGATAGCTGGTCACCAGTCCATAGACCAATCAACTTTTTATTGCCTGCACAAGAATGCAGTTTTGTTGCATTAGAGTGAAACTGGAGTTTGATGAAACAGGGAGTTAGGTGAAAGAAGGGAAGTAATCAGTAACTCCTTTTCACTTATTGGTGAGTACTTCTGTTTTTTAAATATAAAAGTAAAGTCTAAGGGCCTAATGGGAAAGAGTGACCAGAAGAAACTCTTACAGTAAAGACCAGAGGTCAGAGAGAGACTGAATCTGGCAAGGACCTTCACAGCAGAACAGTGAGAAAACTTTTGAATGACCAGCCCAGTGTTATTTTTATTCAATCCAGAGGCAGAGCTCGTGAGGTGGTGTCAAAGTGACATGGAGAAGTGGAAGCTGCTGAATGAGTGAGTAAGGGCAACAAGCATTATTGCATATTGGTTGTGAAGTCTTTTTTGTGGTTTATAATTTGTAAGGGCTATATTTTGTTTTAACAAGTGAAGAAGGGCTCTAAAGTAATTAATGTTATTTGAATAGTCCTTTAAAAATTTAGTCCAGAGGGGTACATCATGGCAGGTGAGCTCAAAGCCATGGTTTACTCCTCCTGAACAATGTGGGAAGCTGGGCACATTTACAATGCTTAGGGCCAGGATGTGTGCAGGAAAAATCACAAGCTGCAGTTCCTGGAGACCTGGGTTTTAGAGTGGCAGCTGGGTACACTATGGAGCAAATGTAAAGCTGAGAATATTGTGGATAGCATGTACAGAGAACTGTTCACACTATTCGCAAAGACTCCATAGGTAGAAAGGGAGTGGGTATCCACCACAAGAGAATGAGAACTACATAGGCTTGAACCCATTGTGGTTAATCCTCTGCAAAGCGGACATACCACTCCGGATAGTGTTTTTGGAGATGGGGGGGGGAAGCGCAATGACTTCTTAGGGGAAACCAATAACAGCCAAATTAATTGTACCACAGTTGGCTCTGCTAAACAGGAGAGGAGAGAAAGTGTAGGAATGCAATAGTCATTGGGGGATTCAAACGTAGAGGGAAAGGTGGGTGTTTCTGTGGCTGCAAACAAGATTCCATAATGATATGCTTCCCTGATGCTAACGTCAAGAATGTTTTTGAGTATCTACAGGACATCCTGGAGGGGGAGGGTGAACAGCCAATTGTAACGGTACAGACCATCCATGGCCTCACTCCTCCCTATCTCTATTCTCCTTCATACCCTATTATCAGTAATGTTTCCTACACAACAGCTGTGACTGCATTTCAAAAGTACTTCAGTACAAAAATCTGTGAAGCATTTTAAGATATTTCCAGTGCTCATGAAAGGCAAAGTGTCTCTCTTTCCATCTGCACTCATCTAATTCTGGCCTCTTGAGAATCCAGTATTTTAATTGTTCCATTATTGGTGACTGTGTCTTCAGTTCCTGAATTCTCTCCCTGAACCTCTCCACTTGTCTCTACTCACTTCCCTCCTTTAAACACTCCCCAATATCTGACTCTTTGACCAGGCTTTTAGCTATCTATCAGAATATCTAATAGTATCAAAGTTTGCTTTGCAGTGCTCCTGTCAAATTCCAATGAATATTTTATTTCTCTTTTTCTATCCAGAAGGGCAATCACACACAGCCAAATGACCTTTTCCACAACTAAAGCAATGGGTGGCAATTTTCACCTATTAACCACCACCATTAAAATTACCAATGTTTTCCAATTGTTCAATGTCTTTCAGCGGTGAATTTTATTTTATCCCCCATATCCAGAAGTCCTCTCTCCTACAACTGAACATTTATTTCTCAATCATAAAATCACCCATGCATTTTTCATCTATTAACCATCACCAGTAAATCATTGAAGTTTCCCAACTGATTAATTTATATGCAAAGCTCGTTAAGGGCAACGAAGACCAGCAAAGGGGAAGGAGAGGAAGCAGAGTTGGAAGGGAATGAACATTTTGTTGTTAATGTCCATTTATAAAACACATGAAGTTGCTGTCCTGACTGTTAGACTGCAAAACTTCACATGAATCTAGCACATTTTAGAGTCGTACTTACAAAATAAAGCAGAAATTATGCAGATTTCTAGAATTTTACAAAATGCAGGATGACATTTTGGCCCCTGTACTACTGTCCGCTCTTTGAAAGAGATATCCAATTAGTAACACTCCCTCTTTGTTGGCACAATCCAGAAATGCCTTACTTTTCAGTATATTTTAAATCTTTTGCAAATTTCTATCGAGTCTGCTTCCATGCTTTTTCCAGATCACATCTTATGTTAAAAAAACTCCCAATGATTTTAAATCTTGGTCCACTGGTTACTAACGGTATCGGCAGCAAATACCAGACTAATGTCATTTACAAGTTCGCTGATGACACCACCAGAGTTGGTCAGTCTTAGATGGCAATGAAACAGATTAGAGGGGAGGTGGATGACATGGAAAAATGGTGCACTGAATACAACCTAGCTCTCAATGCCAGAAAAACCAAGGAACTCATTACTGACTTCCAGTGGGATGTTACTCATGCCCTCCCCTACACAGTAACAGCACAGAGGTGGAATGAGTGGAGAGTATCAAGCTCCTGTGTTAATCAACAACAAGCTTTCTTGGACTCTTCATGTGGACACACTGATTACAAAGGCCCAACAATGTCTCTTCTTCCTCAGGCAGCTGAGGAAACTTAGCATGATGGTGAATACCCTTGCCAACTTTTATAGGTGCACCATCGAGAACGTTCTGTCTGGATGTATCACTACCTGGTATGGCAACCGTACCATTCAAGATTGGAGACGGTTACAGAGAGTGGTGAACTCAACCCAGACAATCACAAAGGCCAATCTCCCATCTATAAAATCCATCCACTAGGCCCGCTGTCAAGGAAAGGTCGCGAACATTTTCAAAGATCCATCCCACCCTGGCAATGCTTTTCTACAACCTCTACCATCAGGGAGAAGGTACAGAAGCCTGAACATATGCACCAGCTGGTTTTGAAACCGTTTCTACCCTACTGTTGTTAGGATACTGAATGGACTCTCAAAATCTTAGCATTCGTTTGTACCTGTTTTTGTTTTGCCACTGTTTATCTATTATTACTTAGCTATGCTATTTAACTATGTGATTTGCCTGTATTGCTTGCAAGACAAAGCTTTTCACCGTGCCTCGGTACAAGTGACCATTAACTTCAATTCAAGAGTTTCATTAAAACCCTTCTGCTTTGAGCACCTGTATCAATTCTCCCTGAACCTTCTATGCTTGAAACAGAACAATCCCAGTTTCCACAATCTCTCCACCACCTGAATTGTAATATTGCTCAGCATTGTTATATATTTGCCTTACCTTGTCAAATCCTTTCAAGCCACCATGTATACTGTTTGGCCCATTATTAATGGGCAGCTGATATTCCTTTCCATCAATACTAAATTTCCCTCCTGCAATTCGATTTGCAACACGGCCAATCACTGCCCCAAAGTATGGATGCTTGTTAATATAACCTGTAAACATAATTTAAACAAGTTATCATCCAGGAGTGAGTGATTTTGACTTCTTAATACTTTTTTGCACTTTACAAATTACATTGACACTCAATCGAATTTTGTTAGTTTCTTCCTCTCTAAAATTGTTACTGTTTTCCAATGTCTTTTGGAACGAGCAATAACAACCCAAGTTTATAAAGCATTTTTAATGTATTCAGACATCTAACATATCTCACAGGAGCACTGTAAACTGTCTGACTTGTTGCTCTGTCCTGTTCAAAGAGGCAATGGGCCAGATCATCTTGACATTATATTCCATCTGCCAATTTGTTGTTCATTAGCTCAACCTGACTATATTCCTTTACAGATGTTTGTCATCCTCACCACTTGCTTTCCCAATTACTTTGGGTCATCCACAACTTGATGATAGTTCATTCATTTACCTCAGCCAAGTCATTAATATATACTGTAAATACCTGTGGTCCCAGCACTGTTCCCTGTGGCACACTGCTGGTAACAGATTGTCATTGTGAAATGCTACCCTTACGCCAGGGCCTGGAATAATGATGGAGGAGGTAAAACTACACTGTCTCTGAGCATTTTGCTTTGACTGCGCGGGAGGGGGAAGAACAGGATGACATCAGATTGATCTCTTTCCTCAGTATCTCCCTGGGTCCCACACCCCTACCTTACTAGTTTAAACCCTCCCGAGCAGCTCTAGCAAGTCTCCCTGCCAGTATTTTAGTCCCCTTCCAATTCTGGTGCAATCCATCCTTCTTGTACAGGTCACTTCTACCCCAGAAGAGATTCCAATGATCCAAAAATGTGAATCCTTCTCCCAGATACCAGCTCCTCAGCCATGCATTCATCTGCTCTATCATCCTATTCCTGTCATCACTAGCTCGCAGCACAGGGAGTAATCCAGATATTACTACCCTCAAGGATCACCTTTTTAAGTTCCTACCTAAACTCTATATTCTCCCTTCAGAATCTCATCATTTTCCATTCCTGTGTCATTGGTTCCAATGTGTACAATGACCTCCTGATGGGCCCTTTCCCCCTTGAACATTCTGCACCCTCTCCGGTGATCCTGGCACCGGTGAAGCAACACACCATTCTGATTTTTCGCTGCTGGCCACAGAAACATCTGTCTGTACCTCGGACTAGAGAGTCTCCTAACATAATTGATCTCTTGGAACCAGATGTACCCCTCATTAAATTAGAGCCAGTCTTGATACCAGAAACTTGGCTGTTCAGGCTACATTCCCCTGAGAATCCATCACCCCCTATCTTTTCCAAAATAGCATACTAGTTTGAAATGGGGATAGCCATAGAAGACTCCTGCACTACCTGCCTACCTCTTTTACCTTTCCTGGAGTTAATCCATCTATGTGACTGTATCTGCACCTTTTCTCGCTTCCTGTAACTGCCACCCATCACACCCCCTTGCTCTTGTAAATTCCTCATTGCCTCTAACTATCTCTCCAACCGATCCATTCGATCTGACAGGGTTTGCAACCAATGATATTTATTGTAGATATAATCCTCAGCAACATGTAAACTCTCCCTATACTCCCACATCCGTCAAGAAGAGTATATCACTCTACTAAGGGCCATTTTTGCTTATTTTAATCTACAGATCTAGAAAATAGCACTGCCTTATTCTTCTGCTCCAGGCTAACTTAATATGGGGCAGCATGGTGGCTCAGTGGTTAGCACTGCTGCCTCACAGCACCAAGGACCCAGATTCGATTCCAATCATGGGCGACTGTCTGTGTGGAGTTTGCACATTCTCCCTGTGTCTGCATGGGTTTCCTCTGGGTGCTCCGGTTTCCCCTCTCAGTCCAAAGATGGGCAGGTCAGGTGAATTGGCCATTCTAAATTGCCCATAGTGTTAGGTGCATTTGTCAGAGGGAAACAGGTCTGGGTGGGCTACTCTTCAGAAGGTCAGTGTGGAGTTGTTGGGCCGAAGGGCCCGTTTCCACAGTGCAGGAATGTAATCTAACTTAAAAAATATAAGCTATAAGTATTAAGTTAATCAAGAGACATATCTCAATACAACACATAAATCAAGAAAGAACCCACTCTACTCACTATTGCAGACTTATTGTTAGGCCACAGTTAAAAATATTCACTTATCTGTTTCTGTGCTGTGACCTCTCCCAAACAGATTCCTTCAAGATCAGTTGTGAATTTCACTGTTTGTTAGCCTCTCGCTCTCTTGCGCTGCCTGACCATGTGCTGCCTTTGTCTGTTCCTCTCCCTTTTAAAAGTGCTGTTATTTTGACTGTTTTTTTCCTCAAGTTCCAATACAATGCAACAGTATTTAAAACAGTAATTGCTGCTCCTGGAATTTAAGGAAATCACCTCCAACACCTAAAATACCTCAAAAAAAAAGAGCAGCCTGTTAGAGCCAGAATTTTTTCCTGTCATCCATCTTGGATTACCCAGAATCCATCTTCCCAATAATGAACATTAAGGTAACTAGCCTTTGTTACCGGTTTTTATTCACTATTTCAATGAAGATGCTATATTTTCAGTTTTCCAATCTTCTGATTTGATTCCTACAAAGATTACTATTCATATATCCATTATCTCTGTAGCTACTTCCTTTAATATCCTGGGACACATGCAAACAGAACCATGAGAGTTATCAATCTTTAGCCCCTTTAGTTTCCAAAGCACTTTTTCTCTAGTGATAGTTATTGCACTTATTTTATCTCGTAAATATTTAGTAATTTTAGAATGCTCTTAACATTTTCTACTGTGAAGACTGAATTGACGTATTTATTCAACTTCTCCACATTTCCTGGTTCCTCATTATTTCCCAAGCCTCATTCTTGATGGGGGCCTATGTTTATTTTGGCTTCCCTCTTCCTTTTTGTTTATTTGAAGAAGCTCTTGATGTTACTTGCAAGTTTACCCTCCAAGTTTATTTGCTCCCACTTAATTTATTTTTAGTCAGTTTTATTTGAAATTTCCCAATCCTCTGCTTACTATTAACCTTTGTGTGCTTTTTGTTCATGTGATAATATGATGCTTGTTAACATTCTGGTTAACCATAGTCAGTTTATCCCCTTTTCAAAATCCTTCTGCCTCACTGGAATATGTATCTGATGTGAGGTATGAACTAATTTCTTAAACATTTGCCAGTGTCTGTCCTCAGCTGATTTTACTGCTAAACTCCTTTAGCAGTAAAGTTCACTCCAGTCAGCTCTGCTCATTCCTTTCCAATTGCCCTTTTTCAACCATAGCAGTGTTGCTTCCAGCCCAAGTTCTCAAACAATTGCTAAATTCTGCATTTTATGGGTCCCTGCTTCCAAGTGGATCTTTTACACTAAGATTACTTATTAAATCTGCCTCATACACATCACCAGATCCAAAACATCCTTTCCTGGATCCACAACATACTGTATTGTTCCAGGAAACTGTGCTGAACAGCATCGGAATTCTTCATGACTTCCTCGGCCAATCGGACTCTTCCAATCTACGTTAAGGTTAAAGTTACCCATGATTAATGGGTTTGTTACATGCCCTCATTTTCTCCTGATTTTATTCAGTGTCCCACTATAAAGCTACTGTTAGGAAGCTTACAGATTACTTCTCTACCAATATCTTCTTTCCCTTTTCACTTATCTCTACCCATATGGATTCTACATCTTCCAATCAAAGTTCATTTCTTGCTATTGTATTTACTCCATCCCATATTAACAATGCTATCTACCACATTCCTTCTGTTGTGTCCTTTTGAAAAGTCACATTCCACAAATATTTACTTCATATCTTTGATCTCCTTGTAATCATGTCTCTGTAATGGTTATAAGCTCATACTTGTTAACCTGTATTTGTACAGGTTAATTAATCTATTCTGTCTTCAACATTATGCAGGTTCAAGGAAAGAGCCATCAATTTTGCCTTTTACCAATTTTCCCTCTTTGACCTTATTTTGTTACTGTCACTTCCTGTCCCACTCTGGGTATTGTCATCCAAATAACTGCCCTACAATGTCACCAAATTCTGGGTGCTAAGTCTACATTTCCCCTCTCCCAAAAACTCCCCCACTCTGGTTTCAAGCTCTCTGTACAGCACAGTTCAAGTGAAACCTATCATGTCCAAACTCCACCACCCCACCCCACTGATCTCCAGCATGGCAGGCCTCCTTAGTCCGTTTGCCCATGGCTCAAGTAATAATCCAGAGGTTATCTTGGATGTTCTGCTTTCTAGTTGAAACTTTATTGCTGGAACAGCACAGCAGGTCAGGCAGCATCCAGACCTGCTGTGCTTTTCCAGCAATAAAGTTTCAACTTTGATCTCCAGCATCTGCAGACCTCACTTTCTCCTGTTCTGCTTTCTAATTTAGCTTCCAACTACTCCAAGTCTTTCAGCAAAGCCTCTTTTCTCTCCAGTCCTACCAGTGTCACTGTACTATGTGGATGACTATTGGATTCCTTCCCTCTCCAAACTTTTCTTCAGTAGAGAAGAAGCTGCCTTAATCCTGGCACTATGCAGGCAACACAACCTTTGGGCCTCTTGCTCATGGATACAGGAACCAGTATCTATTCTCCAATGATATTGTTCCCTACCACAATGACATTCTTATTTCCTTCCCCCACTTCAATACAGCTACCATGGTCAGTTCTCTCATACTCCCTGAAGTCCCCATTCTTGGCTGGATAACTGTATGGGTGGGTTGCGCTTCGGCGGGTCGGTGTGGACTTGTTGGGCCGAAGGGCCTGTTTCCACACTGTAAGTAATCTAATCTAATCTAATCTTATTTCCTTCCCCCACTTCAATACAGCTACCATGGTCAGTTCTCTCATGCTCCCTGAAGTCCCCATTCTTGGCTGGATAACTTGCAAGAACCTCCAAACCCAACTGTCAAGACTAAGGACACGTTTTTAAAGGTCAGGAGAAAGATTTTAAAAAGACACCAGGGGCAAAAAGATCAGAGAGAGAAAAAAAATACACTAAAGGAACTGCAGATGGTGGAAATCAGAAACAAAAAAACCAAACTGCTTCTAGTAGGATTAGGAAATAATATGTTGTGGATCCAGGAAGGGATAATTTGGATCTGGTGATGTGTATGAGGCAGGTTTAATAAATGTTAGTGCAAATGACACACTTGGAAGCAGGGACTACAAAATGTAGGATTTAGCAATCCGCTTAAGAACTTGGTCTGTCCACAGATGCTGCCAGACCTGCTGAGTTTTTCTAACAATTCCTGTTTCTGTTTGAGAAGCCGAGAGTTGTAGACAGAGCATTGCAGAGCTTAAATTGGAATTTCTTCACAAGTAGACTATTTTGTTTTTAAATAAGTATGCGAAGGCCCGGTTTGTTTTGCCTCATGAGCGGCGACAAAACTCTCCACTCTGGGGAGCTAGCGGCTGAGTGTGAAGGCCTTGCGGTCAGTCGGTAGGTGTCCGCTAGCCCACCTTGCAAGTGATCGAAGCCCAGGACGATGTCTGCCAGTTCTCCGTGCCGGTCCCCGGTCTCCAGGCTGGTTAGAATGCCTCCGAAGCTCAACACTGACAGCTTCACCGAGTCGGAGCGCAGCGTGAACCGGTGAACCAGCCGCCCGTCCGGCAGCGTCCCGAACACATCGCGACTGACCTCGGCCATAGTCCGAGCGGCCGCGCGGCGTTTCTGCCGGAGTCACTCAGCAAACCCGGAGGCCGCGGCTGATCGACGAAGGCCTTCCCTCGCCTTATTCTCCACTCCTTAGTGAGCAGATGTGGCAACTCCCGACTTAGGTCGTAAACAAAAAGTTCATTCGGGATTTTGCAAATTCCAGTTTTCGGTTTAACTTTGCGCTTTTTGCCGTTTTCTTATTCTCGACATTTAAACTGTACGGCGGGATCAGCCGTGTCGCTTGCCGTCCAAAACCAGATCCCGCCAGCACTCTCTGTCCTTGGGCCCCTATTTCCTGGCTGAGCTGGGAGGGCAGAGTCTACCTGCAAAAAGGGTTCCCTACATTGATTTAATTTATTCACAAGATTGCTCACAAAGTCTGCCACTTATTGCTTTGCTTCCCCTCCTAATTGCCCACGTGCCATGACCATATCAAATAGTTGTGAAATGGTAACCTCAGGATGTTGATAGTGGGATGGACCGTGTTGCTATTAGCTGATTAGACGATGATTAGAATCTGTCTTGCTGCAGATGGTCATTGCCTAGAAATTGGGTGGTGTGAATATTATAGTCATGATTAGATTCCCTACAGTGTGGAAACGAGCCCTTCAGCCCAACAAGTCTACACTGGCCCTCCGAAGAGTAACCCACCCAAACCCATTTCCCTTTGACTAATATACCTAACACTACAGGCAATTTTGCATGGCCAATTCACATCTTTGGACTGTGGGAGGAAACCGGAGCACACCCACGCAAACACTGGGAGAATGTGCAAACTCCAGATAGACAGTCACCCAAGGTTGGAATTGAACCTGGACCCCTGGCGCTATGAGGCAGCAGTGCTAGCCACTGTGCCATCCATGCTGTTGTAGAGGTCAGCAGCACAGGAAAAAAAGTCATTCAATCCATTACTTGCTACTTACCAACTCAATCCTGAATGTTGTCCAGGTATTTCCACATATGTGGAGGTGCTGGTGTTGGACTGGAGTGCACAAAGTTAAAAATCACACAACACCAGGTTATAGTCCAACAGGTTTGTTTGAAAGTACAAGCTTTCAGAGCATTACTCCTTCGTCAGGTAGCTGGTGGAGTAGGATCATAGGACACAGAATTTATAGCAAAAAAAATCATCATTCCATACACTAATGCGATGTATTGAACAAATATAGATTGATATTAAGTCTTTCATCTTTTAGAATGGGTTGCAGGTTTCGATTCATTAGTAAGTAAATCCCACAACATCTTTCAAGTCAGATTCCAGAGACAACTTAAGGCTTTAATTTTTAAAAGTGATTTCTCAACTCAGACAATGATAACCTCACAATGCTGCACTTCATTAGCTTCTGCCTTAAACTTATTCAAACAGCCATCCCCTATGGACAAGCCCTAAACATACACAGGATCTGTTCAGATGAGGAGGAATGCGATACACACCTGATGTGCTGAATTCGCCCTCATAAGAACAGGATACAATGTTCAACTCATCGATCACCAGTTCCAACGTGCCGCACTGAGAAATCACAATGATCTCCTCAGGAGACAGACATGGGATGCAACCAATGGGGTACTCTTCATTGTCCAGTATTTCCTAGAGAGAAGAAACTATGCCATGCTGTTGGTGTACGACAGTTGGCATTCTGTGTCCCCGATGTACTGTATCCGTTGCTCTCAATGTGGTCTCCCCTACATTTGGGAGACAGGACGCCAACTTGCGAAATGTTTCAGAGAACATCTCTGGGGCACATACACCACTTCCCTGTGGCCGATCACTTCAACTTCCCCTCCTACTCCACCAAAGACATGCAAGTCCTGGGCCTCCTCCACTGCTAGACCTTAGCCACCTGATGACTGGAGGAAGAACACCTCATCTTCTGACTTAGACGATCCAAACACACAAAATCAATGTCAATTTCACCAGTTACCTCATCTCCCCTCCATCTTATCCCAGCTCCAACCTTTCAACTCAGTACTGCCATTTTGAACTGTCCAACCTGTCCATCTTCCTTCACACCTATCCGGCCTAACCTTCACTCTGACCTTTCACCATCACCCCTCACCTTCATCTACCTATCGCATTCCCAGATACCTTTACCCCAGCCCCACCCCCTCCCATTTACATCTCAGCCCCTTTGGACCGCCGCGCATTCCTGATGAAGGGCTTATGCTCGAATCATTGACTCTCCTGCTCCTTGGATGATGCCTGACTGGCTGTGCTTTTCCAGCTACACACTTTTTGACTCCATTATAGTGGACTCACTGTCCAGCTTGTCCTGGACAGTAAAGTGTGGAATGGCACTGAGAGCTTCTTCAGTGAAAATGTTCTCCAACATGTTGAGTTTAAGCTAGTGCCTCATCCACCTTTCCATTTGCCTGCTGAATTTACTAATGTTTCTCACTACCTTTATCCTCAAGTGGGCTGATTTAGTTGCTGCTAAAGCTGTTGATTTCTTGGTTCCTTCATACATCCCTCTAGCATCTCTGATCTAGCAGATCATGTGCTGTGCAAAGTTTTAAACAACACTGATTGGCTCAGTTAAAAATAACCGAAAGAATTAGAGATGCTGGAAAAAACAAAAACCCCCCAGGGACCTGGGTTCTATTCCGGCTTTGACTGTCTGTGTGAAGTTTGCACATTCTCCCAGCGTCTGCGGGGGTTTCTTCCGGGTGCTCCAGTTTCCTCCCACAGTCCAAAGATGTGTGGGTTAGGTGAATTGGCCATGCTAAATTGCCCATAGTGTTGGGGCATTAGTAAGAGGTTAAATATAGGGGTCTGGGTGGGTTACTCTTTGCAGGTTCGGTGTGGATTTGTTGGGCCAAAGGCCCTGTTTCCACACTGTAGGGAATCTAATCGTAAGGCTCAGCCAGTCTGGCAGCATTTGTGGAGAGAAATCAGAGTTAATGTTACGGTCAGAGTGATGTTGGAAAAGCACAGCAGGTCAGGCAGAATCCAAGGAGCAGGAAAATTGATGTTTTGGGCAAAAGTCCTTCATCAGGAATAGAAGCAGGGAGCTTTGACAAAGGGTCCGTTAGACTCGAAACGTCAGCTCTTATCTCTCCTTACAGATGCTGTCAGACCTGCTGTGATTTTCCAGCATTTTCTCTTTTGGTTTTAGAGAGCCTCCAGGGTGGAGAGATAAATGAGGGGGGTGGGGCTAGGGAAAAGGTAGCAAAGAATACAATAGGTGAATGGGGGTGGGGATGGAGGTGATAAGTCAGAGGGGATGGTGGAGGGGATAGGTGGGAAGGGAGATTGGCAGGTAGGACAGGTCATAAGGACAGTGCTGAGCTGGAAGGTTGGAACTGGGTAAGCTGGTGGAGGGGAAATGAGGAAACTGCTTCGGGTCCAGTGACTCTGCCGCAGAACTGAGGACAATTAGGAAATGTCAATTTTTTTTTTAAATGCAGAAGATAGGGTGGGTGGATATTGTAAGGAGTAAATAATAATGATTTGGAGATGCTGGTGTTGGACTGGGGTGTACAAAGTTAAAAATCACACAACACCAGGTTATAGTCCAACAGGTTTAATTGGAAGCATACTAGCTTTCGGAGCAACGCTCCTTCATCAGGTGGTAGTGGAGGGCTCAATCCTAACACACAGAATTTATAGCAAATATTCACAGTGTGATGTAACTGAAATTATACA
>NC_057718.1:84391712-84412112 GCF_004010195.1 Chiloscyllium plagiosum
TGTTTAGATTGATTCTAATCTAAAAAGTGAGATAACGGAGTTTTACATAAATTCATGCAGTTTTTGAGCAAAGTACAATGTAACCCTGCAAGTACAAATTGACCCCACAAAATCTATGTGTGCATGTGGGTCTTTGTCTGTCTGTCTGTCTGTGTGTCTGTCGTGTGCGTGTGTGCGTGTGTGTGTCTGGGTTGGGGGTTGTGAGTGTGAGAAAGTATGTGTGAGTGTAGTGAGTGCAGAGTGTCTTAAGTCTGTGAGGGGGTGCATGTGAGTGTGGGAGTGTGTGTGTCTGTAAGGGTGTGTGTGTGTGTGTATGTGTGGGTGTCTGTGCGCGCGTCTTTGTGTATGTGTGAATAGGAGGGCCTGTGTATGTGTGAGAGTGTGTGTGTATAGTGCAATGGTGGTCACCTGTAATGTGACATGAAACCAAGGTCCCGGTTGAGGCCCTCCCTATGAGTACTGAACTTAGCTATCAGCCTCTGCTCGGCCACTTTTCTCTGCTGCCTGTCCCGAAGTCCACCTTGGAGGATGGTCACCCAAAGGTCCGAGGCTGAATGTCCTGGACCACTGAAGTGTTCCCCAACTGGGAGGGAACCCTCCTGTCTGTTGATTGTTGTGCGGTGCCCATTCATCCATTGTTGTAGCCTTTGCTCAGTTTCCCCAATGCACTATGCCTCCGGGGTTACATTGTACTTTGCTCAGAAACTGCATGCATTCATGTAGAACTCTGAGCTCAAAAACTGCATGAATTTATGTAAAACTGTTATCTCATTTTTTATATTAGAATCAATCTAAACATCATGGCATAGATGGAGAACACAGGGGGCCAACACCTTCAATATATTGTCTAGCTATCACCATTGTTAACAGCTAACCCGAGAATGCAACATTTTTTAAAAAAAGGTTTTGTGATTTACACATGAAAGAAGTGAAACTATCACTGTATTCTAACAGATGAAAGGCTTAACAGACAATCAATTTTTCAATGTATAATTTCAGTTACATCACACTGTAAATTTTTGCTATAAATTCTGTGTTAGGATTGAGCCCTCCACTACCACCTGATGATGGAGCTTCGCTCCGAAAGCTAGTGTGCTTCCAGTTAAACCTGTTGGACTATAACCTGGTGTTGAGTAAATAATAGGTGGAGATAGAGCCCAAAGAGAGAAAACGATAGTTGGCGTGGGTAACGATCAGGCTCGGAGGGTGAATAGCTGCTAATGTAGACTGTTTTGACTAACAATGGGCTGTGTGTAATAGCAGACAATGTGATAACAAGGCCTGGAGTGTGGGGATTGGAGTAAGGACATGGAGACAGTGCCTCAAACTTGAAAATTATTGAACTTGATATTGAGTCCTGAAGGCTATTGAGTTCCCAAGTGAAAAATGAGGTGCTGGACCCCGTGTCCCCACCTAATGCATTAAAAGAATAACATTTTGCTAACTGCCATCAGTCTGAGGAAGGGTCACTGGACCCGAAACGTTAACTCTGATTTCTCTCTACAGATGCTGCCAGACCTGCTTTGCTTTTCTAGCAATTTCTGTTTTTGTTCCTGACTTGCTCAATGCTGTGCACTCTACTCAGACTTGACTTTGAAAGCATCTAGAATTTGTTTGCCGCGGATCTGCTTATAGATCATGAGGATTCTCATCTTGGTTTCAGTCACTGGTTCCATTTCCATCCAATTAATCTCATACCAGTCAGCAGTGAGTCAAGACTTTTAGATGCAGTTGTGCGCAGGTGATCACATTTTGGGACTGCATCTTGGCTTTCAGTGTAGTTGTCCAAAACAGATTAGAGTCATAGAGATGTACAGCACGGAAACAGACCCTTCGGTCCAACTCGTCCATGCTGACCAAATTTCCTAAATTACCCTGCTCCCATCTGCCTTCCTTTGACCTATATCCCTCTAAACCCTTCCTATTCATATACCCATCCAAATGTCTTTTAAATGTAGCAATTGTACTAGCCTCCACCACTTCCTCTGGCAGCTCATTCCATACACGCACCACCCTTTGCTTGAAAATGTTGCTCCTTCAGTCCCTTTTAAATCTTTTACCTCTCATCCTAAATCTACACCCTCTAGTTCTGGACTCCTCCACCCCAGGAAAAAGACCTTGCTTATTTACCTAATCTATATATCTTTTGATTTTATAAACCTCCTATAAGGTCACCCCTCAGCCTCCGATGCTCGAGAGAAAACAGCCCAGCCTATTCAGCCTCTCCCTATAGCTCAAATCCTCCAACCCTGGCATCACCTTTATAAATTTTTTCTGAACCCTTTCAAGTTTCACAACATCCCTCCTGGGGAGACCAGAATTGCGCACAATATTCCAACAATTTTCTTGAGCGACATCAGGGGCCTCAGTGCAAATGTTGATCAAAGAACATTTCTTCTAAGAGTGCCTTTGCTATGCATCAGGAAGCAACCTGTGTCAGCAGATCAGTCAGCACTGTGATAGCTGAGTATTGAAAGCACTGTTAGGGGTGATACACATAAAGGTAATAATGATGAGATCTAGCTGGTTCCTGTGGTGTGATCTCCATTGTCTCCACCACAATGTCTTGCATAACTTGCTTTGGAGGTAGCTATTTATTACACCAAATCCCTGTCAACAGTATAGTTCCAGAAACCTCTTGCTCATTTTCACTCACCTTGCCAATTGCCCAGACCCTCATGCATGTTGGTCAAGCTGTGTAATATGAAGCCAACCTTGCGTTGAGGTGCAGTTCCTTAACGCAGGGAATCCTGCTCATAGCAGCATCAAACATTTCATAGAATCGATCCTTGATATCAGAGATGAAGTTGGGTGTTGGGGCCTAGCTGAGGTTGACCAGCAAATAAGTTTCTGTAAGGTTCCCGGGGGGTTTCAATCATCACGAGTGGGGTGTTTATTTGCTGTGAAATCTACATTGTTCTCATGCTGCCTCTGGGGTCTTCCCTGTCAGAAAAGAAAACATGGGTTTCTTTCTAAGGGATCCCATTTGAGTGAACCCATTTTTTACTGTCCACCTATAGCCTTATAGAGCTTTGTAAGTTCTTTATCGATCACAGGTGTGTATCTATCTGCAGAAGGTCAGTAAGGTCGAAACACATGGTCCTTACCTTTGAACTTGCAATGCAAAATAACTGATGTCTTCTTAGCTGAGTTTATCTTGCTTAGTGCATAGATTATTGACCAGCCTGCTGAGAGAAAACTCTCTAAACTTCAACTATAGAAGCAAGCAGACTGCAGAAAGAGAGCAGTTGGGTGCTGCCAGTTTGAGACATGAAGTAATGAGCCAATTGATACAATGATCTTGTGCTCTACCACCAATCAAGTGAGCTTATACCTCATATATTGCTTCCCTTGTTGTGTTGACATAAATACGATATTGAATGAATTGAAAGCAGACATTGTGAGAGCACTGGCTATAAATTCCCAATTCTCCTTCAGTGCAGGGATAGTGCCAGAGGACTGGAAAATTAAACCCTTGTTCAAAAGACACGGCAAATCCAGGCCAGTTAAATCTCTGTGGGAACACTTTTAGATGATAACTGGGGACAAACTTAGTGGGATAAATGTGGATTATTAAGGAAAGCCAACACAAATTCAAGGGTAACATGTTTAATTAACTTGATTGAGTTTTGTTTTGTGAGGTAACTGTGATATTTTTATGATCCCTTTTAAAGTCAGGTTACTTTTATAAAGAAATTTTAACTTCCAGTCAAAGAAAGAATGACAAAACAAGATTTCATGTTTTAAAACTTACTGAAACAAATGATTAAAAACATTATTGACTGAACTTTTTTTTGAGACAACAGTGCAAGAGATTCTCTTTTATAAACACATAGCACTGTCTAGAGAATTACAGTCCTTAAAATTAAACAGTCCAGAGTGCTCCCACCTTCCAGTGAATTTCTGTATCCCTGCTTCACTTTGACTGGTTCTTTCCTCACTTTTGGAGGGTGCTTAAGTCCAGCACCAGCAGACTAAACTATTCTGATTCCTCTTCCCTCAGCCATGCCAGAACAAAATCTCTTGGAATCTGTTGAAGGCCGCTGAATGCACCTATTCAACTGGAGAATATCTCCTTCCTGCATCCACTGTGATACCTCACAAATTAAAGTTGCTTTTTCTCTGACCACACAGAGTCTCTCAATCCTATTGAAAAAGCCTGAAACTGAAATCCCTGGTCTCTGCAATCACAGACCCTAGGTATAAGAATTTCACATCTTGTCCAGCAAGTTCCTCCACTTGAGGTCCCATAGCAACCAGGCTTAATATCAAGCTGTGTTTGAATAGGTCACATGAGCCCCAGCTTTACCTACATTTAAAGATACGGCCTCAAAAAAACTAAGTTTTTCAAACCTCAAAATTGGAACAGATTGTGTTTAGTGTGGTTAATGTGATGTACATGGACTTCCAAAAGGCGTTTGATAAAATGCCCAATAGTAGTTTTTAACAGGAAAGTTAGAGTCCATAGAATAGAAGTGGTATGAAACAGTAATGTGGAACAGATTTTCATTGGAATGGAGAAAGATATATACAGTAATAGGGTTCTCCAAGAGTCAATGTTAGGACCACTATAATTCTTATATCCATTACTGACATGGACCTGGGTGCTCATGACACATTTTAAATTTCCCTAATGTTACAAAATTTATAATTATTGATAAGTGTGAGGAAGATAGTGGTAATCTCAGAGGAAAGACAGGCTGATGGCAGATGAAATTTATTGCAGAGCGGTGTGAAGAATGAGGAGAGGCAATATGAAACAAAGGGTATAATTCTGAAGTGTTGCAGGAGGACAGCAACATGGGGATGTCTGTACAAAAGTCATTGAAAGTGTCAGGGCAGACTGAGAAAGCAGTTAATAAAGCATACAGCATCCCGGGCAGTATAAATAGGGCTGTTTTCTTGGAGAAGTGAAGACTTAGAGGAGATTTGATAGTAGATACCCTACAGTGTGGAAATAGGCCCTGCAGCCCAACAAGTCCACAATGCCCCTCCAAAAAGTAACCCACCAGACCCATTTCTCTCTGACTAATTTACCTAAACTATGGGCAATTTAGCACAGCCAATTCACTTAGCCTACACATCTTTGGATTGTGGAAGGAAACCCACGCAGGGGAGAACATGCAAACTCCACACAAACAGTCACCTGAGCTTGGAATAAAACCCAGGTCCCTGCTGCTGTGAGGCAGCAGTGCTAATCACTGAGCCAATGTGCCGCTCAACAAAATAATGAAGATTCCAGACAGGTTTGTTAAGGAGAATGTTGTTAAACCTTCAAAAAAAAATTGATAGTTACCTGAAGAAAAAACATTTAAATAGATGTGGGGAAAAATGGGTGAGGGGGACAAATTGAATTGCTCTTACAGAGAACTGGCATGGATACATCTCACAGAATGGTATCTGTCTGTGCTGTACTCACTTTTTGATTCATCTTTCATATTGCAAAATGACATTATTTCTTGTGTAATTTTGTTCCAGTAAAAATAACTTTCAAATTATCATGGCATCCCTATAGTGTGGAAGCAAGCCATTTGGCTCATCAAGTCTACACAGACCCTCAGCATCCCACCCAAATCCATCTTCCTACCCTATCTCCAGATGATATGCTGAAGCTTTTGCAACAATCTTCAGCCAGAAGTGCTGAGTTGATGATCCATCTTGGTCTCCTCCATTGGTCCCCAGCATTACAGATATCAGTCCACTCCTCATGATGTCAACAAACGGTCAGAGAAACCGGTTACTGCAAAGGCTACAGGCCCTGGCAAAATTTCCGGCAATAGTACTGAAGATTTGTGCTCCAGCTTTTGCTGCTCCCCTAGCCAAACTAATCCAGTACAGTTACAACACTGGCATCTACCCAACAATGTGGAAAATTGTCCAGGGCTATGTCCTGTACATAAAAAATCCAAATCCAACTAATTACTGCCCCATCAGTCTACTATCGATCATCAGGAAAGTGATGGAAGGTGTCATCAACAGTGCTATCAAACAGTGCCTGCTCAGCAATATCCTTCTCAGTGACTTCTAGTTTGGGTTCTCCTAGGGCCACTCAGCTCCTGACCTCATACAGGCTTCGTTCAAACATTGACAAAAGAGCTGAATTCCAAAGGTGAGATGAGAGTGATAGTCTTTGACATCAAGGCTGCATTTGACCAAGTATGGCATCAAGGAGTCCTAGCAAAACTGGAATCCATTGGTATCGGGGGAAAAACTCTCCAATATTTAGAGTCATACCTGACATACAGGAAGATGGTTGTGGTTGTTGAAAGTCAGTCATCTCAGCTCCAGGACATCTCTGCAGAATTCCTCAGGATAGTGACATAGGCCCAAACAACTTCAGCTGCGTCATCAATGACCTTCCCTCCATCATAATGTCCGAAGTGGGGATGTTCGCTGATGATTGCACAATGTTCAGCACCATTCACTATTCCTCTGATACTGAAGCAGTCAATGTTCAAATGCAACAAGATCTGGACAATACCCAGGCTTGGGCTGACAAGTGACATTCAGAACAGACAAATGTCAGGCTTTGACTATCACAAGTAAAAGACAATCTAACCACCGTCCCTTGACATTTAATGGTGTTACCATCACTGAATCCCCCGCTATCAACATTCTGGCGTATATCATTGACCAGAAACACGACTGGACTCACCAAATAAACACAGTGGCTACCAGAGCAGGGTAAAGGCTAGGCATACTGTGGCAAGCAACTCATCTCCTGACTCCCCAAAGCCTGTTCATGATCTACAAGGCACAAGTCAGGAGTGTGATGAAGTACTCCTCACTTGTCTAGATGAGTGTTGTTCCAGAAATTCACCAAAGATCCTTAGATAACACTTTCCAAACCCACGACCACTTCCATCTAAAAGGACAAGGGCAGCAAGTACATGGAACCACCACCACCTTTCAAGTTCCCACCATACTGACTTGGAAATATATTGCCATTCCTTCAATGTCACTGGGTCAAAATCCTGGAATTCCCTCCCAAATGGTATTGAGGGTCAACTCACAGCAGGTGAACTGCAGTGGTTCAAGAAGGCGGTTTACCACCACCTTTTCAATGGCACCTTTTCAAGACAAAGACAGTAAATGCTGGCTGGCCAGCGATGCCCACATCCCACAAATAAATACATGAAAAAAGTATTCCTGTGACCCTGTATTTTCCCATGGTTAATCCACGAAGCCTGCACATCCCTGGACACCATGGGCAATTTAGCATGGTCAATCCAGCTAACCTGCAATTCTTTAGACTGTCAGAGGAATCAGACACCCTGGCAAAAACCCACGCAGACATGGGGAGAATGTGATGTGCAAACTCCACATAAACCGTTGCCTGAGGGTGAAATCAAACCCAGGTCTCTGGCCCTGTGAGGCAGCAGCGTTAACCACTGAGCCACTATGCTGCCCAAATTAATTAATAATCCATCCTTTATGAGATCAAAGCTTTTATTCAAAACAAAAAAAGAACTGTGGATGCTGGAAATCTGAAACAGAAATTGCCGGAGAAATTCAACATATCTGGCAGCATCAGTGGAGAAAATGCAAAGCCACGTATCAGGACCAGTGACCTCTTTCAGAATGAATACTCTGTGCCGATATTGTACACTGCCTATACCAGAGGGAGACTGAAATACTATGTGGTTTTTTTTTATTGTAAACATGGAAAGAAGAATTTATTGTGGGCAAGTTAACACAAAGCATTCTTGAAAATATGACAGAAACTCAAGATTTGTGTAGAAGAAGTGATTATAAATGCAAGTAATAGGCCATTTTTCAATATTATAATTTCTTTACAGCCTTTGTTTCCCCGAGGCCTATTGAACCATCATTAAAGTGTTTGCCACATTGTGAGACATGTGTTCAAGAATGTTTTAATGTTGGGTGTAACTGTTATTTACTGTGACTTTTTTTGTTGTTATGTACTATGTAAAATTATTGTATTATTTCACATTACAAAGGGCTAAGTTTCAATTTGTTTGGGTGCTGTAGTTGAAGCTGTCACTCGGGATAGCTAGCTTTCAGTTTGATCAATGAGTTAATGATTAAAGAACATTAATCTGATCTCCCTGCTTTAGGAAAATTGTTGTCAAACTTGAAAGGGTGCAGAAAAGAATTACAAGGATGTTAATTAATTAGAGGGTTTTAGTGAAATGAGGAGGCCAAATAGTCTGGGACTTTTTTCCCTGGAGTTTCAGAGGCTGAGGGTTGACCTTATAGAGGTATATAAAATCATGAGGGGCATGTTGAGCGTGAATAGCAAAGGTCTTTTTTCCAAGTAGGAGAATCCAAAACAGGGAGCATAGGTTTAAGGTGAGAGGGGAAAGATTGAAAAGGGACTTGAGGGGCAATGTTTTCATACAGAGCATGGTGCGTGTATGGAACAAGCTGCCATAGGCAGTGGTGGAGGCTGGTACAATTACAACATTTAGAAGACATCTAGATGGACAGATGAATAAGAAGGCTTTAGAGGGATATGGGCTAAATGATGGCAAAGGGACTAGATCAGTTTACAATATCTGGTCAGCATGGACGAGTTGGACTGAGGGTCTGTTTCTGTACTGTACAGTTTCATTACTCTGTCTGGAAAATGTTAACTTTCATTTATTTCAAACTATTAACTCGAGGGCCTTGGTAAGGTTCTAAAGCAAGGAGGTAATGAAAGCATGGCTTCATAACTAAAGCTCCTGTTCCCCATTCTCTATGACATATGAACCATTCAGCAGTCTTGTGGTCTTATAGACTTCTTCATTTATCAGTATGATCTGTGTAATTATGAAAAAATGATGAAGAAAGACATTGACATAAGTTACAGATTTCTTAGGGAAAAGATTAAATAAAATCTTATGATGTAAATGGAGACGTCCAAATCTCATAAAAGGGAAATTTATATCAAACCTATCACAATGAAGTAAGCCTTGATATTTGGCAATGATGTGTGCAATTGTGGGTTATCATGACACTGAAAGGGACATGAGCCAAGTTTAATTCTTTTACTTTAAAAACACAATTATGATACATAACAAAAGAACCATTTCATTCAGAAAATTTAAATCTTTTCATATCAACTTTCCACTTCATAGAAGGATAAAAGCATAAAAGGATTTCAGACATTTATTTGGAAGAAAGTTTTCCCATTTCTCAATGGTTGCTTACTTTATCTCTCATAATGGACAATAACTGACTTGCTCCGTCACTGTTCTACCAGGCAATAATTCTGACAGAATTACTCTTGAAGTTGCCTTAGATCCACCCAACCTGATGATGTCACATAGTCTTGGATGGAGAGATAATTATTCTTGGATGAGTTCCCATTGGAGACAAATGTAATATACACTTTTCATTATCTGTGGATCTGTATACTCACAGATTCATGTATTTTTAGACCTGTGTATTTGCAGATCCATGTACTCACAGATCCATGTATTCATGAGGTTGGCCCCAGACCCAATTTATTTTCTCCATTGACAACCCCAATGGGACATGCATCCTTCACGGTAGATAGAGTCTTTCCATTATAGTGATAACCTTTTTTTCTGGTATCTACGGAAGGTACATACTTCTATACCTTGTAGATGACAAGGACTAAAACCATAGGCCCATGAAATACAAAGTAGAAATAGGCTATTTGGCCCATCAAGTCTGCGTTGCCATTTGATCATGGCTGATATGTCTCTCAACTCTGCTCCCTGACTCTCTTGAAGTTCTGGTATGCTGCTGGTGTTAGTGAGTTTTGAGAAGATTTGTAGCTCAGGTTGAGGTTCTGGATGTAGGTTTGCCCACTGAGCTGGAAGGTTCATTTTCAGACATTCTATAATCATACTAGGTAACATCATCAGTGAGCCTCTGACCCATTTTCTATTTATGTGTTTAGGTTTCCTTGTGTTGGTGATATCATTTCCTGTGATGATGTCATTTCCTGTTATTTTTCACAGAAGGTGGTAAATGATCGCTGGTTTGAAGTTCGCCATTGGCTGTTTGCTCTACTGTGACATCTAGGAATGGCGGTTTGTTGTTGTTTTCCTCCTCTTTAGTGAATTTTATGCCTGTAAGGGTATTATTGATGGTCTTGAAGGTTTCCTTTAATTTGATTTGTTTAGTGATAACAAAGGTGTCATCCATGTAGCTGACCCATAGTTTGGGTTGGATGGTTGGCAGAGCTGTTTGTTCAAGTCTCTGCATTACTCCCTCTGCTAAGAACCCTGATACTGCAGATCCCATGAATGTAGGTTTTGTTGTTGAAGGTGAAGTGGGTGGTAAGACATAGGTCCACTAGCTTGACAACATTGTCCTTGCTGATGAAGTTGGTGGTGTTTGGTGTATGTGTTTTTGGTTCGTCTAATAATGTAGTCAGTGTTTCCTTGGCCAGTTGATCATTTACCACCTCCTGAGAAAAAGAACAGGAAATTACATCACCACAGAAAATGGCGTCCCCATGGGAAATTACATCACCAACCCAAAGAAACCTAAACATATAAATAGAAAGTAGACCATGCCACCAATGCTTCATCTGGACACTCACTGATGATGTTACTTAGTATGGTGATGAAATGTCTGAAAACGAACCTTCCAGCTCAGCGAGCAAACATACATCCATGCTGCTGGTGTCTTCCACTGTGAAGGCTGATGCAAAGCATACCTGTCATATAAAACCAAACCACTCTGGATGTAGTAAAAGATGTTGAAATTCAGTAGGTCTGGCACTATCTGTGAAAAGAGAAAAATCATAGGCTGCATTGTACATTTTTTGACTAAGTCCGAGTTTCCTGGAATATTTTGCAAGGGTCTGTCATTGCACAGCCTAGTAAGTTTGTTTGCACTTTCTTACCAAACCCATTGGATTAATTACTAGACAGGAAAACTGAAAGAACTGTGGGTGTTGGAAGTGTGAAACAAAAACAGAAATTGCAGCATCTGTGGAGAGAAATCAGAGTTAATGTTTTGGGTCCAGTACCCCTTCTTTATAACTGATGGTAGCTAGGAAAAAGTTGTTTTTTATGCAGAAAATAAGGTGGGGGAAGGGAGGGTGGTTAGGGCCAAAATGAGGGACGTAGGTCGGACCTGGCTGATTGCCCTGTCAACCATGATGCTAGGGAGTCCTCAGTTGAGGAAGAAAGTGGACATTTCAGAGGCCTCCTTGTCAATGTTGTCATCACCAGAAGAGATGCGACAGAGATAGAGAACCTGGGAGAATGGAATATGTCTTTACAGGAAGCAGCATGTGAGGATATATAGTGTAGGTAACGGTGGGAGTCAGTGGGTTTATAACAGATGTTAGAGTCATAGAAATGTACAGTATGGAAACAGACCCTTTGGTCCAACTCATCCACGCCGACCAGATATCCTAATGTAATCTTGTCCTATTTGCCAGCACTTGTCCCATATCCCTCTAAACCCTTCATATTCATATACCCTTCCAGATGCCTTTTAAATATTAGTAGCCAGCCAATTCTTAGAAATAGAAACAGAGATGACAAGGAAGGGAAGGGAAGAGTTAGAGATGGATCAGGTGAAGGTGAGAGCAGCGTTGAAATTGGAAACAAAATCGACAAACTTTTCCAACTCCAGATTAGAAAGGGAAGCAGCATTGTTAGTGTCATTGATATACAGGAGAAAGAGTTATGGGTAGAGGCTGGAGTAGGATTGGAACAAGGAATGTTCCACATATGACACAAAGAGAGAGGCATTCCTGGGGCTCTGTAGGTAACCAAGGCCTCCTCTTTGACTGAAAGGAAGTGATAAAGGAGAAGTTGTTCAAGGTGAGGATGAGCTCAGACAAGTGGAGGAGGGTGGTGGTTGATGGGAACGGTCCAAGGTTTTTTCTGGAAGAAACAGAAACTTGAGACCATCCTGATGGGAGATTACACACCCATGATAAAGAGGAGGCAGCTGCAGCACGCAGACTGGACATTCTGAAACCGACACAAAACATCAGAAGAATCATGGATATAAGCCGGAAGGGAGTGGACAAGGGGAGAAAAATATCAAGTCGAGGTAGGATTTACACTTTACACACATATATCAGCAAACAGAACACAGGATTGGACACCTTGGACAAAAACATTCCAAGGGAATCTGTGGATAATTTCAATAATAACCTCGACAGATTAATGAAAAAATGTGACTATGGAACTTTGAAATCTGAATTAGCAAGAGACTCTATTGTTGACTCTATCAGTGAGACTTTGTCAGATTTCTTCCAGTTTAAGGAAAATGTAACTTTGGCGGAAACTGTTGAAGTTGTACTGAAAGCAGAAACAAAAAAGGCTTAGACAGATCCTGAGAGGGGAACAGCTACCCCAAAATAGCCACAGCATCTGTTCACTTGATAGCATGCAAAAAGCCCAAAGAAGCTCATGGCAAGCCAACACAAAGACTAGGTCAACAGCAGATACTGATAGTCAAGATTAGAGTGGTGCTGGAAATGCACAAGTCAGACAGCATCCAAGGAACAGGAAAATCGACGTTTTGGGCAAGAGCCCTTCACCCGAAACGTCGATTTTCCTGTTCCTCGGATGCCGTCTGACCCGCTGTACATTTCCAGCACCACTCTAATCTTGACTCTAATCTCCAGCATCTGCAGTTCTCACTTTCGCCTAACAGATACTGAGAGTCAGTATTAGTGCTGTGGAATAACACAGCCTCAAGAGCACAGACAATATTCAGCCATGACAAAATAATGCTTCATCTACAAAACTGGAGGTCACTTGCAGAAGACATGTAGAACTAGCACAGAACTTCAGAGCAACAAAAGGCTAAATTCTTGAGAACTTGCTGCCTCAGGAAGCGGTGGAACTGGGAATCATGAAAAATTTTATGTAAGTCGCTTCTTGTTAGGTTAGGGAATCAAAGGGGATAGTTGGGAATGTGGAACTTTGAACACAAAACAATTAGCCATTACATTATTGAATGGAGTAACAAGTTTGAGGGGCCAAATGGCCTACTTTTACTCCTAATTTATACGTTCTCGACAGCATCTTGTACATTCTTCTTTCCTCGCTTCATCGTTGACTTCAACTGTCTATATTACGCTTTTCTTGACTATCAGATGCCCCAAATCGCTTATTAGCTAATTAAATTTTTTCGAAAAGTAGTGACTTTTTTATTTCAAAGACATATGTTATTCCTAAAAAAAAATCTTTATAAGTACATAGTCACAAACGCAGTCCGATTCTGTACAGTAGCATATCAAGGAAACAAACAAACATTGGAGTTTGACTCTATCTAAAAAAATCAAAGGCATCTCTTATTTGTACAAAATTATATTTACATGCATTTAAGGCACCGGGGTTCAATAACTGAACAGAGTCCCAGTTAACTTCAGCAGAAAGACCCCAGATAGTGGCCTTTTCCCACCGCACCTCGGCAGCAGCTGCCCCAAGGATTTTGGAATGTGCCAGTCTCCAGCACTCGGTTGAGGTCAGCTCCTTTTTCTGGAAGAGCAACAAGTTTCGGAAAGACCAAGGATTGTCTTTCACCAAGTTGATGGTCCTCCAGGTGCAGTTTATGTTTATCTCTGTGTGTGTCCCAGGGAACAGGCCATGGAAAAGCACAGCAAGCCAGGCAGTATCCGAGGAACAGGAAAATTGGCGTTTTGGGCAAATATCCTTCATCAGGAATAGAGCACAGAGTCCTGTGTCACTGAGCTGCTTGGGATGACTCTCAACAAAAACCAGTGCATCTTTCTCCACACTTTGTTGTGGCTGTTATAATGTAGGAAATAAAGCAAATAGCTTTCCCACAGCAAATTCCCACAATTAGCAAAGTGATGGGGAACAGATAGCCTCTTTTAATCGAATTGACGGACAGATAAATATTGACCAGAAATCTAAGGCCTAAGTCTGCTGCTGCTTTTCAAAAAATGCTGGGTGACCTCTTACATCTATCTGTAGAAGGCAATCAGGTATTGGTTTAACATCCCGTTGGCATAATGTTTTGTAATACCCTCCCAAAACTTCACCACTTATCTTTTAAGGCCCCTCTTCAAACTTACCTCTGACCAAACATTTAGTCATCCCTACCCATCATCTAGTATCTTCCTCTTCGGCTTGATGTCCCATCTTTAGTTGAAATAAATTATGTATTGTTACACCAGCTTTCACCACCATATAACATCCTTAAAAGTTACATTTCAAAAGTGCTTTCTTTGGTTGTATAGTCACTGTTGTAAAATAGAAAATGCTGCAGGCATTAATCTTGAACAAACCACAATAGGATAATAATCAGGTTTATTACTTTGTTTATTTTACTTATGTTGATTGAGGGATGAGTATTGGCCAGAACTCTGGCAATAACTCCCTTAGTCTTCTTTGAAGTAGCATCCTAAGGCCATTTTTGTCCACCTGAGAGAGTACATAGGGCTTTAGTTTAACAATTACCCTGTTTTTCCATGTTAAAAGCATTGAATAAATAAAAGTTGAAGTCAACACTATCTTGTCAAAACTGCCCTAACAAAGGTAATGTAACATTTACAGAGATGCTTTGCTCCTTTTCATTCTCCTTGATGAGTAATATAATAATAGAAGGAGAAAAGAAAGAAATGTTATGGAAATATTGAGATGAAGAAATGAATTGAGGTAAACATCATAAAGTGCTGGAAGAACTCAGTGAATCTGGCAGCATATACAGAGAGAGAAGAATAGATTTAATATTTGAAGCCTGTATGAGACTTTGGCACTGAAGAGAGATAGAACAGTGAAGAGTTTTATCTTTATTTATTTCATCTAGAAAAAGATGGGGAGGAGCACATGAAACAGGAGAGAAGGTTCAGGAAAGATTTGAAGTTGTGAGAGATAAAAGGTCAAAGGTGTCACAGAAGAAAGGGCAAAGAGAATTGTAATGATTGTAGAGGAGAGAAAGTGTAGATCCACCGTACGTGTTTATATTAGGTGAAAATAACAGAACATTGGTCGGTTCTGGTCGAAAATAAAATACAGTAGGGAATGGGTGTTGATGATTTTAAGTTGTTGAGTACAATGTTGAGTGAAAAAACCTGTAAAGTGACCAAAAGGAATATGAAATGTTGTTCTTGCAGCTTGCTTTGGGCTTCATTTGAATACTACAGCAGGTTCGGGACAGAAATACAAATGTGGGAGAAAAATGGTGTATTGAAATGGTGAATGACCACTTCCTTGGCTTGTTAAGTATCTCAGTTGGGCTCATGGTGGTGGATTAATGGCTGCCTTGACCACCCCTTGTAATATGGGAACATATCAGTGGGCTAATAAAGGTGAACTAGCATTAATTTGTTTTGAGTAAAGCTTGTTAAGCATCTCAGTTGGGCTCATGGTGGTGGATTAATGGCTGCCTTGACCACCCCTTGTAATATGGGAACATATCAGTGGGCTAATCACCTGCCATAGTTTACATGTCTTCTCTCACCAAAAACCAACCTAACATAGCATCGAGCCCAATAACCTGGGAGAAAAATAAACAGCCACTGGGCATATATAGACTAATAAAGGTGAACTAGCATTAATTTGTTTTGAGTAAAATGAATAGACTGTTTTTTTATATAAATATTTTTATTGAGAAGAAGGCTTTGAGTTTTTTACAAAAATATAAAATTACTACAAAACAATAGAATAATCTTGCAATATAATAACAATAACAATAACAGTAAACAAATTACTACTCCACTCCACAAACAATTTAGGAGAAAAAAAACTCTACACAATCTACAATTCAATAAATAACTAAATCAAAACAAAAAGAAACTAAATTAAACCAAGCTGAACCAAAGCAAATTAAATGAAATTACATTTAAGTTACAACACTCAGCGCAATCCCACCAAAGCTCCCCATCACCGGGAGCATCAGTTGGCATACCTGTATTTGTTCAGAATTCTTCCCTCCCCAGGGGCCCCCAGGCACAGTCCTCATGGCTACACAAAGGCCCTGACCAACATAGCTGATAAGTCCGCATCTATATGGTTCAAAAAGGGCTGCCACGTCCTATAAAAAGGTTGCGTTTGGAAGGAAGTCCAGGGGATGTGCTCCATAACTAACCTATGCCACCCTGAGAGTCCTGGGGGATTTTCCAACACCCAGCTCATCAGAATGTTCTTCCTCGCACAAAATGAAAGAATACTAAATAATTTCTTCCCATGCGCGTACAAAGAGGGGAGATTCGGCGAACCCAAAAGGAGGGACACCAGATCCACCTTGACTTCAGTTCCTAAGACCCCTTGCAAAACATTCGCTACAGCACCCCAATACCTATGAAGCTTGTGGCATGACCACAACCGATGAGTAAAAGTACCAATATCTGTTTACATTTGGAGCACGTTGGGGACGTTGCTGTCTTAAATTAAAAGAAACTACCTCTGACATCTGTCCTATATCTATCACTCCTCAATTTAAAGCTATGCCCCCTCGTGCTTGCCGTCACCATTCTTGGAAAAAGGCTCTCCCTGTCCACCCTATCTAACCCTCTGATTATCTTATACGTCTCTATTAAGTCACCTCTTAACCTTCTTCTCTCCAACGAAACAGCCTCAAGTCCCTCAGCCTTTCCTCGTAAGAACTTCCCTCCATACCAGGCAACATCCTAGTAAATCTCCTCTGCACCCTTTCCAAAGCTTCCACATCCTTCTTATAATGCAGTGACTAGAACTGTACACAATACTCCAAGTGCGGCCACACCAGAGGTTTGTACAGCTATAGCATAACTTCACGGTTCCGGAACTCGATCCCTCTATTAAGAAAAGCTAAAACACTGTATGCCTTCTTAACAACCCTGTCAACCTGGGTAGCAACTTTCAAGGATCTGTGTACCTGGACACAAAGATCTCTATGCTCATCTACACGACCAAGAGTCTTACCATTAGCCCAATACTTTGCATTCCGATTACTCCGACCAAAGCGAATCACCTCACACTTGTCAGCATTAAACTCCATTTGCCACCTCTCAGCTCAGCTCTGCAGCTAATCTATGTCTCTGTAACCTACAACATCCTTCGTCACTATCCACAACTCCACCGACCTTAGTGTCGACTGCAAATTTACTAATGCACCCTTCTACACCCTCATCCAGGTCATTTATAAAAATGACGAACAGCAGTGGACCAACCCTTGTGGTACACCACTGGTAAATGGACTCCAGGATGAACATTTCCCATCAACCACCACCCTCTGTCTTCTTTCAGCAAGCCAATTACAGATCCAAACTGCTATATTTCCCACAATCCCATTCCTCCGCATTTTGTACAATAGCCTACTATGGGGAACCTTATCGAACGCCTTGCTTAAATCCATATACACCACATCAACTGGCTTACTCTCATCTACCTGTTTGGTCACCTTCTCAAATAACTCAATAAGGTTTGTGAGGCACGACCCCCAGGGGACTTATCTATTTTCACACTCTGCAGGATTTCTAATACCTCTTCCTTGTGAACCTCAATCCCATCTAGTCTAGTAGCCTGTATCTCAGTATTCTCCTCGACAACATTGTCGTTTTCTAGAGTGAATACTGTCAAAAAAAAAACAAGGTAACTTAAATAACAAGTTAACATAAATAATATTCAATTAAATTACTGCACTCAGTGCAATCTCATCACAGCTCCCCACCACAGGGAGCAATAGTAAACAGGTCCGTATTTGTTAAGGATTCTTTCTCCCGGGGCCCCCAAACTGACAGACACAGTCCTCATGGCAAAAAAAAGGCCCTGAATAATATAGCCATTATAGCTACATCAATATAATTCAAAAAGGGTCACCATGTTCTGTAAAATAGTTCTGTTTTCTGGTGCACTATATTCATAAGGAAGTCCAGGGGCATGTGTTCCATGACTATCCTATGCCAACACGAGGGTCTGGGGGATTCTCCGACACCCAGCTCATTAGAATGTTCTTCCTCGCACAGAAAGAAAGAATATTAAACTATTTCTTCCCATGTGTATCCAGTGATTTGGGAAACCCAAAAGGAGGGATACCGGATCCAAGCTAACCTCAGTTCCGAAAACCTTTACCAAAGCATTCGCTATGTCATCCCAATACCTGTGGATCTTGTGGCATGATCACACGCAGTGAGTAAGAGTACCAACCTCCATTTTGCACATGGGGCACATTAGGGACAATCTGTCTTGAATTTCGCAAGCCGTCCTGGTACCAGATGAGCCCTATGGAGTACCTTCAATTGAATAGCCCAGGTCCTATTACAAATCGAGATCTTCCTAACATATGCCCAGATATCCTCCCACATCTCTGAGGAGATTTCCACCCCTAATTCTTGAGTCCAGGTTTTATATAGCTGTTCAATGTCCTTCGAAAGATGACTACCTAACAAGTAATAGAGAGTGCTAACCAAGAGGGCGCCCGTAGACTGGAGCACTCTCCTCTCCATGTCCGACTTTTAGGGATTAACCATCAATGTAGTCTTTTCTTGTACAAAGTCTCTAATCTGGAAGTAATGAAAGAGATCCTTCCTAGGTAGCTTGAACTTCTGACTCAGCTGTTCGAAGGACATCATGACCTCCCCGTCAAATAGACCTCCCAAACAGAAGATTTCTCTGGACTCCCAGAGCTAAAAGCCAAAGTCCTGAACATTCATTTTAACCAGAGCTATTCTACCCAACCAGGATATTGGAAGATCCTCCCAGTGCTGAAGGTTCTGTCTTATCTTCTCTTGCAGCTCCACAAAGTTAGCTTTATATAATGGATCGAATATCGGGGTGATAAAAATGCCTAAATACAAAAACCTCCCTGTGACCATCTGAAAGGGAATTGGATTCCACCCTCACGATCGGGTACTCCAGTAAGACCCCGACAGACATGGCCTCCGATTTCATTAAATTGATTTAATATCCCAAGAATGAGCCATATAAATTAATCACATATTATATGGGTCACAGATATCGTCAGGTTATATAGAAAGAGAAGAATGTCATCTGCATAAAGGGTGATCTTATGCCTTTCTGATCCTACCTCCGGGGCACTTACATTGGGTCATTCCAGATGGCTTCTGCCAACGGCTCAATCACCAATGTAAATAATAGCAGTGAGAGAGGGCACCCTTGTTGGCTGCCTTTGCCAGTACTAAAATTGTCAGACCTTATACCATGAGTGAGAACCGCTGCTTTAGGGTCACTTTATAACACTGCCACCCACAAGGCAAAAAGCAAACCGTTCCAGGACATAAAAGAGGCACGGTGGCACAGTGGTTGGGCGGCATGGTGGCACAGTGGTGGGCGGCATGATGGCACAGTGGTGGGCGGCATGGTGGCACAGTGGTGGGCGGCACGGTGGCACAGTGGTTGGGCGGCACGGTGGCACATGGTTAGCACTGCTGCCTCACAGCGCCAGAGACACGGTTTCAATTCCTGCCTCAGGCGACTGACTGTGCAGAGTTTGCACATTCTCCCCATGTCTGCGTGGTTTCCTCCGGGTGCTCCAGTTTCCCTCCACAGTCCAAAAATGTGCAGATTAGGTGAATTGGCCATGTTAAATTGCCCATAGTGTTAGGTGCAGGGGTAAACGTAGGGGAATGGATCTGGGTGGGTGCACTTCGATGGGTCGGTGTGGACTTATTGGGCCGAAGGGCCTGTTTCCACACTGTAAGTAATCTAAAAAAAGGTACAGCCACTGCACCCAGTCAAACAATTTCTCTGTGTCCAGGGAGACTATTAAGCCCGGAATCAACCCTTGCTGGTATACCTGAACCATATTTAGCACTCTCCTAATATTATTAGAGGGCCTGCAAATACAAATAAAACCTGTCTGGTCCTCCCTTACGATGAAGGGCAAGACCTTCTCCAGCCTCAATACCAGCATTTTCTACAAAATTTTAAAGTCCATGTTTAATAATGTTATGGGCCTATATGAAGTGCAATCCTCTGGGACTTTCCCTCTCTTGAGAATAAGAGAAACATTTGCTTCTCACAGAGGCTAGGAGCAGTCCTGACTGTATGATTGACTGTACATATCCAACATTGGCCCAGCCAGCATGTCTATGAACTCCCTATAAAACTCACTCCGAAATCCATCTGAACCGAGCATTTTACCATTCTGGAGCTGCCTCACCACCTCCTGTATCTCTTAGATTGTCAGAGGGGCATTCAAAAGAGACGCCTGCTCTGAAGTTACACCTGGGAGGTTCAAGGTCCTAAAAAAGGACTCAATCTTCACCAATCTGTCCTCACAGCCCTCCGACCAGTACAACTCACAGTAGAACTTCCTGAATGCTGCATTAATCTCCCTCTTTGCTGTCTGGGTGAGCGCGGTATTTAGAACAGCCCAGAGGGCTGTAATCCTCTGCAGCTTAGTTACAGACGGTTTGTCAAGATAGGTTGTCTCAGCTGCCTTCAGCCAGGCCTCGAGCATACGGTGCTGCTTTCCCTTCTGCTGCTTCTGAGTCGCTGAGTACGAAATAATCAAACCCCTTGCATAGGCCTTGGCGGT
>NC_057718.1:84412612-84475581 GCF_004010195.1 Chiloscyllium plagiosum
CATAGTTTGAACCAAATTATTATCAATAGAGGAACAAAAAGGGGAAAAACAAAGCTCCAACCAGATTTCCTCCATTTCTTTTACAGAATGATAAACGCGTACCCAAGCAACAATATTTATACACACTACAATTGTTTAAATTAGGTTAGTTTGTCCACAAAGTCGCTTGCCTTCTCCGATGTGTCAAAGAGATGCATGGATCCATCTAAGGTGATCCGAAGCACTGCCAGATATCTCACGGAGTACTGAATCCCAAGCTTCTTCAGTCTTCTCGTGACATCATCATGCAATTTTCGTTTCTGGAACCGCCGCTGAAAAGTCCTGAAAAAACGTGATCTTAGACCCCTCATAAATTAGGGCCTTTGGATCCTTCCCCTGGTGTCTGGAAGCCTCCATGACACTCTCCTTATCCTGGTAATGATGGAACCGCATCAGGAAAGGACGAGGGTGTTGACCCAGACGCGACCTCCGCACTGCGACCCGGTGAGCCCTCTCTATCTTCAATCCTCTCATGCCAGTCTCCAAGTCAAGGAATTTCGGAAGCCAATCTTCAACAAATTCCGCAGGCCGCTCACCTCCCTTACCTCAGGCAGACCGATGATCCAAATGTTTTTTCTCCTGCCCCTGTTTTCAAGATCATCCATTTGGTCACGCAAATTACGAACCTGCGAGTTCAGGACTTGGATCGCTTCCTTGAATGAACTGGCATCAGCTTCCACCACTGTGACCCTGTGCTCCACCTCATCCATCCTCTTCTCCAGGTCTCCCAGCTGCTGCTCATGCTTCTGCAGCATGAGAGAGACTGGAGCCAGCTTTTTTTTCAATCTGTTTCCCCAACATCTTGCGAGATTTCAAGAGCTGGTTCACCAGGTCCTGGAGAGTAATCGTCTCTGAGGCTGCTGCAGGCTGAGCTGCAAGCCCAGCCTCAGATGATCCTCCTCCCTTTTTAGGCATTTCTGGACAGCTGAAAATACAGGTAAGTCAATTTTTAAATGTTTCTTGAGGCTCCACAATCTTTCCAACGCCCCAAGAAATCCTGATGACCTGGGTTGGGTGGATTAAAGAACCGTCCTGCTCCTGCTGCGATGCGAAGCTCTGCAGTGTGATCTTCTCAGATCAGCGCCATCTTAGATCCCCCCGCTGTAACTTTAAGTGCTCCTTAGATGTGTTTTTTGCAGCAAGGCTACATCAACCTTTTCCTTTCTAAGGCTTGAAAGTACTTTTTTTCTCTTAATCAGCATTTAAATGAGTGTTTAGCCATACCCATCCAAAGCAGCCCATGACCCCGTGGGAGGAAGAATCCCATTTGTCGCGCACCGAGTGAAGGAAGAGTAAACAATTTGTACAAACTTGAAAATAAAATAGATTGATTTTTGATGAAGTAACAGAATTGTTGGATGAGACCGCACAGTTGATGGTATGTACATGGAGTTTCAAAAGGTGTTTGATAAAATACCACAGAATAAATCTCTTAAAGCTGTGCAAGTGCAGCTTGATAGCACTGTGGATATTGTAGTTAATAGAATGTCCCTTTCAAATGAAACAACAACTTTTTGGGCACACTAAAAGTAACATTAGTCAATTGAATGACATGCTGGGAAAACTGTTGAACTGAATAGCATGTTGGGAATTGGATCAGTCCAGACAGATATGCAAACCATTGATTGATTATATTGAATAGGTGTTAATGAAACAGTGGAACTGAGTAAGCAAAAATACTTGCAGGATTCACAGTCAAAATGGATTAAGCTGGACAGAAATGCAAGCCATTCACCTTGACTGACCATATTGAATAGGTGTTGATGGGACAAGGTTTCAGTGCAACAATAGATCGGTGTTTCAATAGAAACAAAAAGTGTTGGCGATCACAGCAGGTCAGACAGTATCCATGGAGAGAAAGCAAACTAACATTTGGAGTCTGGATGACTCTTCATCAGAGCTCAGGCCATATTGCAGCATCTGCAGTAATTTCCTCCTATGTGGAGTTTCAGTGAAATTGTTTTGAGACAGCTGACCTCCTAGGGTCAGCTCAATCATGAGTGAAACTACAATATCCAATACTGTCGTTGGTAAGACCCTTCCTGTAACACTGAATTATGTTGATTACATTATTACATCAAACTGGTGATACTTAGTGATATTAAGTGAAGCTTGCCAAATGCCTTCTTCACCACCTTGTCTACTAGAGTTAAAAATCACACAACACTAGGTTATAGTCCAACAGGTTTAATTGGAAGCACACTAGCTTTCGGAGCGACGCTCCTTCATCAGGTGATCACCTGACGAAGGAACGTCGCTCCGAAAGCTAGTGTGTTTCCAATTAAACCTGTTGGACTATAACCTGGTGTTGTGTGATTTTTAACTTTGTACACCCCAGTCCAACACTGGCATCTCCAAATCTTGTCTACTAGAGTGGACTAATTCAATTGGAGCAAAGCAAGCAAAAACCAGATTTAGTCAAGGGTTTCAAAATTAGTGCTTTAAGGGAGGCATAGAGGAATAACTCTGCTTTTATTTGGGAAGTCAGTGTCAAGAGGTTATCAGTGTAATATGGTACAGGATTTCCTAAGCTTGTGCAAAAGAAGAATAACAAACCAAAGGAACTGCAGATGCTGAAGATATGATAACACGTGATAACAAGGTCTGGTATGTGGTTGTTGGGGTAAGGACATGGGAGAAGGTGCCTCAAACCCTAAAATTGTTGAACTCAATATTAAGTCCAGAAGGCTGTACAATTCCCAAGTGGAAAATGCGGTGCTGTTCTTACAGCTTGCACTGTTTTCTAGTGCACTGCAGCAAGCCTGAGCCAGTGATGTTGGCCAGGGAACAAAGTGGTGTGTTGAAGTGGCAGGCAACTGGAAGCTCTGGGTCTTTTTTGTGGACAGAATGTAGGTGGTCTGTGAAGTGGTCACCCAGTTTACACTTCATATCCCCCAAGTAGAGAAGACCACATTGTAAGCAGTGAATGCAGTAGACTTTGATTAAGTGAAGTACGGGTAAAGTGCTGCTCCATCTGGAAGGTGTGTTTGGGCCCTTGGATACTGAGGAGGGAGGAAGTGAACAGGAAAGTGTTACACCTTTTGTGACTGTAGGGGAAGGTGCCATTGGGCTGTGGGGTCACTGGGAGTGAAGGAGAAGCGGACCAGGGAGTCCTGGAGGGTGTGGCCCCTCTGGAAGGCTGAAAAGGGAGGGGAGGGTCTGGTTTTGGCATCCTGCCAGAGATGGCCAAAATGGCAGCTAATGATTCCCTGCTTCTGGATGCTGGTCAGATGGTGGGTTAGGAAAGGGGGACCCTTTTGCTGTTGTGGGAGGGAAGAGATGGAGTGAGAGCCGAAGTGTGATGGGTTGGACCCGGCTATGGTGCTGGGGAATCCTCGGTTGTGGAAGGTGGACATTTTGGAGGCTCTCTTGTCAAAGTTAGCATCATCAGAAATGATGCAACAGAGACAGAGGAACTGGGAGAATGGAATAGAATCTTTAAAGGAAGGAGAGTGTGTCCAAGGTAACTGTGGGCATCAATGGGCTTGTAGTGGATATTAGTGGCCAGTCTATTCCAGAAACAGACATCGAGATGTCAAGGAAGGGAAGGGAGGAGTCAGAGTTGGTCCTGATGAAGGTGAGAGTGGGGTGGAAATTGGTAGTGTAATTGATACATTTTTCCAGTTCTGGATTAGAGAGGGAAGCAGCACTGATGATGTCATTGATATAGCGGAGAAAGAATTGTGGGTTGAGGCTGGAATGGGCTGGAACAAGGAATGTTCCACATATCTCACAAAGAGACAGGTTTAATTCGGGCCATGTGGCCACTCCTTTGACCTGAGGAAAGAGAGAGGAGTTAAAAGAATAGTTTAGGATGAGAATGAGCTCAGCCAAGTGGAGGAGAGTGGTGGTGAATGGTTACGGTTCTGCCCAAGACCATCCTAATGGGGGATGGAATGTAAAGGGATTGCACGTCCATAGTAAGGGGGAGGCAGCAGGAGCTTGCAAACTGATGTAAAGCATCAGAGGAATCGCAGACAAAAGTGGGAAGGGACCAGACAAGGGGAGAAAAAAACTGAGTCAAAGTTGGAAGCGATGAGGTCTGTGGGGCCGGAGCAGGCAGAAACAAATTGTCTGTGCGGGCAGTCCTGTTTGTGGATTTGCAGAAGGAGATGGAAGCAAGTTATTTGGGAGACTATGTGCTTAGCGGCAGTGGGTGGGGGTGGGAAATCACCGGACAAAGTGAGGTTAGTGACTGTAGTGGACACAATGGCCTAATGTTTCATAATGGGGTCACGGTCTGGGGGAGTTAGGAAAAGATATCTGGGAGCTGGTGCTCAGTGTCTGCAATCTGGAGGTCAGTCCGCCAACTACAACAGCACCACCCTCATCAGCAGGCTTAATTACAAAGTCAAGGTTGGATCTGAGAGTTAGGACTGCAATCAGTTCATGGGGAGATAGTTTCGAATGGGTGAGGGGGCAGAGAAATTGAGGCAAACAATGTCATGTCGACAGTTCTCAATGAACAGGTCAAATACAGGTAAATTGCCAGAGGGAGGGGTCCAGCTGGAGGGAGAGTGTTGGAGCTGGGCGAAGGGGTCTGTGGAATAGGGAATGGACTCTCATCCAAACAAAATGGGCATGAAGGTGAAGGAGATGGAAGAAAAATTCAATGTCATGCTCAAAATTCATTAAGGTGGGGACACAGAGGGATAAAACTGAGACCTTTGCTGAGGACAGAACATGCAGCATCAGAGAGTGGTCAGACGGGATGGTAAACTCTCATAAAGAGGTGGGGTTGTGAGAGGCTAAAGTGGGGTAAGAGAAGGAGAATAAAGTTAACACACAGGAATTAGTTTAAGATTAAGCCAAGGCATGGCAGGGGAGCTCAGGGGAGTATTGCACAGCCTGTGACATGTGGGAAATCTTAAATGCTCCTGATAGACTGGATAACTGGTTTGTCCAGCTTGATGGTCAGCTGAAGGCACTTCAATGCATCCATGAGGCGAAGAGTTACTTGGACATCATATTTTTAAATGTGGACACAACACCCCTAAGGAAGTGCAGTCAGTGAGGGAATGAGTAACTATCAATTAGAAGAAGGGAAGCAGACAGGTAGTCAGGAAAGCCCAGTGTGTATCTCACTCGTAGCACATTTTCTGTGTTGGAAGATGATGAAAGTTATGGTTCCACCTGGGAATGCAGCCAGAGCTCATCTGAACAAGGGGAGAGCACAAACTGAGGGAGAACAATAGTGATAAGTGATTCAATAGTGAGGGATAGAAACAGGTGTCCCTGCAGCCAGACAGAACTTCAGGATGGTGTTTCCTCTATGAGGCCAGGCTCTCTTGTGTTTTAATGATAATAAACCATGCCTCATGTAAACCACATCTTATTATTAGTGCAAATCGAGTCCCACTAAGTACGTATCTCCTTCCACTATGATACTGATGATCGAGAGTAGGTTGCTGGGCCAATAATTGGCTGAGTTGGATTTGTCCTGCTTTTTGTACACTAGTCATACCTGGGTAACTTTCCATATTGTCAGAAAAATGGCAGTGATGTTGTTGTACTGGAACCGTTTGGCTAGGGGTATGATAGGTTCTAGAGCACATGTTGTTTCTGTTGCTAGATCATTGTCAGGGTGCAAAATGTATGCAGTATCCAGTGCCTCAAATCTTTGCTTGATATTACATTGAGTGAATCAAATTGGCTGAAGGCTGGCAACTCTGATGCTGGCAATCTACAAAGATGTCTGTGCTACAAGAGCCCTAAGAACATCTTTTTTAAATGTGCAAAGCTAGGAAATGTAGTAGTCCAAAGAGATTTAGGAGTTCTTTAACACTGAGCACTAAATATAAACATAGGGAATGTTAACCTTTAATAGTTAGAAGGCTCGAATATAAAGGAGAAGAATTTTTGGTGCAATTTTAATCAAAATCCTGGTTCCACCACATATCAAGTAGCTTGTCCAGTTCTGGTCACAATCCTCAGAAGGGATAATTGACTCTGAAAGAAGTGCAGTGGAATTTTATCAATCAGTTCCCAGGTATAATTTACAGGGAAAGACCCCTTGATTCATTCACTCGTTGCCACATAGCTGCAGTGACTTGAGTATCTCATACATGTTCTCCACCTACAAAATGTGAAGATTTAAAATGTCAATTTCAATAATTGGTTTTAATCGTGACTTTCATTTGCTTGAAAATATTCAATAAAAAAGAACAAGTCGATATGGAGTAACACAATAAATGAGTAGCACAGTTGCATGATTTCTTGTGGTCTATTATTTGGATGCTTTAATCAGTTTATATATTAAAACACTTTACCGAAGCGTTCTTGTCAATGAGCTGGACAAAGGGACACAGAATTCAGTTTGCAGTTCCATTCAATTTTATTAACAAAACATTCCTTATAAATTTCCACAGTATTTACACCCAATCTAGCTCTATCCTTCTGCAATAATCCACATGTTTGAGATTGAATCTCCCTCCTCCCCGATGAAAGATGGCTTTCTTCTACGAAAATCAGTCTCACAGTCAGGGAGGATCTTCTTAGGGTGCGACATGGTCTTCTGACACAAGACTTGCTAAGGGGGTGCCTTCTAGGTGTGTTTTATTCCCCTTGCCCCAGACATCTCTGATTGTTCTATGGCTTTTGGCCAATGGGATCATGAATACCGTTCAAAGCATCCAACAGGGTCACGCCAACACACTTCACTGTTACCATCCTGAGGCACTGGCTGGAAGTCAAGGTGCTGGAAAGTCTGATCAATAATTTTCCAAAACACAATCCTCTAGCTGACCTTGGTTTCCACTATTGTCTGTAGCCCCATAGCTGCTGGCTCCTGATTAATTTATTTTGGCCAATTATCAGTCAGACACGATTTCTACAGCTATGGGTCACTTGACCACATCCTTTTGTACCAACAAGAATTTTGAATTTTTTGGTACTTTTTAAACAGGACGTGCCTCAAGATGTTTTATATTGGGGAGTGCAAAACGAATGCGAAATGAACTGTAGTTTGTTAATAAGTGTTTTGGGCGTTTTGTTTTCAAGGTAAGCTGGAGAGAACTGAATCCAGAGGGGGAAACTTTCAGTAAATAAGTGAAGTGAAAGTATACTTTGTAGATAATGAATATTGCTTTGTGGAAAAGGGTTTGGGTGGTGAGTAAAATAAACTGGGGCAGTTTCGGGTCTTCGCAGAGCTGCTCTCTTTAACAGAGTTGGCAAAGTCAACAATTCGGTTCTGATCCCGAAGAAAATGTCAGCGGCAGAAAAATCCTGAAATTTCAGAGCTCTCTCGCGAGATCAAGAGTGAGGCTAGATTTGACTAAGAAACTGTGCCTCTGACAATTTTGCCAGAGGTGGCATTTCTATGCTCCACAGGAAAATAAATATTTCTTGGTGCTAAAAGGCAGTAGAAACCTTTCCTCAAAATGCAGCAGATTCTAGCTAAAGCAATCCTGTTAAACACAAGATCAGCGCATTTCCGCTGACCACGGGTGTGGAGCCGAGCTGGATCGAATACGGATCAGCCACAATCCCATTGAATGGTGAAAGATTACACAATCTCCCACTCCCCTCAACATTTCCAGCCGCTCTGCCTCTGACTGCAAGGGGGCGGCCGGCAGCAGAGGAGGGCGGGAATAGATGCGGGAGTACTGACGTCCCAGCAGCCAATAGAAAGACAGAAGGCTCAAGTAGCGTCGGGCCCCTTTGTTCTCCTCTTCAATCAGGGACGACCGCCGGGTGTCCCTCCGGCCAATGGGCGAGAGGCTGGGGGCGGGGACGCGCGCGCGGATTGTGCCGTGCCCCGACGATCCATCGCATTTTCGCGATCGTGGACAAAAGAGTGAAACGCTGGGTCGGTTGCGCTAAGAGGAGCGGGGAAAGAAAACGGAGAGGCTGCCGGCTGAACTGAGGTGTTTTCATTTAGCAAGGCTTTCCTTCATCGAGTGGTGACTGACAAACTGGCCCCTTTTCAAATTGTCTAGTTGCCGATTTATAAAAAAAAAGTTACATAACAGCTGCGGCCTCCGATTTCCTCTCTCCCTCTGCATCGCATTTATTTTGGGGGAAAATTCTCTGGAGAAATGTCGTCGGCGGACTATTACGAGTCGACGGACTATCTGGACGAATATTACGAGTCCTCCCGGCACCCGTCTAAGCGGCTCAAGGTCGACGAAAGCGACACCGACTTCGATAGCGAGGAGGATGAAGGACGCGACGTTGGTGGCTCGGATGGGGGGGAGGTGAACGCTCCTGCACGTTCCAACTTTACACCTTTCACATACTCCGCTCCCAGGCCGTGCTGAAATTTCGGAGTAACTTTAAATACTGTAATTCAGAGAGAGTACGCGCATGAGTTATCCCACCCACCAAAGTCCCGGCTTCGTTCGTTTGTTTCGTTGATCCCGACTCTGCTTTTTCGCACTGCACCAAATGTGCCAGCGTGACACTTGTTTTTTTTCTATTTTGCGTACTCCAGCCAAAGTGCGGCTGCTGATCTATCTTTAACGTGAGTGCCATCACCACCTGAGAGGTTGGGGAGGCCTCCATCTGGAGTTGTGAGCCTGTATTTGCATACTACATTTTTAAAACCTCATCGGTCTACACCACCGCACGCTAGTCTACCAGCGGCTGGTTGCGATAATTATTTCGGTTAGGCAAAGGCTTTTGGAGATGTTTGTCCAGCGTCCGCATTCCCTCTGCTTGCACCGCGGATAAAAATTGCCACATTTGCTGGTTAGATAACCTATAGAGCCACTGAGACAACGGAGGTTGCAAAGCCTATTCTATTTTAACGAATCAAACAAATTTTCATTTCTACAGAAATTGAAATAAAGACTCAATCAACAACTGTGTGGATTTTTTAAAATGTTGCTGTGTAACCTGTTAAACTACAATATTGATCCTAAAGCTCCGTTTCTCAGACCCAAAGAAACCGGTGCTTAATGTTCAAAGCTTAAAATATACTGCTGTTTGCCGGATAAATCCGCTAACCACATTAGGTGTGAGATTATGATGGAGGGTTGGTGGGAGCCTGTTATACCTTTATATTTCTGCAGTATAAGCCAAAAATACAATATTTGTAAAGGAGTAACGCTGTTCCGATGTCCTGAAATAGAAATGAGTAATGGAGATGTCAACCTCTGTAGCGCAGTATGCCGACTAGCGAGTGTTGGCGTGTTTTGGTTCTGCTTATAAACCAGTGAAGGGAATGAACATTTGTGATGGGTATTATTCCTTCCCCTCCATTAGGGACTTTCCGTTAATTTGTCTTTCAAACGTGAATTGCAAGTCTTTGACATACAATTTAAATTCACGTAAATTAATCTTCCATATTACAAATTATGGAAATTGTCTTTTCGTGCTATCTCCAAGATAAATATTTTTTCAGTCATCTCTCTAGTGAGAGCAACCCTATCGTCCTCTGGGACTATGGAGACATGATCCTATTTGACTAATGTTTCCTGTTATGCCAAGCTTTGTTCATAACTATTTCCCTTTTGACATCTTTTCATGTAGTTGCTCCCAAATTGTAATAGTGTGATAATTTAATACTTAGAGCATCCCCCCAGCAGGCTTCCAAACTGCACAATCAATTTTGACCAAGTACTTGAATGTTGATTTATTTTGCTGTAGACACACACACAGATGAAGAAGAGCTTTGCATTTCGTAGAGTTGTTGGGCAAATATACTCCTAAGCAATGCCACAAGGTATCACTTGTGAAGTTCTTCTCTGGGTCATATTTTATTAACTTATTAGTGACAGTCATACTATATGTTTCCTTCTATGAATCATAGAATCCTGATAGTACAGCTGTTAAAATACCTATTTGAGACTGCTCAGGGAATCCCTGATGGACTTGACCTGTATCTTCTCTTGGATCGCCCCAGAGATCGTACTCTGTGGTAGTCTGGAATATAAAACTCTTACATACAGTTTAGTTTAAATTATTACCTTTTATTTACCAATGGCATCAGTGTTACACTATAACACCAATACTTACAAGTCAGAACACGGATACCTACAAGCTCGGCTTGTGCTAAGTTTCTAAAACCTTTAGCAGAGTATTAACATTACAAGAGTGCCACATGTCCTCAATCAGATAAGCAGCAACAAAATGGCAAAAGTTTGCAGAGGAAGAGAAACTCATTGACAGGTCTGCATATGCTTGACTAATTAAGCTACATGCACATCAAAGTGGGAAACCTTGATCCAGCCAGGTCCCAAATGGCTGATTGCTTTGGCTGGATAACCTTCCCTTTAAACAGTACCTCATAACAAGGGACTAGTCTAATCTATGTGGAAAGGTCATGAGGTAACCTTGCTCAGCTAACCTATCCAGTATTATTATCCTACAAAATGGCTTTTTGTTTTAAAATCATCTTAGACTCCAAGAATTAAATTCATGACCTTCCTGAATCTCGAGCTCCAGTGAACAACATACATTCAATCCATGACAAGCCAGTGTTCACTCAAATCAGACTCTTACCTGTCTCGTTTGCTCATGCGTGCTCTCTCATTCACATGAACATCTTCCATCTTTCAAGCTTCGTGTTTTCTGCGCCTGTAAGGGTAATGAGACATTCACTTCCCAGAGCAGTCAAGATGAGGGAGCTGAGCTTCGTAAACTCAAATCTGCTAGTGTGGTTTACGTGAAAATTTCAGGATTGTTATATTGCGTGCATATTCCACTCAGTTTATTAAATTACAAGTACATTTCCTATTGAGGAAAATTATAAATATTGAAAATCTAAAACATTTTCCATAGACTGAAAAATACTCAGCTAAGCTAGACATGGTTCCGTTGTCTTTGTTAAAATTTTCAATGTAAAACTATTTAACTAATTTGAGATTAATATATTTTTGCTGGACAAATGTATCATTGATGTAAGAGACAAAGACCACACTTTTAGATGAGACCATCACACACACACCCCAACCACCCTCAATCACATTACCAACGAAAACATCATGAAGCCACTGGACCTGTGCCTCACCACCCACTTCACCTTCAACAACATAATCTACAAACAAACTAATGGCACACCCATGGGATCTCTGCTATTTGGATTCATAGCAGAAGTGGTAATGCAAAGACTAGAACAAACAGCCCTACCAACCATCAAACCAAAAATCTGGGTCCGCTACGTAGATGAGACCTTTGTCATCACAAAACGAAACAAGATAGAAGAGACATTTAACATTATCAACAACACTCTCTCAGGCATAAAGTTCACCAAGGAGGAAAAAACAGACGACAAACCCGCATTCCTGGATGTCACAGTCGAAAGAAAGGACAATGGAGAACTACAAACCTGCGTATACAGAAAACCGACAAACACTGACCAAATACTTAACTACACCAGCAACCATCCCAACACACACAAACGAAGCTGTATCAGAACACTATTCCAAAGAGCAACCACACACTGCAGCACAGACGAACTTTGGAAAACAGAGGAGAACCACCTATACAACATATTCAAGAAGAACGGATACTCAAAAAATACAGTCCGCAGATTCCTCAAGAACAAACCACGACAAGCAGACCAAACACAGCCAGAAATCCTAACCACCTTACCATACATCAAAGAAGTTTCAGAAATGACAGCCAGACTACTAAGACCCAGCGGAATCCTAGTAGCACACAAACCCACCAACACACTCAAACAAAAACTAACAAACTTAAAAGACCCAGTACAACCCATGGTCAAAACCAATGTCATCTACAAAATTCCACGCAAGGACTGCCACTAACAGTACGTGGGACAAACAGGAAGAAAGTTAGCCAGGATACACGAACATCAGCTAGCCACAAAAAGACATGACCCTCTCTCCCTTGTAGCCCTACACACGATGAAAAAATACACCATTTTGACTGGGACAACACATCTATCCTGGGACAGGCTAAACAAAGACATGCCAGAGAATTCCTAGAGGTCTGGCACTCCAACCACAACGCCGTAAACAAACACACAGATCTAGATACCATCTCTCAACCCCTTCGAAAACGAACAGGAAATGACATCACCACAAACCCCAGGAACCCCATCCAGGACAAACCTATAAATAGAAAGCAGGAGACGACAGCTTCGCTTACTTGAATGTCGCCATTGACAATGTTACTGAGCCAGGTCATGAAACGTCTGGATATCAAACCTACAGCTCAGTGAGCAAACCTACACCCTAGACGAAGACCGGAAAATAAGTCCGAGCGAAAAGTCCTCAGCTGATTTTTCTTGACTATTACTTGATTTAGCCTGTATATTATTAAATGGACATTTCAATTAAAATAGTTAAGTGAATCTTTAACAGTTCAAGGCATAAACTGTGTAAAATTATCATTCTTGCCATCCATCTTCCTATTATGTGTTGTGAGACTTTGGTTTCTGTGGTTTGCCAATAATTTATTTCCAGATCTTTTGGAGTGGTAAAATTCTCCACCTTCAATATAGGAGTGCTATTAGAAATTTGGAGAATGTGATATGCTGATCAGGTTTATCGGTGAGAGAAAGATCATGTTGATGTGCTCTGTTGAAACCTGGTTTTCTTTAAAATGGTTGACATTTCAGTTTTCTTGCTACTTATAGCTAACTTGTGGATTGTTGGATAATGTGTTACTTAACGTAACTTGTTTGGAAAACTAGTACTGTATTATGTACTTTGAATGCTACAACTATTTTGCACCTCGTAGCTGGCTATGTTTTCTGTCAACCAGATACACTTTTTATACTTGGAGCTAGATTAGTTAGTTACATCTGCTCTTTTCTCCCTACTGAAAAATAAAATTACTTTATATTTTTTTGAGTTATTATCCAGTAATTTAAGCTTTATGGGGCGGTATAACAGAAGTATTCAGTGCTTAAGAGCCTATTCTGCTATTGACTTAGATCACAATCAAAGTCTGCACCTTGACAGTTATTTTCCTGTCTTTGTCTCTGACCTCCATGATAGTTTTACATTGAAATTTTTAGCAAAGGCAACGGAACCATGCCTATCTTAGCTGAGTATTTTTCAGTCTTTGGAAAATGTATTCTAAGCGTTTTATCCTTGGTTCATTGGTAGTATTCTTGCTTTTAACCATCAGATTTATAGCCTCCAGTATCACTTGAACACTTAACCTTAGCTGACACTCCAGTGCAGTGCTAAGGAGTGCTGTGCTGTGCTGTTGGTATGTTCAGTTGAAATATTAAATCCCACCTATCACAGCAAGGTCCCATAAAAGTACAATGTACAAATTAGCATCCAAAATTCCTACATTATATCAGTAAACATTGGCTGTCTTGTTCTTTTGAAATGATGCACATTGATGAGAGGTACACTAAATGCAAGCTCTTTCCTCTGTAATGTGAGTCACCATTTGCAAATGCACATAATTTGCACCGTTGTCATTGCACCCTCTTAGATTTGTTTTATTTCAGCAAAGTAAAAGCTGGAATGAATGTGGGTATTTCTGGTCGTTACGTGAAGTCTGGGCAGTTATCTTCAGCATTTTGATCATGCATTGTGTAATTGTATTGTGGAATTCTGCAAGTTTTTAGAATTGTGTTTTTGTAAGTTGCATAAAGTAGGAATTCCGTAATGATTTTTGAGCATACCTGTGCAGCTCTGTTCACAAACCTTTTATTGAATCATTAAATGCAAGAAAAGTCCAATTAGTCTTTTGTGTTAGAGTTTGGAAAAGCTATTCATTTGTCTCTCTGATGCTGTTTCTTTCCTTTAGCCCTAAATAGTTTCTTTTAAATATATACATTTTAAAATTGAGTCTATTTATATTGGACATGTTTATTTAAAATCACAAGCTTTCAGAGCACTACTCCTTTGTAAGGTGCCAGTCCTGGCAAAATGCTTATACATCTCTGAATCCTTTCGTGGTTTTACAACAACCTTTCCATAGCAGGGAGACCTGAATGTTCATAAATTGTTGCATTTCTGTTAAAAATTGCCTGCTCAATTTTTTGCTAAATGTCTTGAGTGTGAAATTACATTCAGTTGCTCTGTGGCATGTGTTACTTCAGTTCACTGTTAGTATCACAATCAGCCAATTACCTTGAATGGCTTTGTGAGTTGGCAAAATTCAGGGCTACTTTGATTTTTTTAAAAAATTATTTTTGTCATTAACCTAAGTACAGTGTAAAGCTTTTGTTTTGCGAGGAGTACAGGCAAATCATGACATACAAGGACATACGGATCATAGGGTGTTTAGACAGAATGAACCAGACATGGTTAGGACTAGATTCCCTACAGTATGGAAACAGGCCCTTCGGCCCAACAAGTCCATACTGACCCTATGAAGAATAACCCATCCAGACCTATACCCTATATTCACCCCAATTATGGGCAATTTAGCATGACCAGTTCACCTAACCTGCACATCTTTGGATTGTGGGAGGAAACCCACGCAGACACAGGGAGAATGTGCAAACTCCACACAGTCAGTTACCCAAGGCAGGAGTCGAACCTGGGTTCCTGGTGCTGTGAGGCAGCAGTGCTAGCCACTGAGCCACCGTGCTGCCCATCATGGGTGCACAGGAAGTGCACAAAGGCAAAATCAACATTAGATACCCACCCCCTTTCGAAGCAAAATACTCAGACACAGTGTAGTTTTACCTCCTTCATCTTTATTCCGGGCCCTGGAGGGAGAGAGGAGCGATCACCCACGTGCACAGAGACATGAGTTCTCGACCTTCTCTCGTGAACAACAGTTTCTTAAGGAATTATATACAGAGGAACCTCTACTATCGGAATGAGATGGGTAGGCACTATTTCGTTCGGATAATTGAATATTCAGTTAATTGATTCAATCCCTTTCCTCTGGGGCTCGAGTTTTCTATTAAGTTTGCTCCCTATTCGGTAGACTAGCAGCAGAACACCGCCTCCAACACCACCCACCCCCAAAACCCCAAATGTGTGGCAAGGGAGAGAGGGCGGGAGGTCAGTCATTTGGAGACAATACCTTGGCTCTCATCTATGTCCAGTACTGTTCTCGGCAGAGATCTGTTTAATCGGTGTAAACAGAAGATTTGATCAGGGTTGAAATGGCTCTTTCACGTAATGTTTCTATCGGGACCTCGATCTCCATCGAATAATTGATATTTGAATAATTGAGGTTCCTCTGAGTCATTTCACAGGGAGGAGCATCCAGATAAGGCCACATACATGTTGGGTGACCGTCACAATCAAAGTGTCAATAGCGATTAAACCATCTGCTGTTACACAATGAATGTTCTTAACCTTAACTGGCTTCACATAATGAATACTTTTCACCTTGTTAACTGATCTTACTGAATACTTCCATTATTGTGAAATGGCTGTACATAATGAATGCTTTTCCACCTTGTTAACCCATTACCCTTGCCTCCAGCACCCAATTGTTAACTAAATGTTCTTATCTGATCTGAGTCCTGCTCAGCTGAACCTCGTGTTTCGCAGAACTCAAAGCGTAACTCTTCCCGACCTGCTTATACCCATACACATTCTCATTCCCTCCTATCATTTTGTGATAACCACCTAGATGGCACTACCAGCTTTCATAAGATTCTGACAGCCAGTATTCAAGCAAGTTATTGATACATAGTGTACAATGATTATAGAGTCATAGAGATGTACAGCACGGAAACAGACCTTTCGGTCCAAATCGTCCGTGCCGACCAGAATCCCAACCTTGGCCTATATCGTCTCAAATCCTTCCTATTCATATACCCATCCAGATGCCTCTTAAATGTTGCAATTGTACCAGCCTCCGCCACTTCCTCTGGCAGCTCATTTCATACACATACCACCCTCTGAGTGAAAATGTTGCCCTGTAGGTCTCTTTTATATCTTTCCCCTCTCACCCTAAACTTATGTCCTCTAGTTGTGGACTCCCCCCACCCCAGGGAAAAAACTTTGTCTGTTTATCCTATCCATGCCCCTCATGGTTTTAAAAACCTCTATACGGTCACCCGTCACCCTCCAACGCTGCAGGGAAAACAGCCCTAGCCCTATTCAACCTGTCCCTGTAACTCAAATCCTTCAACCCTGGCAACACACTTGTAAATCCTTTCTGAACCCTTTCAAGTTTCACAACATCACTGCAACATGACCTCCCAACTCCTGTACTCAATACTCTGACCAATAAAGGAGAGCATACCAAATACCGCCTTCATTATCCTATCAGTGCAGCTCCACTTTCAAGGAACTCCAAGGTCTCTTTGTTCAACAACACTCCCTAGGACCTTAACGTTAAGGTGTATAAGTCCTGCTGAGATTTGCTTTTCCAAATTGCAGTGCTTCACATTTATGTAAATTAAACTCCATCTGATACCTCTCAGCCCGTTGGCCCATCTGATCAAGATCCTGTTGTAATCTGAGGTAACCTTTTTCTAACAACAAAAATTACTAGTCGTTACAGTAAATAGAATTTGAAGAATTCTCCCATCTGGGGAGAAAAAAATCACCAGTAAAGATCCTAAATCCGCAATCTTTAGCGACCACTCCATCCCTCTAAGTCAGGTGGAAATGAGCAAGTTCTCCAAAATCTCCTTCTGTAAAGTCCAACCCGAAAACAAAATTCAGTCTTGTCCTTCTGTATCACTCCACAGAGAAATCTGAATTCTTGGATAAGAGCAGTTAAATGCTTAACAACACTGACAAGACTTCCATTCTTCTGGAGATACTTCAGATGGAGCATACCAGCGCATCTAAGCGTGCAGTGCAGCAGCTGCAACTGCAAGCTAGGTGAAAGCAGCATTCTTCGCTGACTCTGCTCCTGCTCTGCTGTCAAATGTAACAAAGCCAAATGGCCATTCCGATGTTCGCTTGATCAGTGACCCTTCATATCCCTTAAATGATCGAAAGTGAAGGTAAAGCTTATGTGGCCTAATGTCTATCGAAGGCCACTGACAAAAAGCGTACTGACCTCCTATTCACTGTTGTTAGCCTATCCACCCCTCATGCGCATGCCTGGGGATCTTATTGAATCCGCTGGATCAGATTGTAGGGGGTGGGTGGTGGTATGAAGGCGTGCCAATCCTGTGAATGGAGGAACCCTAGAGAAACTGTTAGGTGCTGAAAGCATCCTTGCGTCTCCTCTCCCCGCCAAGGTGGCCATCAGTATGAAGACAGTCACACATCTAATTACACTAAATTGCGTCTGTCTATCTCCCCCTTATCTGCATTCTTGAAGCCTGTTAATTATTTATGACATCAAGTTTTATACAATCCATAAACCTCTAAATTGTACTGCCTAAACAATTGTCAGTTGTAAACAACAATCAGTAGTCCTAAAGTCAAACCCTCTGGGCACCCCATTCAGGTTATTCAAAAATTATTTTCCTTTAACAAATTGATACTTGGTTAATGTGAAAGCTGGCAGGCAGAGGTTACAGTCCTCCTTGCTGCATTGGGCAGATGGGTGGACGTAAGAGGTTAGAGTCCTCTGCATGGTACTGGGGCTCGAGTCCCCGAGGTGAAAGCTGTCAGGAAAAGTATTTCAAAAGTCTGGAATGGCAAACCAATGAAAAAATGTTTCCTGTGCTTTTGTAATTGAAGAGGCTGTTTCAGTTCATATTTAAATCTCAAATATTTGTGGGAAATAAATGCTGAATATTTTAAAACTGAAACTTCCTAAATAAAATAGTCAGAATTATGGTGGCAACCTTGATAGAGATCAACATGCCTTGAATTTGCAACATGAAGGGGGCCAATGAAGTGTTAACAATAATTAACAGAACTGAAACAGCTCAGCCTCAAATTCAAGTATTCTCCAAATCTTAACAAAACATCAAACTCAAAATGCACTCTTTTTGTGAACACTTTGCGTTTAAAACCACAGCAGCAATACTATCGTCTGGCTAAAGCATGATCATTGACAATAGTTTTTTTCTGAAACGGGCATTGTAGAATTTGAAACAAATCAGGGGCTCAAGGCACTCGATCAATTTGTTTTAAGGTTACAGGTTTGAAATTGTACAACACTGTCATGTTTAGAATGATCAATGTAAACACAAAATCTGGCCCATTACATACCCCCACAAAACACATTGAATTGAGATCCTGATTCAAACAAGGCAAAACCGTTACTCAAAAGGATTTTCTGAATCAGTATTTTAATAAATGCAAGTTTTTAAACATCAAATGCGCTCAGCATGGCACAATTAACATCAAAACTTTCCTTTTTCTACCCAAGTATTAGTACAACCTTAATTTCAGCATTTCTTGTTTTTTATTTTTTTTCATCCTCACTGAAATTACACTTAAAAAAGAGAGCCCTCGCAGTGGACCACATGGCACTGTAGTCCAAGCCGCTCTCTTTCTCCCAGAGCAAAGATTCGCAGAGGCTCAAATTTTGCCACCAGGGGACTTTAACCCCTTTCTCACTTTAATCCTCATTGGGGCTTGAACCTCACTTAAACACAGAGTTCGAACCTCAAATCAATCCACCCAGTAGACTCAAACCCCAATCCACACAGAGGACTTGAACCGCAATCAACCCCACCTAGGGGACTCGAGCCCCAGTACCATGCAGAGGACTCTAACCTCTTACGCCCACCCATCTGCCCAATGCAGCAAGGAGGACTGTAACCTCTGCCTGCCAGCGCGATTGCATAACTGTCTGTCTCGACTGAACTAATTACTGTTTGAGGAGTCCATGGAATAGAGAATTATTGAATGAGGGGACCATCTCTGCCATACAAATGTTGAGAGGGACCAAGGTTTAAAATCTTACCTTGTGGGCCCATCTGTCTCGACACCGAGTGACCACTGACACCATCTGATTGTAACTATCTGTTTGAATCCTGCCAACTATGTCAATATTGTCCCCCTTCCCAACACGCACCACCAGACTTTGGATTTTGGAGCTTTTTGGATTTTGGAATTTAAGATAATGGGTTCTCTACTTGTACTTTCAACCTCCTGTACACTGGAGCTACAATTCAGGTTCACATCCCCTTGTAGAATTAGTTTAAACCCTCCCAAAGAAGATTAGCACCCCCCCCCACCTCTTTCCCCCAAGGATAGTGGTACTCCTCTGGTTCATCTGTACACCACCCTTTGGTTCAGGTGCAGACCATTCCATTTGTAGAGGTCCCATCTACCCCAGAATGACCCCCAATTAACCACGTATCTGAATCCCTCCCTCCTGTACCATCCCTGTAGTAGTTGAACATGTAGCTCTCTGTCCCTATTCCTTGCCTTGCTAGCACATGGCATGGGTAGCAAACCAGCGATAACAACTCTATTCTACCTCTAAGCTTCTACCCTAGCTCCTTGAATTTCTGCCTTACATCCCCATCCCTTTTCCTACCTATGTCATTGGTTCTTATGTGGACGATGACTTGGGGCTTTTCCCCCTCCCCCTTATGGATCTTGGAAAAGACAGTATTGTTGAGGAGAATACTGAGATACAGGCTATTAGACGAGACAGGATTGAGGCTCACAAGGAGGAGGTGTTAGCAATTCTGGAAAGTGCAAAAATAGGTAAGTCCTGCTGGGCCGGATGGCATTTATCCTAGGATTCTCTGGGAATCTAGGGGGGAGATTGCAGAGCCTTTGGCTTTGATCTTTGTCATCATTGTCTACAGGAATAGTGCCAGAAGACTGGAGGATAGCAAATGTCCCTTGTTCAAGAAGGGGAGTAGAGACAACCCTGTTAATTATAGACTAGTGAGCCTTACTTCGCTTGTGGGTACAGTGTTGAAACAGACTACAAGATATAAGATTTCTAATCGTCTAGAAAGGAATAAGTTGATTAGCGATAGTCAACACGGTTTTGTGAAGCACGACTTACCCTTCACAAACCTTGAGTTCTTTGAGAAGGTGGGCAAACAGGTGGATAAGGCTAAAGCAGTTGATGTGCATACGGGTTTCAGTGAAGCATTTGATAAGGTTCCGCATGGTTGGCTATTGCAGACAATAGAGGCATGGGATTGAGGGTGATTTAGCGGTTTGGATCAGAAATTGGCTAGTTGTAAGAAGACAGAGTGGTGGTTGATGGGAAATGTTCATCCTGGAAGGATGGTTTAGTAAATTTGCGGATGACACAAAGGTTGGTGGAGTTACGCACAGTGCGGAACGATGTTGCAGGTTACAGAGGGACATAGATAAGTTGCAAAGATGACTGAGAGGTGAGAAATGGAGTTTAACATGGAAAGATGTGAGGTGATTTACTTTGGAAGGAGTTACAGGAATACCGAGTAGTGGGCTGCTGGTAAGATTCTTGGTAGTGTGGATGAGCAGAGACATCTTGATGTCCATGTGCGTAGATCCCTGAAAGTTGCCACCCAGGTTGATAGGGTTGTTAAGAAGGCATATGGTGTGTTACCTTTTATTGGTAAAGGGATTGAGTTTCGGAGTCATGAGGTCATGTTTCAGCTCTACAAAACTTGTGCGGCCGCATTTGGAATATTGTGTTCAGTTCTGGTCGTGACATTATAGGAAGGATGTGGAAGCATTGGAAAGGAGGGTGCAGAGGAAATTTACCAGGATGTTGCCTTGTGTGGAGGGAACATTTTGTGAGGAAAGGCTGAGGGACTGGTGGCTGTTTTCATTAGAGAGAAGGAGGTTGAGAGATGCCTTAGAGACATACAAAATGATCAGAGGATTAGATAGGATGGATAGTGAGAGCCTTTTTCCTCTGATGATGGCTAACAGGAGGGGACATAGTTTTAAGTTGAGGTTTGGTAGATCTGGGATAGATGTGAGAGGTAGTCCCTTTACTCAGAGTACTAAGGGTGTGGAATGCCCTGTCTGCAACAGTAGTAGACTTGCCAACTTTAAGGACATTTACATGGTCATTGTCCTTTCATCTTAAAGATGACCACTGTTTTGTAAATGTCGCAGTACTAAGTGTTGCTGCACCGTGTGTCAGTTTGATTTTCAAATTCCTGAATTGGAACTCATTCAAGAAGTGATTTGTGATGCCTACTGAACCACAGTTAAATTACTAAGCATCAATTAACAATTAAAACACTTAAGTCTTATTACTTGAGACTTGTTTAAAGTTACTTCTGACTGCATGAGTGCTTCAAATTAGAGAAATAACACTGGTTAGATTAGATTAGATTACTTAGTGTGGAAGCAGGCCCTTCGGCCCAACAAGTCCACACCGACCCTCCGAAGAGCAATCCACCCAGACCCATTCTCCTACAGTTACCCCTTCACCTAACACTATGGGCAATTTAGCATGGCCAATTCACCTAACTTGCACATTGTGAATATTTTGATTTGATGCAATGACCCATGCAGGGGTAAAGTATTAAAATAGAATTGTCTTGAAGATAATTTATTTACAGTAACAAACATTCCCCTTTTAGGATCGCGATAGAGATCGGGATCGCGATAGAGACAGGGACCGAGATCATGATCGACCGAGAAGTCAACATAAGACTGCCCCATCGCCTGTGGTTCATGTCCGTGCTTTGTGTGACTCTGTGATCGAAGCTGACCTGGTGAAAGGCGTTGATCGATTTGGGCTCATAAGGTAAGTGACTCACCTAATTAGCCAAGGGTAGTTGGTTAGAATTCTCACTGACCTTCATGCACCTCTTCTGTTTCCAAAGTGAACTATGTTGTATAAAAGTATTGTGGATCAGGTTGCGTGGATTCCTCTTTCAGTGTAAGATGAGAAGACAAAGAATGAATTGGTGGAAGTGGGAGGAGTGAATTCTCCAAGAGTTTTGGGAGGGGTTACTAAAGACACTTTGTAGTATAGATGTATGTTGCGCTTACACATTCACTAATTTTGCGTAAATGCGCTTCATCACCATATTGTATTTCAAATTCTCAAGATGAAATATCTGGCAACAGCAGCTGATTTTTCTCAGCCGTTAGGATTAGGGTTGAAGTTATTTAATTGATGTTCAAGGTCAATATTGTGCATGAGGTTCAAACGCTTTGATTTTACTTTTCTTTTAAAAATATATAATTTGAAAAATAAATTTCTGATATTACAAATACAAATACAAACAATACAATTCAAAACAGTACAAAGAAAGAACAAGAGAAACCAGACTGCACTCATGTACAAGTGTATAAATCTGTATATAAAAAAACCTAAATACTTTAATAAACAATAACTAACTAGTAAATCATAATAATACAGCTCAGTGAGACAAAACACTAGCCCTCGACTCTTGAGAACATTAATTTCCACATTCATACATTCGCAGTTCCCTCTCTCTAGGTGTTAGACTCTTAAAACACAACTGGTTTGGCTATATAAAAACCCTTATTAGTGTGGCAGACATCTATGTCCAGGTAGTCCGTAAAGGGCTGCCATGTCTTATTAAAATTTCTGTTTTATGGTGCACCATACTTATAACAATATCCAAAGGGATATGTGCCATAAGAATCTTATGCCAACCCTACAAACTCTGATGATTTTCAGATACTCAACCTAACAGAATATTCTTCCTTGTGCAAAAAATAAGGATGTTGAAAAGTTTTTTTTTCTGATGCGCATCTGCAGGCAATACACTGGGAAGGCCAAGAAGAGGAGAAATCTGGTCCATCTCCACCCTTGTCCCCAAGATCCTCTTTATTGTACCTGCCACAACGTTCCAGTATGTTCAGAGCCTGCAGCAGGACCAGAGAGGCACTGAGTCAGAGTGCTTTGCACTTGAGACATGTTGAAGACCCTGTGGGGAATCTTCAACTGTAAATTGCAAATCAAGATCTTTCTCGCGTTTTCCCAACAGGTGATAAAGCGTGCTGACAGAAAATGTGTTCTTAGCACTGAGCGCCGTCTTCTCTATGTTGGAACTGTGGGAATTGGTTAAATGTTCCTTCCCTTTTTGAACAAAGTCCCTAATTTGAAAAAAAATGAAAACGGGTCCCTGCTATGTAGCTCATATTTCCGAGCTGACTTGTCAAAACACATCATTGTTTCCCCCTCAAATAAATCACTCATGCAGGAGACACCCATAGGAGAAAGTGAGGACTGCAGGTGCTGGAGATCAGAGTTGAAAGTCTGGTGCTGGAAAAGTGCAGCATCCGAGGAGCAGGAGAACAGACATTTTGGGCATCGATTTCTCCTGCTCCCCTGATGCTGCCTGACCTGCTGTACTTTTCTAGCACTCAGTCACACCCCTAGCTGCCCAAAGCTTAAATCCTGAGTCCATCATCCCCAGTTGAAAACCCAGCAGACCAACTGTGTAGGTGTTTTTTAAAAAAAAAATGTTTTGGCAATATATTGCCTTCACTCAGCCACACTGCCTTCCATGCTTTAACAGTATTGATAATTCATTAGTCTGTCCAGGCAATATTTCATAACTGTCCTCATTTTGTCCAGAAACAGCAAACTAGCAAGGGGGCACCTTGCCTGAGAAGTCTCCATATCTAACCCACAAGCCTAGTCACACTCATAAGATAAAAACGAGCTTAGTTGATTTTAATGTCTGGGAGAATCACTCCCCCAGTCCATGAGGCAATTGCAATTTAGCCAACTTAATAATGGGATACTTACGATGCCACATAGAAGAGCTGAATCAGCTGTTCAGTCTCCTGAATGTTTGCCAAGTGAAAATCGAGGGGACCATTCGCATAGGTTACAATAGAGGGGTGGGGTGGGGGCAAGAACATTTATTTTAATGAGGGCTATCTGACCTAACCAAGAAACCAGAAATGCCTCTTTGAAGGTCTTGTTTGATCTTTGTCAAATAAATGCACAAAAATTAGCTTTAAACAGCCAATCGAAAACGAGAGTAATGAATATACCCAAATCCAGAAAACCTCCCTGTGACCACTTAAAAGGGAATCGAGATTTGCCATCAAAACCTAGCATTTTTGTAAGACCACCTATAGGCATAGCGTATGACTTTGCAAAATTGATCTTGCAACCCAAAACAGTGCCAAACAAATTGATACATTGTATCAGGCGAGGCACTGAAACTGCTGGGTTTGACAAAAAGATGAGGACGTTGCTCACATACAACGAAATCTTGTGTGCTTTTGACCCCACTTCTGGAGCCTATATATTAGGGTCCCTATGAATAGCCTTCGACAACTGTTCAGTCACCAATGTAAAAAGCAATGGCGATGAGGGACAGCCCTATCGACTGCCCCTAAAGATATTAAAATTGCATGATCGCACACCATTGGTGAGAACTGCAACGAGAGGGTCACCATAGAGCACCTTTACCCATCTTGTAAAGGCTTTACCCAAGCCAAACCTTTCTAGAGTATAAAAAAGGTACAGCCACTCAACCCGGTCAAATGCCTTCTCTGCATCTAGAGAGATCACCAATCCCTGTACAGACTGTTGTTAACACGCTTGAATTACATTAAATAACCTGATATTATTGGAAGATCTGCGGCCTTCTATAAAGGCCATCTGGTCCTCTTTAATAATAGAAAGCAACACAGTTTCCAGCCTTTCCGCAAGAGTCTTAGAAATGATTTTAAAATCAACATTTAAAAGTGAAATGGGCCTATAAGTGGTACCGTCCTCCGAGCTTACCCTTTTCTTAAGAATAAGAGAGCTATTGGCCTCTCTTAGATGGTGGGAGGCGATCATGACTGTATGAGTCATTGAACATGTTGAGCATTGGGCCTGAAAATATGCTTATATGTTATAAAATTCACTGGGAAGTCCATCAGGACCAAGCGCCTTTCCACTCTGAAGCTGCTTCACATCCTCCTGCTCTGATAAGGGGGCATTAACAAAAAACTCTCTTGTCCGGGAGTTATACCTGGAAGCTCCAGATTCTTGAAAAAAAGGCTCCATCCTAGCCTGCCCATCCTCTCTACTTTCAGACTGGTATAATTCAGTAAAATCTCTGAAATGCTACATTAATCTTTCTAGAATCACAGGTTAGGTTTCCAGCACCTTCCCTGATTGATGTAATGGATTGAGGGGCACTCTTTTCTTTTCCTGGCAAGATACGCTAAGTACTTGCCCAGTTTGTCACCATGCTCAAACAGCCTTTGTTTTGCAAAAGTAAGCTCCTTCTTTGCTGTCTGCTTGAGCATGGAGTTCAATGCAGACCAAAGAGCTGTGATCCTGTTACTTAGTCAACGAGGCCCTGTCGAAGTACCACTTCTTGGCTGCCTTCAACCATGCTTCAAGCAGATGATGCTGCTCCCCCTTCTGCTGCTTCCTACCGGCGGAGTAGGAAATAACTAACTCTCTGGCATAAGTTTTAGTTGCCTAAAGAACGGACAGGCTACCAGCCAAACCTGAATTGATGTATAGGAACGCCCTGAATTCAGTAGAGAAAAACTCCACGAACTTACTATCCTTCAGGATAAAAGGATCCATTCGACAGTCTCTTGAGACCCACTACAGCTTCCGTAATCTTAACCAAAAAGTACACTGGAGCCTGATCAGAGATGGCAATATTACCAATCGTACAAGAGATCGCCAAGTCCAGGATTGCCTTGGGGCAGTCAAAAAAAAATAATCCTGATGTGGCACCTGTGCAGATTGGGGGAAAAACAATGTAAAATCCCTGCTGTAGGGTGGGCACTCCTCCAGATGTCCACCCACCCTCACTCCACACACACACACATCCACTAATTGCTTGGTTTGTAAAGAAGGTATCGGGGGGGGCTTTGGACAATCTGTCTACTGCAGGATCCATAAGACAATTAAAACTTCCCCCTATGATATGCTGCGATTCAAGACTAATCAATTTAGAGAACGCATTTACCAGAAATTTGAGGGATGGGCCAGGGGATAGTAGACATTTAAAATACTATATTCTTTACTATTTATCAAAGCTTTAAGGATTACAAACTTCCCATGTGTGTCTTTAACACACACCCTAGTAACTTAAAGGGAGATTCCTCCTAACCAATATGGCCATTCCCTAACTCTGAGTATTAAAAGATGAAAAGTAAACCCGATCAAATCCATTCTGCTGCAATTTCAAATGTTCCCTCTTACTCAAGTGCTTCTCCTGTGACAAAGCAATATCCACCTTTTTCCTTTCTAAGACTTGAGAGTACCTTCTTCCTCTTAATTGGCGAGTGACTCCCTTTGATAGTCCAGGTGCACCATTTAAACAAGTCATTAGCCATAATGTTCGGCAGTAATATTTAGACTCCAGAGAGGAAGAACTTGAATTAGAAGTTGCTGAGCCTTAATAAAAGAAAATCCACAGAACCTTAAAAACTACACAAACTAAAACCACTACAATTAACAAACCTAGTCGAGAGTGTAGTGCTGGAAAAGCACAGCAGATCAGGTAGCATCCGAGGAGCAGGAGAATTGATGTTTCGAAGGGCTTAAGTCCTCCTCGGGTGCTGCATGACCTGCTGCGCTTTTCTAGCAATACACCCTCAACTCTGATCTCCAGCATCTACAGCAACCAAGGCATTTAAATACCTGAACTGGCTTAAAGTGGCAGTAAGTAGGCATCTTGCCATCCCAATTATTTTGTCGTCTCCTAGCTAGAGCCGCACCATAAACACAAGCGGCAATAAAAAAGAAAGTATAAGAAAGAATAATATTGTAAACAAAAAAGTTAAAAGTGAATAGTAAGTACCCCACCCATCCCCTGGTATAGCTTAACTTAGAAGTTAAAAGTAAATTCCCCATTCATCCCAGAGCATAATTGAACCCAGATTATTTCCAAAAAGAAAGAGGAAAAGAAAACCCCAACACTCTTTCCTTTTTTCAAAAAAAAAGACTTCCAAACAATGCTATTACCTGTACATATTAAATGATTCAGACTAAGTTAGCTTGTCCAGAGTCTCTTGCTTTCCCTGAGTCAAAGAAGTGTATGAATCCATTAAAGGTAATCTGAAGCACTGCCAGGTATCTTAGAGAGTACTAGATCCTGAGTTCCCTCAGTCTTTTCTTAATGCCATTGTAGGATTTCCTTTTCCGGATCACCGCCATTGGGAAGTCCTGGAAAAGCATGATCCTAGGGCCCTCATAAACTAAGGCCTTTGATCCTTCCCCTGGATTCTGGAAGGTTCCATGATTCTCTGCTTGTCTCTATAATTATGGAACCGCACCAGGATAGGGCAAGGACGTTGGTCCAGACCTGACCTTCATGCCGTGACTCGGTGAGCCCTCTTAACCTTCAGACTTGACCATTCCAGACTCCAAGTTAAGGGATTTTGGTAGCCAATCCTCAATAAATTCCACTATTGCTCTCCTTCCTACCCCTCTGGCCGACCAATGGTCTGAATATTTTTCTTCCTGTCCCTGTTTAGATTAGATTATTTACAGTGTGGAAACAGGCCCTTCGGCCCAACATGTCCACACCGACCCGCCGAAGCGCAACCCACCCATACCCCTGCATTTACCCCTTACCTAACACTACGAGCAAGTTAGCATGGCCAATTCACCTGAGCTGCACATCTTTGGACTGTGGGAGGAAACCGGAGCACCCGGAGGAAACCCACGCAGACACAGGGAGAACGTGCAAACTCCACACAGGCAGTTGCCTGAGACGGGAATTGAACCTGGGTCTCTGGCGCTGTGGGGCAGCAGTGCTAACCACTGTACCACCGTGCCGCACACCGTGTTCTCGATCATCAAACTGGTCAAGCAAATTACAGACTCACATCTCCGGGCCTGGATCCTATCCTTAAAGGAATCAGTCTCCGCTTCCACCACTGTGACCCTGTGTTGTACTTTGTCCGACCTTATCTCAAGGTCTCCTAGCTACTGTTTGTGCTTTTGCAGCATAATAGAGATCGAGGCCAGTTTCTTTTCAGTTTGCTTACCCAGCACCGATATCGGGGCCTGGTAAGAAATGAAGTCCGGGGATCCTGTAAGTTGGGCTGCGTCCCTGGCCGCGGGCGAGTCTGCTCCCTTCTTAGGCATCCCGGGACGGGTAACTGCCTTCTTAGAACTTTTTAGGACTTTGCAACTTTTTCAGAGTCATAGAGTACTGGGTAGGGTGGGTTAGGGCTTTGTCCTGCCTGCGATGTGGTGCAGAGCTCTGCAAAGTGATGATCTTAGATCGCTGCCATTTTGGATCCCCTCCACTTTTACTTGTAAGTTTATACAAATCTTGAAACACAGTAAGAATTTAAAACTGACAACATTAGTGTATACCCCTCAGAAGCTGTGATGTGCCTTCTCAGTATTAGTCAGACGAGCAATGATAATGAACAAAACAATTGTTGAAATTTGGTTTAATGCACTGCATGTGAGAGCAAAGTAGTGTACTTTATGAATAACCTGTAATTCCGAAATGACTGAGATAAGTATCTTAGACTTGATGCTAAATGTATCTAGCGCAATAATCAATAAAGACAATAAGGCATTAAACTCCATGGCCCATTATAAAAGTTGATAATCCAAATTTGATCATTCTGCTCAGATGCTACCTGGAGTAAAGTTCCATTTTGAAATCAAGAAACAAGGGGTTTTGAAAAACTGGATGTGGTCCTGCAAAGAATTACAAAGCTGCTTTCTGATCTTATGAGGCTGGACTTGGAAAAAACTGGTCGAGAAATTCGATTGTGGTCAAATCCGTATATGATTGCAATGTAGTTCCCACTGTGAGGCCCACTGCGGATCATTTCAAAGTGGCCCTCTGTCTTCTTTTTATTTATGGCGCATCTTGTGTTCAGTTACAAAGGAATTTGCAAAACAAGTCCTGAAATAGATGTTAGGCTCTCCACTTGAAGAGGAGGTGGGGATAGGACAAGAAATTGTGGTCCTCCAGCTATCTTACATCTAGGCAAAGTGGAGAAATCTTTGGGGTGGGGCGGAATGAATGACTTTACACTGAACATGAATAAAGTGTGATTTTGGAAGGGGTGGGGAAGATGTGTGGAGGTTGCTTTGGAAGGCAGATGTCTGATGGGACAGAAAAGATGAACACTTTGTGTGTAGGAGGAGGAACTTCACTGTTTTCTGTCTTCAGGAGACGCAACCCACGCGAATGACTAAATAAGGGATTTGCAAAGCATTTTAAAACATTTTCATATTGATATGATTGTGTGTTAATCTATAGCACATGAAATTTCAACCAAATGTCACTGTAGTTTTGTTGGCATTGTGGTTTCATTGATTTCCAATTTGTGGATGTCACTGACAAGACCGGTTTTTGCCCATTATGTTTGCCTTTGGAACTCACCACCAGTCTTTCATAGGGATCACATTGGATTTCAGTATAGATTGCAGCCTGTGCAGTAATTTGCTCCTACAAGGTCACATTCTTTTGTTAGCAAAGACTTTGTCCTGTATAACATGCTACAACTGCAGTAAATGCTCTGGTCACTTTTGGTGATTTGATACCTTTGAAACTAGAGACCAACAGTAATAAATTTCAGAAGATTGCTTTGTCCCAATCTGACAAGAACATTTTACCCACCTGAATAATTTGTGACATGTCCATCAGTTTAATAGTGTCATAGCAAAGAGTGAGGAACCATAAAAATATAACTGAACTGCCAAGTTCCCTCATTTTCCCAACTGTCCATTATGACACTTCTGTCTATATACTGGTACTTTTGCCCATCTGATTAATTATTTCAAACATCTAAGATTTAGTTCTTCCTATTGTGTTTAAGATCAAGATCTAATTTAAATTTCGGCCCCAGATTTTTAAATTTGTCTCAACTGTTCGAATTCTTTTTATTTGTAAACCTGTGTTATTTACAATTAATTTGTTCTTTAATGTGTTGAGGTGAGGTAGTCTTGTGGTGCAGTGGATAATGTATCTACCCTTTGAACCAGAAGCTCTTGGCTTGAGTCGTATTCCTGGGACTGATGGCCACAGGGAAGGTGTGTTCATAAATTAATCAAACAAGTTGATCATCCACTGTAAAGCTTTTATGGCAGGTAGGGGAGTTTGTTTGATTTGGAATGGTTTCGTCAAGCTCTACAGCCTGTAGACATAACTGTATACTTTGTGTCATGCACTGCTGGACAAGCAAAAGCTTCCAAGTCAAATTACTGTTTAATCTGCAGGCTGGATAACTTCCTAAATTGGTCATTGATTAAATACAGCATTTTACTTTTGTTAACTATTTCTTTACGTTTGTCCAAATAATTTTTGAAGAATTGGCACCTGGGTCTAGACTTATACAAGTCATTTTCCTACAATGGTCTTTTTGTTAGCACAAATTCGATATATCAGGATTGGGGACACTGTTTCTAAAGCATGAACTTGTAAAACATGTGTTGACTGTCATACAACTACATTGCCAACATTTTAAAGTGCTCTTTCTAAAGCACGATTTTTCTATAATGCAGGGTTGCACAATAATGCAACCATCTAGTTATAGAAGAACTACCTGTATCTTAAAGGTTACCCTATTAACCCAGCAACCTAATTCACAAATCATTAGATGGTTATGGCCTATTGTGTCTGTGCCAGCTCTCTTCTAAAGAAAGTAAACCAGTCCCACTCTGCTATATTTCCATTGTAGCCCTGCAAATGTTCTCTCTTTCAGAAATGAATCATTTCCCATTTGGGAAAAAATTCTCAATTTAATCTGTTACGAACAGTTTTGGGTAACTCACTGCAGAATCTAGCCTCTTGCTGTTTTTGTTTAGATAAAGTTTTGGTCATGCTCCAGCTGGTTCTTTAGATGTTCACTTTAAATCGATATTCTGGATGTGATCCTTGTGCTGAGAGGAAACACTTTCTCCCTGTTTAATGTCTCGTCATTTTATAACTTTGAAGAGAATGATGAGAGGAGAACAAGCCTATTCCAGACTATTTTAAGATGCTAATAAAGCATAATGTTACAAACTTTTAGGAAGTCTAGTGATTTAGTGTTGGACTTGTTTGGGCATGTTTTGCTATGATATACCCTAAATACGGTTTGTCAAAGGGTGGGTAAAGGGAGACCGGAGTTAATATGCCACCCCAATTAGAGTAGGTGAAGTGATAATGTTGACTTGTGCTGTTTTTGCACTGCTGTGGAGATAGTTCAGGTGTTCGAATAAGTGTCTTTCCTCTTGTAGGCTGCTTGGGCTACAGCAGTGTTTTAGTCCTAAGAGCAATTCTTCATAGCTGGACTTTTCATTACAGCTACGTGATGATGTTACCAAACAAACGACAAGCTCTGGTGGAATTTCAAGATTTGCGAAGTGCCCAGAAGTGTGTTGCTTATGCTAAACGGCGGATTGTCAATATTGCTGGACATCCTGCTTTCTTTAACTTCTCCACAAGTCAACGGATCACCCGTCCTGGGGGTCCTGAAGATCCAAAGCATGTCAACAATGTTCTCTTCTTATCTATTCAGAATCCGCTATATCCAATCACAACGGTAGGTTTGTCTTAAACCCTTAACAGATAAAGTCACAATTGTTTTTAAATGATTGAAACTCCTCATATGGTAGACTGACAATTTGTAAGTCATCGTAACTTATGTCTTTTATTTAGAGCGTGTCGCCTTATGCTAAATTTTCATTGAATGAAAAATAATGACTGAATTACAGTCTGGACCAAATTCTAATGGAAGAGACAAACCTTGAAAGGTGTTGCATCTTCGTCTTATTTATTATTTTGATCTTGTGTTCAATCCTGCTGTGTCAATCCCCATGTCTTTTTTTTTCCAGGATGTTCTGTATACTGTCTGCAATGCATGTGGTCCAGTCCTCCGTATTGTCATCTTCAAGAAGAATGGAATACAGGCTCTGGTTGAATATCTTTTTGCAATAGGGGAAATGCACTGTCCCAGTGTGCAACATCCATTGGCTTTGACTTCCAATTGATGATCACGTTTTAGAACACTTTTTTTTATTTTGCTACAGGATTGTTTATGGGTTTTTAAACCTGTAGTGTGTTCAAGTAGTTGCTTTACAGTATCATTAACTATTTAGTCACCAATACGTTTATGATCACAAATGTATTTCAATGAATGAGTGAGGATAATGCAGCTGATGCGGTTACTTGGGATTCCAGGAAACCTTTGATAAAGTACCATGTAGCAGTCTTGTAAGCAGATGTAAACCCTTGAAGTAAGAGACTGTGGTAGTATGGTTGAGAAGTTGATTTCAAGACCAAGAAACAGTAGGGGTGAGTATGCTTATTTCAGGTTAGGGGACCATATAAAGTGGAGTTTCTAAGGAGTCTTATTCAGACCATGTCTTTTCCTGTTCTCTAAATAATTTGACCATGAGTATGCAGGACACAATTTCAAAATTTGCTGATTCCACAAGATTTGGAAGTACTGTGAAGAAGAGAATGATAGAAATTAAGAGGTATTTAGAGTTGGTGGTTGGAGTGAGTGGTATATTCTGGTAGAAAGAGCGAGGAGAGGCAGTATAAAAGATTATTGCACAAACCTTTGAAGTTGACAGTGTAGGTTGAGAAAATCGCATATGAATATCTATCAGAATGATCCTGAGCTTCAGGAGAAATTTGATTGAGATGCTGAAAATCATGAGGGGTCCAGATTGAGTAGATCTTATTATTCACTTATAAAATGTAGACATCACTGGCTGTGTTAGCATTTATTGCCCAGAAGACAGTTAAAAGTCAACCACATTGGTATGGGTTTGCACTCGCCTGTAGACTATTAGGTAAGGACATGAGTGAGCAACTATTCTCATTGGTTTCAGAGCCACCATGCCCAATTACAATAGCGTAAGAATGAAATTTTGAGAAGAGAAAACGTTTTCAAGAGTGTATAAGGTCTGGGATGCGCTGCCTGAGAAAACAGAATCCATTTGTGGCTTTTAAAAGTGAATTGATTAATTACCTGAAGAGAGAATGTGTGGAGCTGTAAGGTTGTGGGATTGGAAGATGTGCTGTTGCAGTAAGTGGGCATGGACCTTGCATCCAAATAAGCTCATCCAGTGCTCAAAAATGGATATAAAACATTTATTGACACCACTAGGTGAAGAGAAGGGGCGTTAAGTCTACCCCTCAACCAGCATCACCAAAGCCATTTATATGATGTGTTGACTCATTGCTGCTTGAGATTGTTGCTCGACAGGTTTGTTATTAAGTTTCCTATATTACTGTGGTGACTATGAATCTGATGTACTCCATGGATGTAAAGTTAATTTGGATATTTTGAGGTTTTGAAAGCTGCATATAAGAGCATGGCATGAGTAGGCCTTTCAGTTTCTTGACCATGCCCCAGTATTCATTCAAATTGTGGCTATTCATCTACCTGGGCTGCACCTTTCTAATATATACCTATAAACCTCAATTTCTTTAGGGGCCAAAATCATATTGATCTTATGTTGAATGTTTGAATCAACTGGACATCCACAACCCTTGGATGGACAACTCCTTCTAGTAATTTAAATTCTTCTCAGCACTGAATGGTCAACCACTTATGTTGAGTTCAAGCCTTCTAGGAGAAAGTGAGGACTGCAGATGCTGGAGATCAGAGCTGAAAATGTGTTGCTGGAAAAGCGCAGCAGGTCAGGCAGCATCCAAGGAGCAGGAGAATCGACGTTTTGGACATGAGCCCTTCTTCAGGAATGAGGCTCATGCCCAAAACGTCGATTTCCCCTGCTCCTTGGATGCTGTCTGACCTGCTGCGCTTTTCCAGCAACACCTTTTCAGTTCAAGTCTTCTACCTTGGGAAGATGGAAACATTTTTGCATACCGACTTTCAACTCAAGATGGAGGGACTGGATTGAAAAAGAACCTTTTATCCACATTCATAGGACAGAAATGGGTATGGCCATGACTGTTGTTTGTTAATATTTACTTACTAAAGTCACTGTTCGCTCCTTAACATTTTTCACATTTGATTCAGTCCAAAGTGCCCAGAAGGCAAAGGCCTCTCTGAATGGTGCAGACATTTATTCTGGTTGCTGCACTCTCAAAATTGAATATGCCAAGGTAATCTTAAAATGGTTCATTTTCTGAATGAGAATTCAATTCTTGCTTTTCACACACTAAAACAAGAAGGTGTTCTTTCAATTCACCAGCCTACTCGACTGAACGTATTCAAGAATGATAGCGAATCCTGGGACTACACTAATCCCGATTTAACTGCTCGAGGTATGGTGTACCCTCATTATTTGTGTCAGCTTTTTAGATTTTGTTTGCACATGATGCATCCTGTTACCATGTTAGACCTCCAGCAACAAACCTCCATTTTGCCTCAAGTCCAGGAATAGTGACAGAAATCTCTCTTTAACTTAGCAACAGGGCATGTGCTAAAATAAGAATCTGTCATATAGAATGGCCTTAAAAATTATACAATCTATTGTACCATGTTCAAACACTATTTGGTTTGCACTCATAACATTGACTAACTTCTATCTGTTTTAATTAGCAGTCGAGGATTCACATTTGTCTTTTAAAATTGTGGGGTTTTTTGCCTAATGGACATGGGAAAATTGGCCTTTAAATAAGGGGTGATGACAAATGGTTCTTAATATTCTGAACTGTTGAAGGGTGCAATTTAGACTGAGTTCGTTCTAATTTATGTCTTCCCAGTGGAAATCAGACACAGTTAATAGCATAAACTATATATTTCTTCTGAATTAATTGACTTGTACCAGGCATTGGTATTTTTACTATATTACAACAGTTACTGTATTTCAAAAAGTGTTAATTGGCTGTAAAAGCTTAGACATTCTGAGATTGTGAAAGACATGATAGATTAATTGGTCTTTGTGTAAAAGCTGGTCATTCTCTCTTGTGGAATCAAAGCCTTGAGAGTTACTGGTTTCAGAAGAGAGCTGGAAATATAGGGAGTCCTTCAGTGCAACCATGTGTGACCTGAGTGATGCAGATTGTTAGAACGGCTCTGTGATTCAAATTGAGTTGTCCAACTCTTGTATAAAAAATGAAGGGTATCTTAAATTGGGGGTGTGTGGGAGGGGTCTTTATTGGCTTGACTTCATATTTAAGCTTTTAGCGATGCAGCACTCACGTTCTGTAATTTTGTAGCCTTAAAAAAGAAAGCCAAATCCTCATTTCACAGTACAGCTTTAGTTTGGTTTAAATTCTTGCTACATTTGTCAAAGTAATCCAACCCAGATTATGAACTAATCAAGAGATTTAAATATTTTTTATTAAAGGAGGCTTGAGAAATGAAGAACATACTAAACAAGTTAGCTATCCATTAGCTTTTTGCCAAGAAGTGAAATTTGATGCATTCATTTTATGGAATTGAAGAGAGTTTTTTTTAAAAATGGTTCCTGCTGTTGTTGCATAATCATTTCCTAACTATTGTAACCACTTTGATGCTTGATGGTTTGTATATTTTTGCAGCAATTGCTGGTAGTCTAACATTTTTGGAAAGAATATTATTCAGGTTTAGCTGCCTGTGTTGACCTGCACTGTCCTCTGCTGGATGTTTTGAAGTTCACTTGCAACACTTGTTATAGCACTGTGTAGCTGCAACTCACCTACATGAACTGTACATGCAAACAAGGCTACGGCACAGAAAATCGCAGATTTCAAAGTCGCACGCAATACTCAAGAACATTTCACTCAGAGGGGAAAGAGAGAGAACCAAGACTTCAGTTACAGAAATACTAAATCTTCAAAGCTACATTCACCTTCTGCAGATTAATATCTTCACTGTTGGAAGGATATTGATCCTTTTTCCCCCCCTCCCTTCTGGAGCAAGACATTTTCTCAGGTACACCAGCGAAAGTGACACCACAGAGAGAAGAGGGGCAAGCCAGGCAAACTAATCAATTCATGCACCTCTCCAACGAATGCCAGCATTTCGCAGTTACAAATGACAACAATCCAGCCTTCAGAAACAGAACAGACTCTCAATAAATCTCAGATCACCCAGACTGCATGCAAACACATCCTCAGGAAACTTGATCAGGAAGGACACTTTTCTTTTCTCCCCATTCATCGGTGCACAGAGGATATGTTTGCAAAGTTTCATCGTAAGACTGAAATGAAATTCTATTTGAATGCATTTAATGCTGTGAAATAAATTATTTAAGGAAAAAGCTGCTCTTGTAAGTTTTTGTTGATGAGAAGAAGTCCACTTAATGACTGTTTGTTTGCTTTTTAATTCTTGTGGAGACTTCTGAGTTTCAGTTCAAGATTGAAGTAACTTGAGCTTTTTGACAAATCCAGGAACCACTGTATGCTTGCTAGATGGAGGGCTATAAGAATTACCAGGGAATTTTTTGTTTATAATAGCCATATGCTATTAATGGTAAAATTTCTGTAGTGCATTCAGTGAGATAATGATCACTTGGTATTGTCATTTTTAAATTGGCACATTCCCAGTGTGCCCTTTTGTTACTAATACATGCTTTTAAGACCTAAAATATCAGCGGTGTAAGATGTTTCGAAAGCTTGTTTTCACTTGCTTTACAACTAAATGAAGCCCTTGTCTTCCTGTGACTTTGTAGATATCACTTTTGACTAAGTGAGGCGACCATTGATTTGTCAAGTCCTACTGCAGAAACTTGAGTCCATTTTGCAGGTTGACATTTTCACTGCAGTAGAAACAGAATGCTGCACTGTCGGGTGTGCTGTTTTTGAGATATAAGAGATGTTTAATTGAGATCCCGCGTGCTCTGTCCAGAAAATGTATAAGCACTTATTTCATTAGCAGTTTATTAAGTGCAGGGAAGTTTCCATGACTTCATCCAACCCTGAGAAACCGGTTATTTTGCCACTTCCATAGGGCAGTTTGGGATTTTGCTGCCTTGTTTTTCTGTGTAAGTCACTATGCTTCAAAAGGTAGATCATTGGCTATAATGCACTTTCAGCCATCCCAAGTTTATTTAGCAAGGTTATATAAATGTCATCTTCATAAAGCATCACAAGATGTTTACAAACTGGAAATGCTTTACTTTAAAAATAATTAAACCTTAATTCAATTAAGTCCAATTTGAACATCTGGCTAATACTACATTTAGACGTTAATGAGGAAATAGCAAATTTTATTTAAGCCAGGAATTGTGCAGTTCTTTAAGATTCAATAGAGTCTGTTGATGAAATTGAACTAACTCAAAATATGAGTATATCTTCTAATTGTTAAGCATGACATGTTTCAGTATCCTTGGGGTTAGGCTATAAAATAGGGAGGAGGAGAAGAAACTGATGAGGGCAGTTACTGTATCAACTGCCAACACTAGATGGATATTTAGATTGTGGTACTGAAAAGTAAATTGGTGCATGCCCATAAAGCCCTCTCCTTCTCATACTGTTATGCTTTCTCCTCTGTCTGTTTACAATTGTGTTCTACTGGCTTCCATATTTGAATGTCAAAGCAGAGATATGTGGGATTCCCCTTAAAATGGAAAGCAAAAATAACAGCTAGCGCAAGAAAGATATCTTCATTCTCATCATAAGCTGGCCCTTTTTTTGTCATTATGGCAATGTGTTTATAATTGTCTTGATCAAATTCATTGTAGTTTTGTATCAATAATTGATTTGAGAATATAACTGGTTACTGTAATTCTTGATGGACCTTTCAGTACTCTGTTTTCAACCTAACTTCTGGCCATAAAATGCATTGGAAATGACAATCTGCCAAAATTGCTGAGTATTTGTAAGCATGATACTTACAGTTAATTCCAAAAAAGCAGAGTTTTTTTTAGATCTTAAAAGTTGTAGAAATGTCAGAAATGCCTGTTTCGGTTTATTCTTACTCCATCTTTGCACAACATTCGATTTGTTTCTGGATTTGTGATCAAGCTTTGTTGGTTGACCATATCCATACATTAAAATAAATGGCTTTAGCTTCAAAGCCAAAATACTTGTTCAATATTCTGTTCTGTTATTACCCATCTAACTCGGCAAAGAAACCACTCCTAACATGTCTGCTGACTGAGGCAAATTTCTATATAGAATGAGGTATTTGTAAAACGTTAAAACCATTGGATTTGCCCAACCAACTATTCTGATTTTTATTTTACCACATGTAAAGTTTTTTTTTAAAATTATGTATGTTTACCTTTTAAAACCCTGTATTTACTGATTATAAAACTGTAATGCAGGGGCGAAGCATCTCGCTTTTGCTGAATCCTCCTGCAAGTTATTAAGAAGGCCGTTTTGAAACTGCTGTATCTTGCTGTTTGAAGCTTATGGTACAAAAGAACAGGTACTGTTTTTTCAAAATTGTATTTTTATCAATTGTAAAATGCATTGTGCAAGTGTTTTTTGACTTTCTGTATAATGTGTTCATGAAAAGTGCAATTTTTGTTTTTAAATAAATACTGTACAGGGGAACCTAAGTACTGAATCTCAGTACTGTACTTGCATGATTATGCAAGCATTTGCAAATCACTTAATTTCTGTTCCTTTCTTTAATTCCAGATGAAAGAAGGCGACAAGGACAGCCAGCCCTTCTAGGAGATCACCCTTCAACATATGGGGGTAATCAGCAGTTCTAATAAAATATTTCAGGACTCTTCTCTTTATATTCACTAACCCTAGTATTGTAACCATAGACTGATATTCACTTCGTCTTATTGAAAAAAAGGCTTGCTTTCATGGTCATCTGTTAAGCAAAGTGAAAATTCTTTCTTTTGAGCCTTTATTTGAAAGCATAGGAGAATATTTTGCATTTTTTGAATTTTCCTTTGCCATTGCAGAAACTCTCTTATTACTGAACCTGCGTCTGCCTTGCAGTATTGCCTGTAGGTTCCACAGGAAGAGGAACTTGCATGATTTGGGAGCACAATGTGACCAGTTGAACAATTGTTCTAGTGCCATCTTTTCAAAAGAACTATCCAAATTATCCCATTCTCTTGCTCTTTATCCAAATCTCTACAAAGTTTCCCCATCAAACATCTATTCAGTTGTTTTTTCTTGAAAGTTATCAAATCTGCTTCAACTGCCTCCTCGAAGTAAATTGTAGATTTGTTATTATTTACTGGCAAGACAGTGCTTTCTTACCAATGAGTCTTTATTATCTTAAATTTCTGCCCACTTTTTACGAATCCTGCAATGGTAACAGTTTCTCCTCATCTTCCCTTTTAACATCTGTTTTAAACAGAGCAACTCGGTTTTCTATAGTCACTCAAAATAACTGAAGTGTTTTGTACATAGGCTTGAAACCACACTTTTTTGGAAGAGTGTCTGGAATTGACAAACCACTCCAACTAGAGCAGAATTATTATTTCATGTAAAGGTTTCCTTATTTTTATGCAGACTCCATAAGTCTAACAATCTTCTATACCTTTTAAGCAGCTGTCTCAACTTAGACCAAAAGACACAGGAGCAGATATTAGGCCATTCAGCCCATCGAATCTGCTTCACTATTCAATCATGTGTGATAAGTTTCTCAACCCTGTTCTCCTGCTTTCTCCCTGTAACCCTTGCTTCCCTTGATACTGAAGAACCTATCTATCTCAGTCTTTAATACATTCAATGACCTGGTCTCCACAGCCTCCTGTGACAACGAATTCCATAGTTTCACCACTCTGTGGCTGAAGAAGTTTCTCATCTCCATTCTAAAACATCTTTACTCTAAGGCTGTACCCCGTAGTCCTAGTCTCTCCTACCATTGGAAGCATCTTCCCAACATCTACTCTGTCCAGGCCATTCAGTATTCTGTATGTTTCAATTAGATCTTCCCCATTTCCTTCTAAACTCCATTGAGTATAGGCCCAGAGTCCTCAAACGTTCCTCGTATGTCAAACATTTCATTCCTGGGACCATTCTCATGAACCTCCTGAATACGCTCCAAGGTCAGTACATCCTTCTTGAGATATGGGGCCCAAAACTGTGCATAATATTCCAAACGTGATCTGACCAGAGCATTATAGAGCCTCAGAAGTACATCCCTGCTTTTGTGTTCAAGTCCTCTTAAAATAAATGCCAAAGTTTACTTTGAGAGAATCCAAACTCAAACTCCAAGTCTCTTTGCACTTCAGTCTTCTGAATTTTCTCCCCATTTAGAAAACAGTCCATGCCTCTTTCTACCAAAGTGAATGAGCTCACTCTTCCCCATATTGTACTCCATCTACCACTTTTTTGCCCACTCTCCTAACCTGTTCAAATCCTTCTGCACTCTCTCTCTGCCTCCTCAATGCTACCTGCCCCTCTACTTTGTACCATCTGCAAACTTAGCTAGAATGTCCTCAGTTCGGTCATCTAGATCCTTAACGCATAAAGTGAAAATTTGTGGTCCCAACACTGAGCCTTGCAGAACACCACTTGTCACCGGCTGCCACCCTGAGAAAGACCCTTTGTCCCCACTCTCTGCTTTCTGCCAGGCAACCAAGCTTTAATCCATGCTAACACCTTGTCTCTGACATAATGGGCCCTTATCTTAGTCTGTAGCTTCCTGTGCGGCACCTCGTCAAAGATCATCTTGAAATCCAGGTAAATAACATCCATTGGCTCTCCCTGGTCTAACCTGCTCGTTACTTGCTCAAAGAATTCTCATAGATTTGTCATAAATGACTTCTACTTTATGAAATCGTGCTGACCCTGCCCTATTTTATCATAACTTACAACTGTCTTGTACCTGCACCCTGTGTCTGTATCTTACCAGTTTGTGCTTCTCATTCCCCTCTCTTTTCAACTACTCCTCATTCCCCTCTCTTTTCAACTACTCCTCATTCTAATGCAGTTTGTTTCTGCCGACCCTCTGTGGGACCTGCATTTATGTTTGGTGTCCCTTGGCCTGGTTCTTTTGGCTTTGCTTCGTAAATAAATTGAGCACAGCCACAGCAGATATAAATTTGGTGTTTTAGTTCACATGTTTATCAAGAAGCTTTTCCATCTTTCAAAAAGCTTTCATATTATAATTGTCATCTAGAATAGACCTTTGAGTTGTAACAGCTTTCCTATTCTCACTTCCACTGCTTCCCGGCTCTTCGAGAAGAAATACCACCCCAACATCACAGATTGACTTGTAATTTTTGTCAAAAAAACTTTGAATTATCAAAGTAATAAATGAAATATCATGATGAAAGCCAATGAGGGTACATGGGTGTGTTGCTGTAGGGTCATATGCCATGTTTTTGAAGGGGAGGAGACCAATATGATAAAGAAAAACATATTCACTGATATGTAAAGATTACAGTCAAAAGGAAAGAGATGAAAAGGCAGAAAGTCAGTCATTAAGCTGGCTGTTACACTTAAATATTTACTTACTCTAATTGTGGTTACATGTATAGATTTGGAAGGAAATACATCTTGATGACAATAAGACATTTCTTCATGTCAAGGCCATGGGATAGAACTAGTTGGAAAAGATGGACATGAACAGTTTGTCTTTGAAGTTTGGTGTATTCAGAAATTAAAAATAACAACCAACGGTACTAACATTTCACCAATTTTTTTTTTGAATGAAGCTTGTCCTTAAATGAAAGATGCTTTTCAGAAATCTATTTATTTATTTCTGGTATTATATCTGTGCATAATTACTTTACAAATTTGACATAAAAGATAATTTTACCAATCTTTGAACAGGATATCAAACAAGCCCATTGGCATTAGCACATAGAATGGATCCACGCTCTTCCAGCAGTAGACCGATGCATCTCTACTCTGCTCCTGACTTTGAATTTGTGCCTCAGGGCAAGGTTATAATGGTTTATGGACTTAATCCGCATAAAATGAATTGTGAAAAAATCTTCAATCTTCTGTGCCTCTATGGCAATATTGAAAAAGTAAGACTTAAATTGTTTCTGTTTTGGTCTTGATTTGTAATGCTTACTTGCCTTTATTGTTGAATTTTAAGCTTGTCTGAATTGAATTTTTTACAATAGCTCTAAACTCCAGAATCAAAATGTACAGACTTGATGCCATACTTTAGAAACAGTCTGGGATTGACATACCATTCAAACTGCAGCAGAACTATAATTTCACGTAAAGATTTCTTTATTTTTATACCCTAACTTCATGAAGCTAAACATCTGTATGGGCCTGATTTGTCAGTAATTGATTTGAGATGCTAAATTATAAAAACTTTTCCACCTGAACCTGCAAGAACCTCTTTTAAACAAGGTTTTATTCCTTCTACGAACTGAAGAATATTGGTACCAAGCCATCCAAGCTGGGGTGAAAACCACAGCCAAATAGAAAATTTAATTTGTAATATTTTAAAAATAACTTTTTTTTTGTAAGATACTGTGCTACAGAATGTGGCTGCCTTTTAAAGAAATTTCCAGTCTTTATAAATGATCTGTTGATCTTAGGTCAAGTTCATGAAGAGTATGCCTGATGCTGCTATGGTTGAAATGGGAGATGAATTTTCTGTGGAGCGAGCAATCACCCATCTGAACGGTGTGGAGATGTTTGGAAAGAAACTTAATTTGTGGTAGGCAGTTTTCTTTGTTAAAAAATGCTTTCACATTTGTAGAGAATTCTCAGTTCAGTTTTTGTGATGTGGGTAGTCCCTGTAACTACTGTGCTGCTTCAGTGTCTCTAAACAGGCATCAATTGTGCCAAGCCAATCATATGAGTTGGTGGATGGTACTGATAGTTACAAGGAGTTCACCAATTCGAGGAATAACCGCTTCACTAATCCTGGGCAGGCAGCCAAAAATAGGATCCAGCCTCCTTCCAACGTACTTCACTTCTTCAATGCTCCACCTTGTGTTACAGAGGAAATCTTTCAAGAGGTAAGATGCCTAATGCAAGTGAAATAGTAAGACTTCCATTATTCCCATATTAGAAGTTAAGACTGGGGAATTGAATTATATAGCAGAGAAACCGGCCCTTTGCCCCACCAACTAACAAACATCAAACTACACCACTCTCATTTAGGTGCACTTAGTCCATAGCCTCCTATGCCCCTGCATTTTAAGTACTCATCCAGATGTTTCATAAATGTTGTGAGACTACTTACCTCCACCACCCTTTTAGGCAGCATGTTCCATATGTCTGCCACCCTCTGTGTGACTTTTGTTTTTCTCTTAGATGTCATCTAACTCACTACTGCTCATCTTAAACATGCCCTCCAGTCTTACAAAGTTGTAACAATTTTCTTGCCCCAGCTAATGAAAGCAATCCTTTCATATGCTGCCTTCACCCTGTCTACCTGTAGTGACACCTTCAGGAATCTATGGACTTGTACAGCAAGTTCTTTTGTTCCTCATTACCCCCTAGGGGCCTGCTATTCATTTGTATATGTTGTTCCCTTATTATGCATCACCTCTCACTATTAGGATTAAATTCCATCTGCCATTGCTCTGCCCAAGTTACCAGCTGATCAATATCAGACTAACCTGGGACTATCCTCCATATCAACAGTGTCATCTGCAGACTTGCTAATTAAACCTTCTACATCAACTTTCAAGCTGTTAATGTGCATAACAGCAAGGGCCGTAGCACCGATCCCCATGGTACTGCTGATCACAGCCCTCTACCATCAATCTTTTCCTCCTATTTGTAAGGCAATTTTGGATTCAGTTTGCCAATGTCTTGGATCCCATGGGTTCCTGACTTTTGACCAGCCTTCCATGTCAGACCTTGTAAATACCTTACTGGCGTCAATGTAAACCACGTCCACTGTACCACCTTCACCATTTCAAAATTAAATGAAGAAATAAATTTATATTAGACAGAATCTCCTTCTAACAAATCAGTGTTGACTATCTTTGATCAATCCCTGCCTTTATCTAGTATTGATTTAATCCTGTTCTTCAAAACTTCTTCCAATAAATTCTCAACTGCTGATATCAAACCAACTAGTCCTATCCTTGCTGTCCTCTTTGAACAAAGGAACCACATTATCTATCTTCCAGTCATCTGGCATGTCACCTGTGGCCAGGGCAGTGTTACACACCTCTGCCAGGGCCCCAGCAATCTCCCCTCTTGCTTCCCTATCAGCCTGGGATACATACCATCTGGTTCTGGGGATTTATGCATCTGTATGCCCACTAAAATGTCTTAGTGTATCATCCTTATTAATCGTAATGTGTACAAGAACTTCATCCCAGCTGATATTCCTGGCTACTAGGTGTTTCAGTGAATATGAATGAAAAACATTCATTTAAGACTTCACCCATGTCAGCTGGCTCCATGCACAGGTTGCTACTTTAGTCTCTTACAGTTCTCAGTCTTTCCATGGTAATCGTCTTACTCTTAAAATACTTTAAGAAAAGCCTTGGTTTTCCTTGATCCCATCTGCCAAAGGTATTTTGCCCTCCTACTTTCCTTTTTAAACAACATCCTACACCCTATGTTTGAAGGGCCTCCCCTGTTTTACTGTGCTGTACCTGGCATATCATCTTTCTCTAATATCCCTTGACACCCAAGATCCCTTGAACTTAGTTCCCTTGTCCTTTGCTCTTAGAGGAATATGCTGGCCCTGAATTCTCCTACTTTAAAAGACTCCTACTTTCCAAAAATAGACTTATCTGCAAGTAATTCTCCTAGTCTGTTTGCTAAATCTTGTCTAATGATGTTAAAATCAACCTTCTCTAATTTATACACTTAACTTCTGCATTATCTTTATCCCCTTAAGAATTAAGAATTCAGTCACTATCCCTAAAATGCTTGCCCACTGGCACTTTAACCATTTGACTGGTTTCACTGTTTGGGATTCTGTCCAGCACTACCCTCTCCCTAGTAGGATAATCTACGTACTGGCACAAAATGCTCTCCTGGATGCATTTTAGTTCTTTCACTAAGGTAATCCCAGTAAATGTTGGTAAAATTGAGATGCCCTACAACAGTAGAGTCATAGAGATGTACAGCATGGAAACAGACCCTTTGGTCCAACCTGTCCATGCCGATCAGATATCTCAACCCAATCTAGTCCCACCTGCCAGCACCCGGCCCATATCCCTCCAAACCCTTCCTATTCGCATACCCATCCAAATGCCTCTGAAATGTTGTAATTGTACCAGCATATTGCAGTGATGGTTTCCTATGAATACAAGAATGCCCCACTGTTCTTCTTGCTGTCCCTGTCGTTATTCTCTCTTTTCCCCCCCCCCACCCAAAGAATAAAATGTTGTCTGAAATTTCTATACCCTGGCACATTGAGCTAGAAGTCTCACCCTTCCTTCATGTCTCTCTGTTTGCAACAGTATCATACTCACATATAGAGTGATCATGTCTCTTCCTGATGATTCTTGGTTCTGTATAAACTGTCCAGTTTTGGATAGCCAATCAGTTCTCCTCCAGTATGGCAATTGTACGACATGAAATGGAGTTTCCTCGCTGTCTTATCTGTAGAGACTGTGCATCATACCAATGCTGTTATATCTATGGCAATATGGACAGATTCAAATAGGTTACACCCTCATGCTAGTTTCCTTACAAGTAGTTTGGTTTAGTGACTACTGAGCAATCCTTGGTCACTTGTATAAAATTCATAATTTTGCATCCATTAGGAATGCTTCACAATTAGTTGTAATGCACTGAGATGATTGCCTCACTATTATAAAATCATTCATGCTTTCTTTAGCATTTAATGTAAATCGTTCTATGTCTCACCTAGGTTTGTGAAGATTGTGAACTGAAACCTTTTAGAACTTTCAAGACATTTACTGGAAAATGTAAGTAGACAATTGAAAACTCAAGTCATAATTGTGCTATTCTATATTTTTAATCTCTACTTTTTTATGGAAACTTAATTTATTTGTGATAAATATTTTTAAATGATTTGAGATTTGATCATGCTTTGAACATTGTGAAACCTTTTCAAAACAGATGTGATTTATGCAATTTCCATTTCGAATAATTGAAATCTAGCTTCAGCTATTCATTACCTTCAATCTGAGCATTACACCATTGCTTCCCAAAACTTTTCTCATTCTCCCATTTTGCTGCTTGAAAATTTTAATGATTCCAGACTTGTGACACTGAATGGGGAGGGGTAAGAGACCTGTGGCAGCGGGGATGGGTAGAGTATGTATCCGAAGGTATGAGAAATCTGTGACAGTGGAAAAAGGGTTGAGATAGGGAGGTAAGGAGAGGGCTAGACGTGGGAGAGTGGAGAACTGTTTAACTGACAACTTCTTAAAGTAAAATGTGCCTACCTTTCCAATGATTTTTTTTCTAGATCAGTTTCAGGTGTGCCAGATTAGTCTTTTGGGCCAGGCCCACTGTTAGAAATGCAAGATTTAAAGGAGACCCACAGCTGTTAGCACTTAGTTGGAGCTCCATGGCAGCTGCTGGAGTTCACAACCTTTAGTTTGGGAAGCCTTGATCATAAAAATCACACCTTCAGTTTGATTAAGTGTCATAACTTAGAATAATATAACATTTGAATTGAAGCCATTTGAATCTGTGTTAGCTTTACTTTCAAGAGTAATCTGATTAGTCTCACTTTCCCATAGTTCCTGCAATTAGTTCTTGCAATACTTCCTTGCTACCCTATGCCTGTATGAGATATCTGAAATATATGAATGCCAGGAGGCACACAGAGGCATGTCCTCCACACCCAAACTTTTATGATTTGCTATTGCATAATTTGTACCTGGCATTTTAAAGTTAAAAATTACCATAACTAGCAATTTTTCATATATTTACTTACTGCTGTGGACCTAATCGCCTTGAAGGTGGCGAGGAACCCCTTTCTTAAACAGCCGAAGTCCCTGGGATGTAGGTATACCCATAGTGCTGTTAGGGAAGGTGTTTGAATATTTTGACTTCAAAACAGTAAAGAAATGGAGATTTAGTTGTAAGTCAGGAATGTGTTATTTGAAGAACTTGCAGGTGCTGTGTGCATGTGCATCTATTGTCCTTGTCTTCTAGATATGGAGATACATAATGTGATGTTAATAGCCATAGTGAGTTGCTGTAGCACATATTGATGCATCACTTCATCCGTGGCGAACAGAGTGAATTTGTCTGTTAGATGGTTGGCTAATCAAGTGGGGTTCTTTGTTCTGGATGATTTCGAGCTTCTTAGGTGGTGTTGAAGATGCATTTGACCAGGCAAGTGTAGATTATTGCATCACGTTCTTGCCCTGTGTCTTTCAGATGGTTGTTAGGCTTTGGGAAGTCAGGAGTGTCTGGTGTATTCTTGTGTGTGTATGTGTCTATATATGTATATGGCTGGTCAAGGTCAGTTCCTGGTAAGTGGGATCCCTGGATGTTGTCACACGTCTACAGAAGGTGACCACATTCCCTCTTGTAGGAGATGGACAGTGTCTGGCACTTGTGTAAATGAATGTCACTTCTTATCAGGCCAAGCTGGGTGATGTTCAGGTCTTGCTGCATGTAGACACTGGCTCCTTCAGTATCTGAGGAGTCAGGATTGGTGCTAAATATTGTGGAACATGCTCACCTCTGACCTTTGTGGTGAAGGGAAAGCCATTGATGAATTGGTTGAAGGTGATTCAGTCTGGGACACATAAGAAACTCTTGAGTGATGTCCTGGGACTGAGACTATTCGTGCCTGACAACCATGACTATCTTTTGTGCCAGCTATGACCTTATGCCCATTAACTGAAAATGTGTTGCTGGAAAAGCGCAGGAGAAAGTGAGGACTGCAGATGCTGGAGATCAGAGCATCTGCAGTCCTCACTTTCTCCTTAGGCCCATTAACTCCAATTGTGCTAGGGCTCCTACATGCTACACTTGGTCAAATGCTGCCTTGATGTCAACAGCAGTCACCTGCACCTCCTGTTTTCACTTTAGCTCTTCTATGTTCAAACCAAGTCTGTAATGAGTTCAAGAGCTGAGTGGCCCTGATGTAGTACAAACTGAATGTCATTGAGCATGTTATTGCTGGGTAAGTGCTGCTTAACATCCCTCTGGACAAATCTTTCTATCGTGTTACTGATAATCAAGGGTTGATCGAGGCAATAAATTTAACCTCTTTTGCGGAGAAGACACACCTACGCAATTTTCCACATCGCCAGATTAATGTTGGCATTACAATTGTACTGGAACAACTTGGCGAAGAACTAGGTGCTTTTTTTAAAAATCAGAAGCCTTTCGGTGCTGTTGCTGAAGTGTTGTCAGGGCCTATAGTCTTTGCAGTATTCAGTTCCTTGAGCCTTTTTTCTAATATGGAGGGAATCAAATTGGCAGAGATCTGTAATGCTGGGGACCACAGGAAGAGATCCATCATATGTTCAGCACTTCTGACTCTGGATGTTTGCAAGTGCTAAAGCTTTGACTTTTGCACTGATGGCTGTGTTTACTTATCATTGAGGATATTTCTGGAGTCTGCTGTTCCAGTTAGATTAATTGTCCTTCATTCATGACTGAATTTGGCAGTTCTGTAGAATTTTGATCTAATCTGTTCGTTTTGGAATAGCTTAGCTCTGCATATCACATAATTTTGTTTGGCATGGTGGTAGTTCGGTGTTATATCGTCACTAGGCTGATACGTCACTTTGGTATCATATTGCTTTTGCTGCTGGTATTTTCTCACTCATTGAACTTGGATTGATCTTCGGGTTTGACGGTTATGGTAGAATGTGGGTTATGTTGTGGCCGTAAGATTACAGATTGTGGTTGAATACAGATGTGCTGTTGATGGCCCTTGGTGCCCCATAGATGTCCATGTTTGAGTTGCTAGATGTTTTGAAATCTATCTCATTTAGCATCGGTAGTGATATTCAACATTGGCAGATATCCTTTCTCTGAAGACAGGACTTTGTTTCAACAAGTGTGTGTGGTGGATACCCCTGCCGTTACTGTCATGGACAAATGTATCTGCAGCAGGTAAATTACTAATGACAGGATCAAGTAGGTTTTTCACATTTGGTTCCGTTGCCACGTGTGTAGACCCAATTTAGCATTTATGCCCTTCAGGACTCGACCAATTGGTCAGTTTGGGCATTATTGAGCAAGTCTTGGTAATGGACATTGGAATTTCCCACCCAGGATGCATTCATGCCAGGTGGACAAATGTGATGATACTAGCTTTTACAATGACTGACTGGGCTTTTGCTAGTTTGAATACCATGGGCTTGGGTGAAGTTCCATTTAAGCTTGCAGTGTATTTTTGATCTTATGTAATACTGTTGAAATGGCGGACCTCCAGGAGACAAACTACCACTCCTTTCACTGCCAGCATAGTTTTTATCTTTGTCTGTCATTTATCCTAAAATTTTTGGCTGTCTGATTTCATCGAATACACACTTTCCAACTATCTGTTTCGTTTTACCACACTGTCCTCTTCAAGTCTGTTAAGAATCTTGTCATTGTTCATTTTCTGAGTGTCAACCCAAATTATATACATTTAAGAGAATCTGTGGTCCTGATATCGATCACCATTTAATGATGTGTCTTACAAACAAATGGATTACTGAACAAAAGGGGTAGAAGTGGAGGTTTAGGAAGGTGTGTATCTAGCTGAAGAAAAGCGAGTTTTGAAGATGTACTACTAACTGTGGGCTCTGAGAAAGGACTTTCAAAGTGTGTATGTTGGGTGTAATGGAGGAACAACACAATCTTTAAAACTAGAAGAGTGGAGAGTTGCAATCTAAAAGTGTAAGGCAGGGGTTTTAGATGTAGCAAAGCTTCATTGACTAGAATTAAAAAGCTGAACAATTGGAGTAGTGGATAGTGAACTTAGTGCACTGAGAGATGCAGGCTCTTGAAGTTCATTCAGGGTTGCTGTTTAGAAAGCCAGTCTTAATAAAGAAAAAGCATGAGTCAAAGTAGAGACCGGGAAATTGTTGAAGTGGGCTTGGTGATTGTCTTTTTGTGTATGGGTTCTTGGACAACACTTTTTAAGTTCACGATTAGAATATGAAAGGGAGATTTGTGAAGTCAGCATGGGTGTCTTAAAGTTTGGGAATTCTGTTTTGTATTAAATATCTTCAGCCTTGTTTGTTAATCTGCGCTTAGGGTAGCTTGACGACAGACATGAGGATAAGCTTGCGTCCATTGCATGGTAACACTTGAGTCCGAACAGTCATTTCTGAGACATCACACTGACATTCTTTCTAGTTTTGTTTTAATTGAATGTGTAGTAATCTGGTAGTCTACTTGTTAGATGACTTTTGGTAATCTGTCTCTTTTCTAGCTGATAGGAGTTTATCTGGCCTTTTGGAATGGGAGACGAAAAGTGATGCCGTGGAAGCGCTGACTGTCCTGAATCACTACCAGATGAAAAACACAAGTAAGTGTTCTATAAGTGGGATGGTGAAAGCTTAAAAGGTTCAATTTGTGTAATAGGTAAGGATTATCTTAACCTCCCAGAGCCTAAGCTAGAAATGGATATGAAAATTTGTCCAATTGTGTAAATTCAAATTTGTCAATCTGTTAGGTAATGTGGGAAACTTGAGGGAAGTGCTGTACAGCTGTGACTGTGACTAGATTACTCACATTGACTTTAGTGAGAAATTTTATCCTGTTGTTGCTTTCAGCAATAACTTGTTTGATTTGTTGCGTGCAAATCCTACAGAATGAGTAGCAGAGTGACTATTTGACAGTTTCCTTAATCTTTGGGGAAGGGAAAAAAGCCATAAACCATGTTCATCTGTGTCATGATTATATAGCCATGATCTAAACCAGTACTAAGTACTGCACATGCTTGAAATCTGAATACAGATGATGTTGGAAAAACACTGGAAGTGGGGGAAAAATTAATGTTTTGGGTCTTTTGTCAGAACATGAAACATTAATTCTTGTCACATTTCTTTCTACAGAAGCTGATGCTGCCAGACCTATTCAGCATTTTCATCTTTTATTTAGAATATGAGAGTAGTTATGGTATGATGAGGTGGATAATTCTAGCAACTCAGTGCAGCTGGATTTATATCTTTTAAATTGAGAAGACCAGCAAAAATGCATGTGCTGCAATAAGCATGTTGTGTGTGTGTGTATTCAAATAAGATATTTATTTCCATACACCTTTTGTATATGCAGCACAAATTAACAAATGATAAAATTTATGACTTGAGATTCAAATACATCTATCATTCTTAGGAGTTCTTGTTTATATGGGAAATGAGAGATTATAAGCCTAGTTAAACGTTAACTCTCATGAGAGAGGAAAAAATGCAAGTCACTGCATCAATAGGAAAGGGCCAAAAAGCTGAATCCTCATTTTACAGAGTTAATTGGGGTAAATTACTGTACATGATTTAACACATTTTAGAATGGGAGAGTGCTGCATCAATAAGGAAGGCAGGAATGGCTGACTTTGAGCAATACTTGAAATACCCTGGATGACAACAAATAATATGTGTAATAATCCGATTCACTGCTACATTATCACTAAGAATGTCTATCAGACAGAAATTATTTCACTTTAGACTTGAACAAAAGTTTTTTATTGAACAGATTCATATGTTGGGAATATTTGATTGCACATTCAGGCCAGTGTGTCTTACTGATTTATGGATTATAGCAGCTTTTTGAATTGATCGAATTGAATTTTATAGGGATTTCTGGTAGTGTAGTTATGAATGGCAGAACTTGGTTGACAATTTTGTCAAAGATGGTAATGATTTAAATGAAATTAAAATGTGATGGGTTTTTTTCTTGAAAGAAAACATTCTGATAATGGGTCAGTGTTCTCAAATTCAAACAACTTTCTTTTCTAATTAGATTAGATTACTTAACAGTGTGGAAACAGAACAGAATTGTTTTTTGATTGTGGTATGCCCACACATTTGGTGGAGTAGCTTTTGTGACAAAATTATTTAATCATGCAATTTGCCAGCTGAAAAATGTATCTTGCGTAACACTTATGGAACAAGCATTTTTCAATGAGTTGTAATGAGCAAATAGCAAATTAATTTTAGTCCCCAAATTGCAAATTAGTAGTGGGGTATTCTACACATAATGACTTTTACTTTGTAGTGCTATTTAAAATATGTTTTAACTTCTGTTTTCAGTTATGTGACATTAAGCCAAGAATGTTTTTTTTTAATTTTTAGATGGCCCATATCCTTACACCTTGAAACTCTGCTTTTCCACCATGTCCCATGCATGAAGATCCAAGTAAAGTCTGAAGATTTTGAATTAACACTTGTAGTAAATATAAATGGGCTATTTACAAATTGCGAGAGAGGAGTCCTATCTTGCAACTACCTACTAAGTGGAAGACATTTTCTTTGTTTTGTTCAAATTGTAATTTTTTTCAGAATTGTATCAATGTAAAAGTAGACATTTAACTAAAGTGTTCCTTTTCCTAGGTAATTTTCTTTGCAGTCAGTGTATCAGTACTTGGAGCTTAATGTTTATGCAAGTGACCTTGTACGTTAGAACTATGCAAGTGGTGAAAAATATCTGCTTGTGGCATATTTACAAATTTAAAGGCACTTTTCCATAGTGAGATGAAACTAGGATTTTTATTCTTTGGGAAATGTAGTTTGCAAGTTTGTTTTGCTATTAATGAAAAACAGTTGTCATCTGGAAGGTTATGTATTCTACAAACTGAAGTGCCAACTGAGCTGATTTTGAACACTATACCCATACTTGGTATATGTATAGCTTGTTGCCACATGTTGATTCTTGCTGTGGTTCACTAATTCATTAAACAATTATTACAACTACCCTGTGGTTTGTTTCTCAAGTAGCAATAATAAAGGTTGTAAAACTAAACTTAAAATTGGTGGTCAACTTGTTGCAACTAAGAAACCAGTTGTCGCTAACTGTACTCTCAATATTTACTTGTTTTTGTTTCTTTTCTTTCCTCCCCTAACCCTACACATCACAAATCCAGTTCTGTGTTTGAAGCTTGTGTTACAGAATTTGATCTTGACGTTGCTGGGAAATCTAAATGCATCATTTGCTTATAAGATGTGGAGTTCCCTTTCCCAAAAGATGATCAATTGATTTATTTAAAACGAGCTCGTGTTATCCAAATCCTCTATTGGGAGCCTTCCCAGTGGGCATGACAGTGGGAATTGAACTGTACAGCTTAACCATACAGAGCAGTTGTCTTGCCACTACAGCTCTGAATTACCTCCGAGCACTGAGACTCTAAACTGGCTTAGCTATCACATTTAGGAAACAGCTATGAGGGTTTTTCACAATTCTGATACTTTGTTGCCAGGGATGTCTTTGAACCACCTGGTTAAATATATTCTGAATGTTCTTGCTGGTGAAAATGTTATAATCATTCAATGATCTTGTTAAAAGTTGATGATTTAAATTATTTCGTGTGAACATTATTCTTAATGATTTAGAGCAAAGCTGCGCACTTTCTGAATCTGACAGAAGCTATAAAATTGCAACAGCAATTTATATAATCTGTTAAATATATTTAAAGTCCATGTGCCCAAGGTGCATTGTAGAACCATATCTTTTGAGATGAGTGGAATACCTTTTATAATCTGTCAAAACAAAGTCTTGCTGATGCTGGAAATCTACATAAAATAAAGTTCTGACCTTAGATCAGAACTGGCAAAAGTTGGATTGTAACAAGTGCCACATGTATTCACAGGTAGGGTAAGGAGGGAATGAAAAAGAACATCTGTGATAGGATGGAAGACAGGAGGGATCAAATGATGAAATAGCTAGTGGAAATAAGCCACATGGTGTTGCAAGCCCTTCAGTAAGTTTATGGCTGGTTTGTTTACTGGCCTCCACTCCTTGTTTATTTTCAGTACTCGTTCCCAGATATGTACCATTGTCTTGAATATCCAATGACAGCTTGAATCACTCTCAGATAGAGATTTTCTTCTCATCTGCCTTATAGAAGTGACCCTCATTCTGAAACTGCTCAGGTCATCAATATTCAGTCAGCCTCCTCACCCACACACACGTGTTTGTCCCATTTGACTTCAGACTTCATTAAAGCTTTGGTGCAAGCACAGGCTAAATTCTAGAGGTGAGTACAGAGTTCCTGCTCCACTGTCTTCAACTTTTTTTTTCCAATGTCTTTCTAACACAAGGTCAGAATGGGGTTGCTCATTGATTACATAATGTTCAGTTTCATTTACACTATTTCAGGCCAGTATATGACAGGCCTACCTTGCATGCAGTAACCCTGAACAAGATTCAAGTTTGTGTGAATCTTCCACTTCAGATTCAGTGGTATTACCATCTAGCAACTCCAATTATCAATATTCTGGAATAGTCATGAAGCTAGGGTACACAATCAGGCTCAACATTGGGAAGTCAGGGAGTTACTTGCTCTGGAATTCTCAAAGCTTGACTGCGAGTAAGTAAAAATGATGGAATCTCTTAGAACCATAATTTGTCCCATTTTGTCAATTGTTGCTCAAAAGATGCCAGATGCCCTTTTTAATTTTGACTTCATCATGTACTTCACCCAACACAGAAAATGTTTTGATTCCATTCACTATAAAATGTTCTAATGATTGGCGTCTCAACCATAAGCTTAAGTATTCACTTTTCACAGTGGGCATGTGTACTGTTTGGAATCAGCCCTGCAGCAATTTGCCAAGCCTCTTTTCAAGCCTACAAGCTCGACTATTCCAGAAGACATGGGCAACAGATGCATGAGAATGTGACCGCTTGAAATTCCTCCCCACGTCACATATCAAATCTGAACTAGAACAATGTCATTGTTCCTCCATTGTTATGGGTCAAAATCCTGGTCCTATTTCTATAAAAAGACCATGAGTGTATCTAAACCACATGGATAGCAGTTTAAGAATGCAGCTTGCCACTGCCACCTTGAGTATGTTAGGGATGGACAATAAATGTCAATCTTGCAAGCAGCTCTTTCCACATCTAGGATGGCCTGGAGTGGAATTGCTCCACTTCTCGCACCTTTGCCCTTGAAACCCAGCCCCACAATGGCAACATGGATAGACCACCATCCCACTAATCTGTGGATACAGTGCATTATCTTCAATTTTTCCCATGTACAGTCAGACCCCACCACCAATATATTTTCTTCCCCACACTGTGTTCTGCAGAGACCATTCCCTCTGTGACACCCTCATTAAGTACACCTCCCACCAACACACTTACACCTGGCACCTTCCTCTGCAGCTGCACGAGGTGCAAAACCTGCACCTCCCCCCCTCACTTGTGTCCAAGGCCCTAAAGGATCATTTTAAATCTATCAGAGATTTTCCTGCACGTCCTCCTACCTCAATTACTCTGAAAATGGTCTCCTCTACATTTGGGAGACCAAGCGCCAACTCACTGAGTGGCTCAGGGAACATTTCTGTTCTGCACGCACCAAACAACTCCAGTGCCCTGTGGCCAACCACTTCAATTCCCCAAGGACTTGCAAATCCTGGGCTGCCTCCAGTGTCAAATTGAAGCCACCTGCCGTCAGGAGGAAGAGCATCTTATCTTCTGCCTTTGAACCCTACAACCACACTGCATCAATATTAACTTCACCAGTTTCCAAATCTCCACACACCCACTTCATCCCAGATGCATCCCTTCAACTCAGCACTGACCCCTTGAATTGACCTATCTGTCCATCTTCCTACCACCCATCCAGTCTACCCTCCCCACTGACCTATCACAGTCACCGCCTATCTATATCTCTCCTTCCCCCCCCCCCCCCCCCCCTGCCCATCACCACTTATATTTATCTCAGCCATTTCCCTTCCACATGCCTGATGAAGGGCTTATGCCTGAAATGTCGACTCCTGCTCCTTGGGAGCATATGTTTTTACCATTGGCTGTTGGTATTGGGCAAAGTTACCCTTCTTTCTCAAGTGCTGAAGTAATAAATGTAAATTACATTTAAAATATACAAATAAAATCAATAGTACATGTGTTTATAAATGTATAAAATATAGATGCATAATGACAATCAGTGTGTAGAAGACAAAATAGTGAAGTCCATTTGACAATTCAGTTAATGCATATTCTTGAGTAATAAAAGTCAAAAAGGATCCTAGTACAGCTACAAAACTGGCACATACCCAACCATATAGAATTTTTATTACTCATTCATTCATGGAATCTGTATTCTGGGTAGGCCAGCATTTATTGTCCATCCCTGGTTGCTCAGAGGGCACTTAGGAGTCAGGAGTCCCACGTAGGCCAGACCGGGTAAGGATACCAGTTTCCCCCCCTTGAAGGGCATTCTATTTTATTTTTGACAATAAACAATGCATTCATGGTTATCATAAGACTCTTAATTCAAGATTTTTATTGAATTCAAATTCCACCATCTGCTGTGGTAGGATTCCAACCCAGGTTCCCAGAACATTATCCTGGGTCTCTGGATTAACAAGTCCAGTGATAATACCACTAGGCAGGCTATTGCTTCACTGGTACATAAAAGCAGGACAAATCCAATCTAGCCCAATTACTGTCTCATCAGTAAAGTGATGGAAGATGTAACCAATGCAAAGGGTTATGGTAGTTGGAGGTCAGTCACCTCCGCTCTTAAGACATCTCTGCAGGATGTCCCAGCCCAACCACTAACATCTTCAGCTGCTTCATTAATTAACTTCCTTCCATTATGATGTCAGAAGCGGGGTTCAGCACTATTTGCATCTCCTCAGATACTGAACCAGTCCATGTCCAAATGCAACAAGACTTAGGCAGTATATAGATTTAGACTGAAAAGTGGCAAGTCACTTTCGCACCACCAGGCAATGACCATCTTCAGCAAGAGAGAATCTAATTACCTTTTGATAAACATTGATATCACCATTATTGAAATTATCAGTATTCCATGGGATACCGTTAATCAGAAACTGAACTGGACTCGTCATATAACTACTGTGGCTACCAGAGCAGGTCAGAGGCTAGGAATCTTGCAGCAAGTAATTCACCTCCTGACTCCAGAGCTTGTCCACTTTGTAAAAGGCACAATAGTCCTCACTTGCCTGGATGGGTGCAGCTCTGCTTGATTGACACCACATCCACAAACATCCACTCCCTCTACCACATACTCAGAAGCAGCAATATGTACTATCTATAAGATGCTGTGCAGAAATTCACTAAGGACTCTTAGTATATTCCAAACGCACAACCAATAGCATCTAGAAGGACAAGGGCAGCAGATACAGGGGAACTCAACTGCCCACAAATTCCTCTACAAGCCACTCACAAACTAGATTTGGAAATGTATCACTGTTCCTTCACTGTCACTGAGTCAAAATCCTGGAATTACCCCCCTGATGGCATTGTGGGTATACCTGCACCAAATGGATTGAAGTGGTTCAAAAGACTACCACCTTGTCAAGAGCAACTCAGAATGGACTATAAATGCTGGCTCAGTCAGTGATACCCACAATCACTGAATTAATTTCAAAAATCACTAAACATCTCAAAATACATAATTAGCAATAAAGTAATTTATTTGTGAGGATGCTATATAAAATACAATGTCTTTTATTCATAAAGCAAGTAACTGCAAATACTGGAGATCTGGAACCAAAAGCAGCAATTCACTTTTGAACAAAGGTCACTGGATTTGAAACATTAACTCTGCTTTCTCTCCACGGAAGTTGCCAGACCTACTGAGTTTCTCCAATATAATTTTTCATTTCTAAATTTTGTCAAACCATGAGATTGCACAAACCACCACCTTTAAGCTGAACCTGATCTATCTTATTAACTCATACATCTGCATATGTCAGTGATCTATACATAGAGTCATAGAGATGTATTACATAGAAACAGACTCTTCAGTACAACTCATCCATGCTGACCAGAGATCCTAACAACCTAGTTAAAAATCACACAACACCAGGTTAGAGTCCAACAGGTTTATTTGGAAGCCTTCATTGGTTATTTGGTACCCTTCGTTGTCCAGTACTTTCCGGGAGTCACAATTCTATGCAATGTTCTTCACAGCCCGCAACACATTACTGATGAGGATGAGCATCTCTCCAAAATCTTTCCTACACCTCCGCTTCTTGCCTTTAAACAACCCCCAAACCTTAAACAGACGATTCTTTGCAGCAAACTGCCCAGCCTTCAGGACAACATCGACCATAACACCATACAACCCTGTCATGGCGACCATTGCAAGGTGTGTCAGAGTGTTGACACATATCGCCATTACTCATGGGGATATGACCACCGTGTACACAACAGGTACTGGTGTCTCGGCTAACATTGTCTATCTCATATGCTGCAGGCAAGGATTCCCTGAGACATGGTACATTGGTGAGACCAAGCAGACGCTACGATAACAGGTGAATGGACACCACACAACAAACAGACAGAGGTGTTTCCTCCCAATCGGGAAGCACTTCAGCGGTCAGGGACATTCGGTCTTGGAACTTTGGGTGACCATTCTCCAAGGTGGACTTTGAGATAGGCAACAACTCAAAATGCTCGAGTAAAGGCTGATAGCCAATTTTGATACCCATGGGATGGCCTCAACCAGAGTCTTGGGTTCATGTCATGCTACAGGTGACCCCACTGCACTATACACTCTCTCTCTCTCTCACACACGCACACACTCTTGCATACTCACACACTCACGCAGACTCTCTCCCATACACATACTGTCTCTCATACGCACACACATATACTGTACACCCCCCACACTCACACCCACGCACACACCCTCTCACAGGCTTCTACTCCATCACACCCACATGCATACTTTACCAAGATTTCACACACGCAAACACACACTCGCTCACACTCGCTCTCTCTCTCTCTCATGCACACTCACACACATGTTTTTGGGGTGAATTTGAATTTTCAAAATTATACTTGCAGATACATTCTATTTTTCTCAAAAAATGCACAAACCGGAGGCAGTCAATGCGGGCTGTCAATCCATGTAATATTTTGTAAATTCCACTGTGGAAATAGAACTGGTCTGACTTAAGATTGGGATACAGACAGACAATGACCTCATGCCTTTAATGCATTCTCTGAGCTGAGATGTCACCTTTTGTTATAAATCCTTAAGTCATCTTGAGAAGGTGACTTCAAAGAAGTTCTGGATTTACATATTAATGAATTGAAACCTACTCATTATAAAAGATGAAAGACTTAACGATCCAGGTTTGTTCCATATATTATTTCAGTTGCTTGACACTGTAATCTTTTGCTATAAATTCTGTCTTATCTTCTACTCCACAAACACCTGATGAAGGAGCAGCACTCCAAAAGCTAGTGCTTCTAAATAAACCTGTTGGACTATAACCTGGTGTTGTGTGATTTTTAACTTTGTCCATCCCAGTCCATCACTGGTTCCTCCACATCATAACCTAATCTCGTCCCATTTGCCTGTACTTGGCCCATATCCCACTAAACCCTTCCTATTCATGTACCTATCCAGATGCCTTTTTAAATGCTGTAATTGTACCAGCCTCCACCATTCTCTATGCTACTCTCTCCCCACCCCCACCCTCCCCTAGCTTATCTCTCCACGCTTCAGGCTCTCTGCCTTTATTCCTGATGAAGGGCTTTTGCCCGAAACGTCGATTTTGCTGAAGCTCCTCGATGCTGCCTGAATTGCTGTGCTCTTCCAGCACCATTGATCCAGAATCCATTTCCTTTGGCAGCTCATTCCTAACACGCACCACCCTCTGTGTGAAAAGGTTACCCTTTAGGTCCCTTTTCTATCTTTCTTCTCTCACCCTAAACCTATGCCCTCTCATTCTGGACTCCCCCACCCAGAGAAAAGATCTTGTCTATTTATTTTATCCATGCTGCTCATGATTTTATAAACCCCTATAAGTCTCTGATGCTCCAGGGAAAACAGCCCCAACTATTCAGCCTCTCCCTGTAACTCAAATCCTCCAACCCTGGCAACATCCTTGTAAATCTTTTCTGAACCCTTTCAAGTTTCACAGCATCCTTCTGATAGGAAGGAGACCAGAATTGCATGCAATATTCCAACAGTGGTCTAACTAATTTCCTGTACAACATGACCTCCCAACTCCTGTATTCAATACTCTGACCAATAAAGGAAAGCATACCAAATGCCTTCTTCAGTATCCTATCTACCTGCAACTCTACTTTCAAGGAACATTGAACCTGCACTCCAAGGTCTCTTTGTTCAGCAACATTCCCTAGGAGCTTACCATTAAGTGTATAAGTCTTGTTCTGATTTGCTTTTCCAAAATGCAGCACCTCACATTTATCTAAATTAAACTCCATCTGCCACTCTTCAGTCCATTGGCTCATTTGTACAAGATCCTATTATACTCTGTGGTGACCTTCTTCGCTGTCCACTACACCCCCAGTTTTGGTGTCATCTCCAAACTTAGTAACTGTACCTCCTATGATCACATCCAAATCATTTATATAAATGAGGAAAAGCAGTGGACCCAGCACTGATCCTTGTGACACATACCGGTCACAGGCCTCCAGTCTGAAACACAACCCTCCACCACAACCACACTCTGTCTTCTACTTTTAAGCCAGTTCTGTATCCAAATGGCTAGTTCTCCCTTGTATTCCATGAGATCTAACCTTGATAACCAGTCTCCCATGAAGAATGTTGTTGAACACTTATATCTTGGAGATACTGAGGCCAACTGCAATTGACTAAATGTTTGATTCAGTTTGGGACCTGACATATGAGCCACTTAAGTTATCCAGAGAGTCCATGTTTCTGATGTCAAATCTTAAAATTATTTGTTTTCCAGTATTTCTAGTCTGTACCACATGTGCTCACATGGCATTGATCAGCATTGACTCAAAATCTGGTAACACAATAACTTTCAATTTCCTATCTTTGTTTTTAAATTCCTCTTGATTTCAACTCTCTATCTCTCTAATCTCCTTAAAACCTGCAACCATTTCAGATATCTGCTGTCCTCCAATTCTAGGAACTTGTGCATCCCAGATTTTAATTGCTGCTCCATTGGTAGTTATGCCTTTCACTAACTAGGTCCTAAACTCTGGAATTCCTTCCTCCCTGTCCCTGACCTCTTTCTTCTTTTGTCCACCTTCGAGGGAATAAAGGGATATTGCAAAAAAAGGTATCATTTGAGCTACAGAGAGAGGCTGAATAAGCTGTGATTGTTTTCCCTGGAGTATCCGAGCCTGAGTGGTGTCCTTATAGAAGTTTATAAAATCATAAGGGGCATGGATAGGGTAAATAGTCAAGGTTTTTTCCTTGGGCGGGGGAGTCCAGAATGAGAGGGCATAGGTTTAGGGTGAGAGGGGAAAAATTTAAAAGGAACCTAAGGGGCAACTTCTTCACACAGAAAGTGGTGCGTGTATGGAATGAGCTTCGAGGGGAAGTGGTGGAGGCTAGTACAATTACAACATTTAAAAGGCATCTGGATGGGTATATGAATAGGAAGGGTTTACAGGGATGTGGGCTAAGTGCTGGCAGGTGGGACTAGATTGGGTTGGGATACCTGGTTGGCATGGATGAGTTGGACCGAAGGGTCTGTTTCCATGCTGTACATCTTTATGACTCTATGTATTGGTGCAGACTTGGTTGGCTGAAGGATCTGTTCCCTGTGCTGTACTGTACTTTACTCTTTCCTAATACCTCTCAGCTTAAATATGGTAATTTATGCAGGCTAATGTTTTGTCAGCATTTAGACATGAAAGAAATAATTTGTATTTCATTATAGCACCAACATAAAATGACATCCCAAAATGATTTTATTTTCTCAATGTCAAGCGATGTCTATTAATATTCCAAGTTAAAGGCACTATACAAATGCAAGTTATTGTTAGGTTTCTAATGATTTTTGTTTTGATTTAAGAGCAGTTGGCACAATTAATAATAAGGTGCCCAAGTTTGTGAAGCTACAATTCCAGTACCACATCACTCAGATGGTCATTATTGATCAGTGTGGACTGATGAACTGTTTGATCATGGGTAGCATCCCAGCCAAGTCCTGTCTTCATCTGACTTCATAAAGAATCAGATTCATAGCTATTTTCCCACTCTCCATCTAGCTCAGAGTAACAGAAACCAATGGTGCCACTGTTCCAGCTGAGAACAGCCGACAACATGGAGAAAAGATCAAAACTGGGTCACCTGCCCTTATTGGAGTGGCTCAGTCACCCAGCTGTTAGGCCATTGAGCAAATGTAGCAATCAGTTAGGTCGAGATTTTATTAATAAATAGTAGTCAGGGTTTAGAGTTTTAGGTAAAATTTTTAGCCGAGGAGTGTGCATGCTAGAAAGAAAATATAGGACATTTATAAAAGCCATGTTGCCAGGACATTCAAAATCATTTAAAATCAGAGGAGCAATTTTGAAACTGTTGGAATGTAATAAGATGATATCACAAACTACATCAAAAAGCCACTTTGGTGTGAAGAACTGAACTTTGTCGTCATGGATACAGAAGGGCAGTTCCTTATCCTACAACAGGAAACTGGGCTGGGGAATATGCACACAACAGTACTCCATGTGGGGCCTCATTGTTTTCGGGGTTTGATAAAGGGTGTGGTTGCCATGGTACTATTCTGTACACAGAAAAGAGTGCGATGACATGATTAGCTGTAGCATGAAATCATCGTATTGTTTGCCAATTGCTTGTGGAATTATAATTCATCATCCTTCTAATTTATTCAAAAAATAATTGGTAAAAGCTGCCAGAAAAGTTCAGGGTGTGTCAAATGTATGTGGTGCATGAAAATCCCTATGCCACTGATTACAATAAAGACTGACTGTGAAGAACAGTCGGCCAGGTTTGAGTCATAGAGATGTACAACTCATCCAGGTCGACAAGATATCCTAAATTATTCTAGTTCCATTTGCAGGCCACCCGACCAAGGAATGTAAGGAGGCCAAGAACTGTAATCTGTGCGGAGAGGCGGGCCACATGTACAAGGCCTGCCCAAGACGAGGGGCCGCCACCTACGCACAGATGGCGGGAGGTGGCAACACGAGCTGTGGACCGCCTAAGACCAGCAAGGTACCACAAAACAGCACGGGAATGGTGTCAGGAGGTACCCAGAAGGAAGGGCAGGCTGTAGCGGAGCAGACGGCAGACAGCGGGGAGATGCAGCAGCCGATGGCAGACAGCGGGGAGATGCAGCAGCCGATCCAAGCTCCTTCAGGACAGATGGAGGAAATGGAAGGGAAGGGATCAAAGGAGGCAGAGGATTGGATTACTGTCAAAAGCAGGAAGAGGAAACCTCCCAAAGCCACCCAGCGAGGGGGGAAACGACACCTACACGACGAGGATACAGGCAGCTCATCTGACGGTGAGGAGGGTCATCACCAGAGGAAGAGACAGAGCGCCGCGGGGAAAAAGGAGTGCAGCACCGCCCAAACAGGAAAAGACGATCCCTCTGAGGGGATGGGTAAAGGCTTCCCCCCACCCGGTGAGAACCAAGAGGTACCCACCGCCCCACAGCTCCAGGTAACTGGGAGCAGCGGTCCTGTGACAGCCCCGCTGTCAGATGGAGAACTGGACTATGCGGACCCTGGGCCCGACCCGAAGACACCAGAGCGGGGAAATGGCTTCAGCGTGGAGCCGGACAGCTACCTCAGCCCTGGGAGGGTCCAGCAGTTTGCC
>NC_057718.1:84479445-84613318 GCF_004010195.1 Chiloscyllium plagiosum
CGCAGTCATTTGGGCCCTGCTGACGCCTCAGCTAAAAATGTAATCGTACAGACCTGTAAATAGGAATGATTACTCTGTTTCGGTATTCAAACAAATGGAATGTTTACATATGTATGGCATGTCCAGTTGTACAGATCATCAAAGTATTTTATGAATAAAGTATATTTTTGAAATAAAAAAAATCTAGTTCCATTTGCCAGCGTTTGGCCGTTTCCCTCTAAACCCTTCCAATACATAAACCCATCCTGATGCCTTTTAAATGTTGTAATTGTACGAGCCTTCACCACTCCCTCTGGCAGTTCATTCCGTATATGAACTATCCTCTGTGAAAGAAGTTGTCCTTTAGGTCCCTTTTAAATCTTTCCCCTCTCAGTTTAAACCTCTGCCCTGACAGTTTATTCCAATTATACCTGAAAGTCAGAGAGTGGACTAGGCCCCGTTGTCAAGGGCAGTGTTGACTATGCCTCCAAATCACAAGTTTCCAGGTTCAAGTCCCATTCCGGGGCTTGGGCACAGAGATCAAGGCTGAGACTCCAACACAACATGGAAGGAACATGTGCTGTCAGCAATGCCATCTTTCAGATGAGATATTAAACCAAGATACTTGCTCAGATGGCCGTAAGTGGTCAATAGCACTATTTCATAGAAGAACGTGGGGTGGGGGGGGGAGGGCGGGTGTGTGTGTGTGTGTTAACCCTGGTGGCCTCATTAATATTTATTCCTCAACAACGAAAAGTCATGCTGCTGTTTGTGGTACTTTGCAATGCAAATTAAATGTTGCATTTCCTACATTATGGTTATGTTTTGTACTTCATTGAATGTAAAGCAATCTGAGTCATGCAGTGTACACGAAAAACGTTATAGCAATGCAATTCTTTACATCTACAACAACATAAATTTATGTGATACCTTCTAAACAGTCAAACCTCCTTAGGTGCTTCACAGGAGAATTAACAAACAGAATTTGCCATCAATCCACATTAAAAAAAGATATTTGGACAGGTGACCAAAATGCTTGGCCAAAGAGGTAGGTTGTGAGGAGTATATTAAAGGAATGTGAAGCAGAGTGGTCTAGGGAGGAACTTCCATTGCTTAGAGCCAAGACCATTGAAATCGCAGCCTCCTGTCAAGTACTGAAGAAACTCGGGGATACACAATAGGCCAAATTTGGAGGAATACGGAATTCTCAGAGAGTTGCCAAGATGGGGGAGGATATAGAGATTGTACAAGGATATTATCACAAGGGTAGGGGTTTCAAATCTATGGCGTTGTTGGATTGTAGTACGGTGAGTGCATTGGTAATGAGAGAATGACATTTGGGTAGGAATAAGATAGGGACAACAAAGTTTTGGAAACACTGGAGTTTACAGATAATGCAAGGTCAGATGCCCAACAGGGCATTGGAAGTTTGATTTAAAAAAGGCACTGAGTCATAGAGTCATAGACATCTACAGCATGGAAACAGGCCCATGCTGCCCAGTTTTCGCAATTTAAATTAGTCCCATTTTGTGTCAGAGTTTCAGCAATGGGTGAGCTGAGGCTGGAGCAGAGAGTGCTGACATTGTGATATAGAAACTAGCTGTCTTGGTGAGAGATGTGGCCTTGAAACCTTAAGTCAGGATTAAGTTGGACGCTGAGGTTGCAAATAGCCCACTTTAGCTTCAGACAGTAGTCGGGCAGAGGGCTGAAATTGATGATTAGGCAACTGAATTTATGGCAGGGGCAAGGGCAATTACTTCAGAGTTTCCATTACATAATTGCAGGAAATTTCAGCTCATCCAATACTGGATGTCAGAGAAGCAGCATGACAAACCAAAGGCATTGGAAGGAACAAACGAGGGGAAAATGAGTTAGAAACAGGTACCTGTGTTGATCATTTATATGTGAAACTTGACATTGTGTTTTTGGAGAGTGTCACCAAGGAGCAGCATGTGGATAATAAATAGAAGGGGGCTAAACGTAGATCCTTTGGGGGCTCCAGAGATAATGGAAGGGAGAGGTAAACTATTACAAGTGATCCTTTGGTTATAACTTGCTGGATAAGAATAAAACTGGATGGTAGAAGAGAGGCATTGAACAAAGATGGAGCATTCAACTGTCTCAAAGTTGTAGACAGGCTGAGAAGAATGAAGAGGAATAGTGCACAGAGTCACACAATCTAATATAGGCAACACTACTTTATTGTCAGAAGTGTTTAAATATTTCTAAAGCCAGGAGAAACTAAGTTGATATATATTCCAATACTTGTATAATGCATTAAAGCTCTCTGTGTCGAGGAATGTATAGAGCAGATTTCCAGTATTTTTCAGTTTGAAAACTGAGGAGTTCCAGATTAGATTAGATTAGATTCTCTACACTGTGGAAACAGGCCCTTCAGCCCACAAGTCCACACCAACCGTTCAAAGAGTCACCCATCTCATTGTGAACTTGCTTTAACAGAATTTAGAAAAGTTTAAACGAAGTTTATTTTAATCAAGTTCCCCTCTTGACTGCAATTCAAGTTGGTGTTTGAGCTTTCATGCACAATCCATTATGGGTGGAGCTTAATTCAATGTGAAAAATGTGATCTTACAGAAATTAATGCCAAAAATTGGACTGTTGACAAACCAATTAACCGCTAGAAACTACGTGATAAATAACATAGGGTACAATTCTAGTTAATATTTATTATGCACACAGTAATAACTTAGCACAGTGTTTTAACTGGTCATACTTTGTTATTTTAGTTAAAAATCTCACAACACTAGATTATAGTCCAACAGGTTTAATTGGAAGCACACTAGCTTTCGGAGCGACGCTCCTTCATCAGGTGATTGTGTGGAGCGTCGCTCTGAAAGCTAGTGTGCTTCCAATTGAACCTGTTGGACTATAACCTGGTGTTGTGTGATTTTTAACTTTGTACACCCCAGTCCAACACCGGCATCTCCGAATCATGTTTGTTATTTTAGTTACTGAAGGTGTTCATTCATTTCAAAGATTTCTGGTGGAATTTTAGGTCCAATGTCATCCCTTTTACATTGTCCTTTGGTTCCTTACCTATTTCCACATTTTCAATTTTTTAAAAATTTAATAGCTAGCCTTCAGACTGCCTACTAAGCATGAACATCCATCATTGTGGTGGGAGGGAACAGCATATTTTGGCCCGTTACTGTACTACAATTTCTTTCCCTCAGTCGATTATTGGCCTTCATCTACATACTCCCTATTGTGGGTCAGCTGTATAAATCACAGCACTGTGATCACAGGCCTATTAGCTCTTGACTGATCTGGTTGGTTAAAGGCACACTCAACTGTGAAACAGCATGACCCAGGAGTTGGAATTAAAACTTCATTTCAGTGAAACAACATCCAGCCTGAGGGGAAAACAAGCTAGCTGGTGCCATCTTTCGATTTCTATATAACTCCTCTGTCTGGGTTTGACACTGAAAATAAAAGGTTTTTAGAAAATTTGCTTTTGCTTTTGTTTTAGTTTGAAGTGAAGAAGTAGTTAACTAAGTGGCATGAGAAACTGAACAGCGACAAGTTAAAAGTTAAGTATTGCAGATTTGACAGCAGTGTAGGGATCCTGTTATTTCAAAACAAATGTTTGAAGAAAATATGAGTATCAACAAGAGGTGTCCAACGTTTTTCATCTCCCACATCCCGGAGACACCCTCTCATGATAAACAAAATCCTGGATTGGGATGTCGACCAGTGAACCTCTGGGATGGGCTGTCTATAGCTCACCTCGATCTCAGGAGAGCCTCTCTCACTGATTCCAGAAATAACCTGGTGTCATTGGTCCGGGGAGTCTTGCAAAAGGAAGAGGAGGATTCAGCGAATGACACAGATGACCCTGAGATGAAGCCAACCAAGATCACTGGAGCTATCCCCTGCATGAGCCGGTCAATGGCTGTCTTCTGCCTAATACTGAACATCATACTTCCAGGCACAGGTAGACTTGTTTAAATAGAAATCAACAATTAGTGTTTATAAGTAAAGTGCTTTGAGCAAACTTTTAAATAAAATATGTCCACATCAACTTTTCCCACTTATTTCCTTGGAATGTGCAGACTCTTTGGTGAAGACCAAATCTATATGTCCTGAAGGTTCATTATAACTAACACAGATGTCCATTTAAGCTTGAACAGGGGCAAGTAAACCATGGCAACCTATTCCTGTGCAGGGTGCATCAGAACCAAGCTCACATTTGATGTCTGCACAGCCATTTTCAGCAAGTCTTTTGAAAGCAAGAATAGTCCAATGTTTCTCTCCCTAATCCAGGGCACTGAGGTGAATTATGGTGAGCTAACCCCTCCAGTTGGGAGCCGTTAGGTCTGTACAGGTCAGGGATTAGGCTGGTCTCTTTGGCTGTGATACTTGGTTTGGGAGAGGGATAAGAGAGTTAAATTATGTAATATTAGAGGCAATGCCCTCAATTTATTGTGCATTGTGCTATGTGCTTATAAAGAAATTTTAGTTTAAAAAGGTAATCAAATAATATATATTAATTAAATATTGAAAACTCTAAAAAAGAGACTTGTAATTATATAGAGGCTTTCATTGCCTCTTGATGTCCTAAAGAATTCTGTGGTCAATGAATTACTCTCCACTATAGGAAGAAATGCAGTAATAAATTTGTGTGCTGTGAGATACCACAAAAATTAATGTGATGATAATTAGGAAATGTTTTAATGATGTTGAATGAGGGATAAATATTAACCAGGTTACTGAGGGAAAGTCCCCAGATCTTCATCAAATAAAACCACTTGAGAGAAAAAAATAATTTTTAGGTGAAATACAGCACTCCATCCATACTGTACTGGAAGCATTAGCCTAGATTTTATGTTCAAGTCACTGGAGTATGAATTACACAATCAACTTTTTAAATCAGAGGAGAAAGTCCTACAAACAGAGCCACAACTTTCAGATATATCAAATTCTGCTTAATTGAATTTTGCTGGGGATTGTGATGGAGAGTGAAGGGATACCAGCTACAGAAAGCCACCTTTAAAAATAATACGTTCAAAGTTGGGTGTTTTGTGATTCTGCCCCGTTGTGATCTGAAAGCTAAGTCTCCTGGAAACAGAGGTGAGGGAAGGGGCCAGGTAGGCTGAAATCATGCAGGGAAAGACACATAAATATTTTCTTTATGGAGTCCAAGGTCCAATGTGTATCGCATGAGTAGTTTAATAATGTTGATGCTGAGCAGAGCTGGAAAACTATGGCACAAAGCAGGCACCCAAACGTCAAAAATGATTTCACTGGCAATGAAAGCATTTGTTTTAGAGACAGTGAAGTATTTTTGAAGTTTAGTCACAGCTGTAATGTGGGAATATGGCTTTCAATCCCCATAAACTAATATGATAATGTTTAAAAAAATGTGGAACTGAGAGAGACATAAATATTGTCTAGCACACAGAACAGAGCCTTCTTCCTCTTGTTTGGACTAGTACCTTGGCATCTTTAATGCTAAGCTGAGAAGATAGTTCCTCTGTCCCAAAGTGTCAGCCTGGATAATACACTCTAGTCTTTAGTGGAACTTAATCTATGACATTCAAATTCAAAGACAGGAGTGCTAGCCACTGAACAAAACTGACAACAGTATCTTGATGAGCTAATTCTCCAGAGACTTTTTCAGCAAGTAAATACATAGGGCCTCTAAAGTGGTGGATTCGATATTCATGAGGACTATTGGAAATGCTGGTTTGAACTAAAATTTCCATGAGAAATATCCTTCTCGACTAATGAGAAATAATAGATTTGTGCAATGTAATCAAGCAACTCACAAACGAAAAGCAGGCAAATTTATAATACATTTGAAAAGATGATCTTTACTAGGCAAATGAAAGGATTTGCTGACACATACTGTAATAATAGCTACTGAGCATGTGCCTAGCAAGCTATGTCATAGTGTTGAGACCTGATGGATTGGTGAAGTACCAGCTAACAGTATTCCTATATGGTGGCAAGCAGTGACCAGATCATAAAAAACAGCTGAAAACAGTAACCAAAAGCCTGAACAAAAAAATGCAGCAGCAGAAAGCAGCAGCTGAAGGGTTTTGATGGTCAGCCTAGTAATTAGACTGTAGAAAGGGAAACGCTTGAGGAGAAGCTAGCAGTGGCATCAGACAGAGAAGGACTTCAAGGTTGGCCCAGCAATCAGACCACAGAGAGTGCAACTGTGTGCAATACTGATAAACTACTAAAGACTTCAACCATCAGAATCCACCTCAGAAATTCACCCACAACAGTGACAAGAGCAGCACACCAATGGAGCCATCAACAGCTAAAGCTGAAGATGCCAAAAACCTTGCCTTTACCCAAGCCCTTAGATTATGAGGAGGATCCAATCCAGTCACCTGCTGGATGAAATCTGTGGTGGTGCTTATGCCATTTTGATTAAACAGAGGATAGAAAAAGGAACCACCAAATATAACAACATAATTAAGGCCTTTGATTCTTATTTTAGTTTGAATTGCAATCATATTATAGACCAGGAGAAGTTTAATTGGTGCAGCCAGGAGCCAGGAGAAATTATTAAATCTTCTTATAAATTACTTGTTTTCGCAGAGCATTCCCACTATAGGACATTGATTGATGAACCTATAAAGGGTTGAAATGTAATGGAAGACTGGAATTTTGGAAAATTCCAAATTGGTGCAAAACCTGTTAATTTCCATGCCTGATATAAATGAAGCTATTTAAAGGGGTTTGCTGAAACAGGCTGTAGGGGCGTTCCACCAATGGGACAAAAGCTTAAAACCAGATCACTGCCAAGTGCAACTGTCAAAGAAATAAATTAACATTCCTCTTGAAGGTAACAGTAGATGATTTCCAATATAGGTGAATAACAAGAAAACTAATTTTAAACTGGATGCGAGACAGGTATAGCAATTCGTTCAGATGCAACACTGTGGTTGAAGCTTTTATTTTTCCAACCATCTTTCATTAAACGTCAGGCTGCAGGGGGCACCGTAATAAGGGCAAAAGGACAATTGCAGGCTATACTTTACTGTATTGGGAAAGAGATCACTGATAGCCTGTATGTCATTCTCATCAGCAATGTTCTTTATTAAAGTGCATAGCATTGAATCTTATAGAACATAGAACATAGAACAATACAGCACAGAACAGGCCCTTCGGCCCACGATGTTGTGCCAAACATTTGTCCTAGCTTAAGCACCCATCCATGTACCTATCCAATTGCCGCTTAAAGGTCACCAAAGATTCTGACTCTACCACTCCCACAGGCAGCGCATTCCATGCCCCCACCACTCTCTGGGTAAAGAACCCACCCCTGACATCTCCCCTTCTTCTTCTCCAACTCCAGCAGAATTTGACGTTGACTCATTATTGCTTTGAGTCAGTCTTCTGGAAAGGAATATCATCCTGAGGACAAACACAGAGAATGCTGGAGAAACAGCGTATGTGACAGGCATCTATTTTAGGGATAGAGTTAATGTTTTGAGTTCAAAGTGACTTTACTTCAGAACGTTCAAATGAGACTTGGAAATATTAGAATTAAGGAGGATTGGAGAAGTCCAAGTATCTAAAAGAGACTGCTGAACTAAAACCCCAGCTATTAGCAGTCACACAGCACCATCAAACCTCAGGAAGAGAAAGAGTCACACATTAGAAACGGTACAATAGAATAAAATGAATATATTGTAGTAAAGCAATGTACAAGTGCTATGCTGTATCTAAGGAGGTTACAGAGCATCAGACAGAAGTAAAAGTTACAGCACAACTAACTGAAGAAGTACCAACAGCAACTGTCCTTCCCCGTTATCTGTGGTAAAATATGAGATGTTAAAGTTCAACTTTCATTTAAGTCTGCAGAACTTCCTTTAAATTCCAGTCCTGATTTGGGTATCTTTGAGAGTCTAGATTCCTCAAATCTTCACCTTTATTGTACATTATTGTTGATGATGGAACCCTCATTCTCACTGATGGAGTTTCCAAGATTTTGTTATCGGAAGAGAAGCAGCCTCAAACTGAATGGAATATGCCAATAGTATTACTACTTACAGGAAGAGATCTTCTTGCCCTAGATTTATTAGGGAAATGATAATTTCTTCATTCTCAGAATGTCTTCAGAATGTTCTCTGGAAAGCATTTTGTCTGTCAGGTTCATTCCTGAGGAAAGTCTTGAATACTTCTTCATCGTTGCAGCAGCAGTGGTTATCGCACCTCTGGAGTTCTTTATATGAACTGAAAATGCTTCATTTCTTTTCCAGCCAGTGCTTTAACCTTTATCTAGACTGTACAAGGGAAGGGGCGAGAAGTTTCACTTCCTCATCTTCATCAGGGTTCACTTCAGTGTCACAGCCCAAGTAATGTGTGTTGTGAGAAGCTACTATCTCACTTGCCAATGTGTTTACCTTCCAAGGAAACAACTACAGCATGTTCTAGTCATTGTGATGATGTCAGCCAGGTGGAACTCATAGAGTATGAGTTCCCTGATTGGGTCCAAACTGGTCCAATCAGGGACCCCTGGCTGACATATAAAAAACAGTCGAAGGTTCTGATCACTTGGAGAGCTGGCTCTGAGAAAGCTGGATCAGTATCAAGGACTCTCCATGTGTAAATAAAGAGTGTCTTGGTGGCAGGATGTTGGCTTTTGTGGAGTTATTTAATGTATCTCCTACATGTTCCCTCAGAAAGCAGTGAACACTGTTGGAAATTGAAACCTTTAGTGAAAGTGACTCAGCTTGGGGACAGGAGAAGTGCTACAGTCGGAGTTGGATGGAAACTGTAAATAGTTCATGTGGTTAGGTTAACAATTCATAGGAACTGAAAACTTGCAGGAGGTGCAGAAGAGGGAAATGTTTTACAGCAAAGATATTACTGTACCAAGACACTTATAAAAGCTACTGAGTAAGTGTGTAAGAAGCTATGTCATGATGACATCAAATCACATATAGGGCACATAGAGTCATAGACATCTGATGGAATAAAGCCCAAGTGAGTTCTGTATCTAGTTTATTGGCAGTAAATCTTAATAGGTTGCATTAACCTTGTGCTCAGTTCTTACATGTCTTATGTTCCTAGAAGCTGATAATGTGTTTACTACAAAATTGATTGGCATAAGGTTGTACATTGAAATGATTTGAGCAGAGCCATAAGGCAATTGCCCAATATTTCACCAGAGGGCACTGTTATCCCTGTGGAAGAATTCCTTCATGCTGTGCACAAGTACTTTATTAACTTGGGTCAAATGAAATGAGTGCTCATTTCATAAATTATTATTCTTGACTTTTATTGCTTTGAGATGATGTACTTTTCAAATAAATGATGCACTCTTTAATAGATAATATGATACATTTGTGTGGCAGTTTCACTAATGCTGTGTATAGGGACTGGAACCATCTTGACTCAGGTTAAGCAACAGTTGGAGCTATTGCATTCTTCTCAGTCTTTGCCTCGGCACTATGGGACATTTTCCTCCCAATGAGGACATTTTCCTCCCTTCCCATCTCCCAGTTAACCTCTGCAATGCTAGGCTTCCCTCTTCTTCCTCTTCAGTGACAGGGTCTGCTACATCTCACAGCATATTAGGCCAATACAATCAATGAGTTTAATCTTTGCCATTTCTTTGTTTCCCATTATAATTTTAGTAATATACAGTGCTAATATTTTTAATGTAAAGAATAATATACAGATTTTATAGTTAGACTGTCTTGCCAACATTGTATTTATAAGTTAATGTGTCTTCAGTTAGAATGGGAGCTGACTTTATAAACATGTCATGCCCTGTGGCCATGGAAGGGACTGATGCAGCACGTTGCCAAGGTAAAGGAGTTAATGTGGGTCCCACAATGCAGCAAGATGGGAAAGGGAGCTAGTTGTACCTGGAGGCTGCATTTAAATTGGGAGCAATTGGAAAGAGTGACCATCCAGAGAACCCTTTCCCTTCCCAAACACATATATTATCTTCCCATCACTTCCTCCTTTTCTCACTGCCCATTAATACTCACCTTTGACCTATCTACTCAACTTATTTCTCCCTTACACTGCAGTCTCTCTAATTACTCAACCTCCAAACTCTCCCCCTTTCCTAGTTCTTCTCTAAGGGTGGGTGACAGGAGTCTGGAACACATATCACGCATATGAAACCCTAGCATCAACAAACAGCAAAAAAAAGTGTCTTTTGACAAATTTTATAATATTCTTTTGATGCTTAAAGATAACATGGCTTTAAAACATTAAGAATAAAAACTGACATTAAAGAAAACATAAATGCTGGAACAAATCCAATGTAATTTCTGAAAGATTAACAGTTCAGGTAGAGACCTACATCAGAATTGTAGGACTGATAAACTGCTATGAACTAACAGCAAATTTTGCATTTATTTCAAATTTTCATTATTTGCATTGTTTCTTTTATTGAATTCCCAAAACAACTAAATAATTGAGATGCTACTTCTACTGGAGCAACCACATGGTGGCTATATAGATTGCAGCAGATTAATTCCTACATTCCCTTTGTGATTGAGGGAAGATTGTGTGGGGGGGTGGGACAGAGCTTAACATCATTCGCTGTGCTCAGCACCTGTTCCTGCTGCTATGCATTCTTTTAACTGGCAGCTCAGTGCTGTTCACAGGAATACGTAAAATAATAAAATACTTAAGATGCCAGTAGAAGAATCTGTAGACCGCAACATTATTAAGGAATATTTCTTGTATTAGAGAAACATACACACAATGTGTATATTAGATAATAAGTGAAGCTTACTAAGATGCCACCAGAGATGAAGAGCACAGTTTTGAGGTAAGGTTTGTTAGAAAGTAGAACTAGGATTAGAAAATATACTAGAGAAATGAGAATTCTCAGATAAATTTAGCTACTTTGAACAAAAAGCCACAGATGGAAAAGATTACGAGTGGAATGAAGTTATGTTAGACTTTCAGTTCTCATTAAGTAAGATTAACTCAGAAGCTTACTGAATTATATGCACTCAGTGGTATGTGGAAGCATTAAGGTCATCCACAATGCACAATAGCCTAGTGCACCAGCCCAACAACGGGTAAAAACAGCTGTACTGAACAGTCATTTATGAATCTTCACCAGTGGGCCTTGTGAACAGGCCAAATAATAAATATCTGAAACTGAAATGAATACAACCTTTTGCAAGTTGGTGCAGCACCAGAAACAGAATAAATAGTAGGAAAGGGCTAGTCCTGAAGAAGGGCTTATGCCCGAAACGTCAATTCTCCTGTTCCTTGGATGCTGCCTGACCTGCTGCGCTTTTCCAGCAACACATTTTCAGCTCTGATCTCCAGCATCTGCAGCCCTCACTTTCTCCTAGTCTGAGATAGACAACTTTATAGGTTAAAAGGGAAAGAATATGGCCAGAAAGCATGCAAAGTTCCAAAACATACTTTTTTTTTCACTGAATGCATTGCCAGCATCAGGCATGCTCTCTCTGAAAAGGTGGCAGAAACTGATTCCATAAATAATTTTAAAAGTGAATTGGATCGATAAAGAGAAACTTAGAGCTACATATAGAAAATGGATATGTAGGACTAGGTGCAACTGTTTTTGCAAAGAGCCAAAGGCATGATGGGCCAGTGGCAACTTTATGTGCGGGAAAAGACCTACTGTAATCATGATGTTTGACCATCACAAAACAGGCCAACAGGGGAAAATCTATCCCGTCAATTCATCTGCAACACGCAATCAAAATCAGTCCAGAAGATCAGATTGCCAGTGTGTAGAATAATTGTTAATTCATTCATTAAGATGCAATCTCTGCCTCAGCACAGTTCCTTCTTGAAGGCCTGCATATCCCTTTGGGATAAAATGCAATGCTACACTGATGCTTGCCATACCATTGTGTGATTGTTTCTCTAAGCACAAGAAATAAATATACAACCTTTCTTATTAATTGTTGCTGTCTATAGATTCTTCTGCTGGCATCTCAAGTATTTTATCATCCACATATTCCAGTGAACAGCACTGAGCTACGAGTTAAAAGAATATCTCAAAGCAGGAACAGGCGCTGAACACAGCAAATGTTGTTAAGCTCTGAAGCTGAACAGCTTGTGGGTGAGAATGATCCATGAGAAGCATTTGGACCTTTGGAGAGAAGGTTTGCATCTCCCTCTCTGCAGTAAAAATTCTGAATTCTGAAGAAAACCAGCTATTTTCTTCTACCAGTTTCCAGTAAGCCATTGCCCTTAACCAGTAACAAGAGATCTTGCAGTTGATGTACCAACTGCTCTTTGCCTTCTGTGAAAAAGTGAGAGACTGGAGAACAGAAACGGAAGAACAGAAAGTCCTGACAAACCAAAAGGATTATCTATGGACCGGTGTTATTGTACTGTGGCCCCCAGTTTTTTCCCCTCCATCCATAAAAGTATTTTCTTTGATTGTGTTTCCCTGTCTGTATGTGTGCACGGGATTTAAAAGAGGGTTAGAGCTGTAACCAGCTTTAGCCTTCTAATTCATAGGGGATGGGAGTTCAAAAATAGCAAAGTCTTGTTCAAACTGTACTTTGCGATGGCATGGTGGCTCAGTGGTTAACACTGCTGCCTCACAGCAGCAGAGACCTGGGCTCGATTTCATTCTTGGACAACTGTTTGTGTTGCATTTGCACATTCTGCCTGCATCTGCGTAGGTTTTGTCTGGGTACTCCAGTTTCCTCCCATAGCCCAAAGATGTGCAGGTTAAGTAGAATGGCCACGCTAAATTGCCCGTAGTGTCCAGGGTTGTGTAGGCTAAGTGGATTGGCCATGAGAAATGCAGGGATAGGGTAGGGGAAAGGCCTGGCTAGTATGCTCTTTGGAGGGTCAGTGTGGATTCGTTGGACCAAATGGCTTGCTTCCACACCACCGGGAAGCTATGATTCTATGTACAGCATGTTGATGAGACAGCACATGGAGTATCATGCCCAGTTTTGGTTCCCCATTTAAGAAAACATGTACTGGCACTGTTCAAAAGAGATTTTCCAGGATGATCCTTTGGATGAAATGGTTGATTTATCAAGAGTAACTAAACACATTGGCTCTTTATTTATTGCCACTCAGAAGAATGTAGCGTGTTCTTATTGAAACATAGAAGATTCTGAGTGGGTTTGACAGGCTAGACTGTGGACTGCTAGCCCATAGTGGAAGCCTAATTTGAGTTGGCTGTAAATGAATGGCAATAAATCACTGATTGGTCTGCACACCAGTGATCAGTTATTGATGACAAAGGCTTCTGTCTGCCAACAACCTTGTGATTGGCTCCCAGGTAGCTGGGAGTGTGAATGAGGTAGTCAGAATAAATTGGACCTCCACAAAGGTTAGTAAAAAGCATCACAAATCTGAAGTTAGCCAGTTTATTTCCCTTTGTAGACAGACAGGAGCCTGGAAGAACACAGCAAGCCAGGCAGCATCAGGAGGTGGAGAAGTCAACTTTTCTTTAGGACTGGGGGTAGATGTAGGGGGGGCTGCAGATAAAAGGGGTGGCGGGGACAGGGTGGTGAAGTGGAGATAGGTGAAGACAGGCTGAGGGTACAGCCTGGTTGGTCAATGGGAGGAATGAATCCGGTTGGTGGCTGGGAGCAATGGAAGGGAGAGGAGACGGGGGATGGGAAGGGAGGTTATTTGATATTGGAGAACTCAGTGTTGAGTCCTCCAGGCTGTAAGCTGCCCAGGTGGAGGATGAGGTATTGTTCCTCCAATTTGCAGTTTGGTTTGCTGTGGCAAGTGAGGAGGCCAACGATGGTCATGTCGGAAAGGGAGTGGGAAGAGGAACTAAAATGGACGGTGATTTGGAGGTCCAGTCAGCTCCTACGGGCCCAGCTGAGATGCTTGGTGAATCATTCCCTATATTTACGAGTGGTCTCCCTGATGTAGAGAAGACCACATTGAGAGCACCTCATGCAGTAAACTAATTGGAAGAGAGGCAAGTGAGCCTCTGTCTCACCTGGAAGGACTGTTTGGGGCCCTGGATGGAGGTGACGGGGGTGGTGTACCAGCAGGTTTTGCATCTTTTCTGGTTGTAGGGGGAGGTACTTGGGGGTTCTGGAGAGTTGGTAGGGATAGTGTCGCAAACCAAGGATTGTTAAAGGGACCAGTCCTTGCGGAAGGCAGAGAGGGGTGGGGAGGGGACGATGTTCTTGATGGTGGGGGCTAGTTGGATTTGGTGCAAGTGTTTGAGGATGATGTATTGGATGCGGAGACTGGTGGGGTAGTAGGTGAGGACAAGGGAACTCTGTCTTTATTGCATTTGGAAGGGGTGGAATTTGAGCAGTGGAACGGGGAATGGATGTGGTATGGTGGAGAGTTGTCTGGATGATAGAGGGAGGAAAAGCACGTTGTTCGAAATAGATGGACATCAGGGATGCTTGGGAGTGGACCTTCTCTATCTCTGATCTCCTGGCTTGCTGTGTTCTTCCAGCCACCTGCCTGTCTATTTTGGATTCCAATATCTGCAATTTTTTGTCTCCAACCAAGCTTATTTCCCCTTTTACCAGTCACCCTGTGCCTCTGTACCCCATTTGTAAAATAAGACCATTCATGTTAAGGACAGAAACTGGGTCCATGTTTTCTGTCAATCTGTGTCTAAAAGTCAGGTTAATTGGGGAATTCTATGTATTTTTCCAAATCTTTTCTTGGTGTGACACTCTAGGAGTAGCAAGGTTTTATTTCCAGCATTCTATCCCAGTGAAGTCCGATCAGAGCAGCTAGACAGCTTTTTGAAATATTGAGGAGTTGACGGCTATGATAAGGTGGCACAAAAGAAGAGTTGAGGCCTGGGACTGATCAGCAATAATTTTGTTAAATATTAGGATAGGCTTGAAGGGTCAATGACCTACTCCTGCTCCTATTCTGATTTATTGTTTGTCTCTAACCAAACCTAAGTAGAATGAAAAGTTTTGTTTTGCATGCATTACAGGCAAATCATAACATACAAAGACATACAGATCATAGGGTGTTTAGGCAGCATTACAGCTGCACAGGAGGTGCACAAAAGCAAGATCAACATTAGATTTGATATTAGAGAGGTCCATTCACAAAACTACTAACAGCAGGGAAGAAGCTGTTCTTGAACCTGCTGGCATGTGTGTTTAAGCTTCTGTATCTTCTGCCTGATAGAAGAGACTATTACTGGGGTGGGAGGGCACTTTGATGATGTTGGCAGCATTTCCATGGCAATGAGAATTTTAGATGGAGTCCATAGATGGGAGGTTAGCTTGCGTGATAATCTGGGGTGTGTACACGACTATCTGTAGTTTCATATGGTCTTGGGTAGGCTGGTTGCCATATCAAGCCATAATGCACCCAGATAGAGTCCTTTCTATGGTCATTTGTACGAGTTGGTGAGGATCCTTATGGACGTACTGTATTTCCCAAGCCTCCTGAGGAAAAAGAGGCATTGTCGTACCTTCTTAACCGTTGCATCTACATGGGAGGTTCAGGTTAGATAGTTGGTTATCGTCACTCCTAAGAACTTGACGCTCTTGACCCTCTCCACTTTAGCTCCATTGATCTATTATTTCTGAAGTCTTTAGTTTTTAGTTTTGCGGACATTGAGGCAGAGATTGTTATCTTTGTACCATGACACCAAGCAGGCTATCTCCTTCCCATATTCTGACTTGTCATTGTTTAACAGCATATCTACAATGGTGGTGTCATCAACAAACCAGTAGCCATACAAAATTTGGCCACACTGACATGAGTGTACAGGGAGTGCACTCCTATTTCCTATGTTCTTATATGTACCAAATCCAGCACAGATGTACAGAAAGCAAACCTCGAGTGGGCGAACATACTTATTGATGGCATGGAAAGTGGTCCAGTGCAAAAGACTCATTTTATGTTGGACCCAATTACTCTTTTAATAGCAAAATATAGCATGCCATCATTAGATCCTGAAAACTAAGGTGAAATGGCACGAAGTCAAATTTCATTTTATTAAACTGTTAAACCATTGCCAGCATTGAACACTACAGAATCAGTCAGACTCCAGGGCATCAATGTGGACTTCACCAGTTTCCTCATTTCCCCTCTCCCCACCTTACCTCAGTTCCAACCTTCCAGCTCAGCACTGTCCTCATGACCAGTCCTATCTGCCAATCTTCCTTCCCACCTATCCGCTCACCCTCCCCTCTGACCTATCACCTCCATCCCCACCCCTCATTCACCTATTGTACTCTTTGCTACCTTATCCCCAGCCCCACCCGCACCCGCCATTTATCTCTCCATCCTGGAGGCTCACTGCCTCTATTTCTGATGAAGGGCTTTTGCCCAAAATGTCGATTTTCCTGCTCCTCGGATGCTGCCTGGCCTGCTATGCTTTTCCAGCAGCACTCTGATCTAGAATCAGTCAGAGTTCAAATCTTCAACGCTCTCAACAAGAGTCAGCTCATCTGACAACTTGGAATCTGAGTAGACCAGTCTAAACCTCTATGGTATATTGTCAAAAGGAACAACCAGGTATACCATTACGTTTATGCTGAGGGTAACATTTTGAAATGAGAACAAATAATTGAGTTGAAGTTTCTTAAAAAAGAGTGTGGTGGAATCGATCACATCTTTCATAAATGAATTTGCCTTGCTAGTTACTGATTCAGAATGATTGTCAGGTATGATAAATAGCACAATAACGTGTTTCATTAGTCTCTGTCTCAGTTTGTCTAAACTATTAACAAATGTTGATTGTCTGTGAATGGTGTCTAATTTTTCAGGTACGATTTTGTCTGGGTTTACACTTCTGTGCTGTTCTGAACCAGCAACACCCACAGGCCGCAAGACCAGTGATGAGATGATGGCCCTCGTGTGCCTGAATGTTTGGGTGGGAATCTCACAGCTTTTCACTGTCCCCTTCCTCTTGGTGGGCTGGTTATGGAGCATAACCTGGGGAGTGATGATGATTAACCTATCCTGTAAGTACTTGCCTGTGACTATAAGTCTTTGGTGATTCACCATAACAAGGGATCTATTTCTATTATTCTCTTCTCCTAAAAGTACTGATTCATGCTGAACTATGATCCATCATTGAGTCATAGAGATGCACTTCATCTTCAGTCCTTTATGTATGAGCTTAGGCAGTATTTAATCACTGGTCTGTCACACCCAAATCCTATCATGTTCTGTGCCAGTCAATACCCAGGAGTGGATATCCAAGTTAATCTGTTTCCATTTTCTAGATGACTGTTTTCATCTTCCCCTCAGCCCATCTAACTATACATTAAAATCAGGGACAACTTCCTTTCAAAGATGTTCTTCATTAACTTCCTCATGAACAAATATAAAAGAAGAAACAAAACAGGCAATTCTTTGCAACACTTTCCACCCATTGTTGTACCTATTCTGAATCAAAGCAGACTGCTAGGAGACCACATGTGTGGGAGCAGTTGAGAGAGATGGAAATGAAGGGTTGTGTAGTGGTATAAAGAACAGAGCACATATCTGGAATAAATAGTTTTTCTTCATTCATACTCTCCCATATTGTTACAACTTAACTTCTAGAATGGCACTAAATATGCTGCAAATTAGCTTAATATCTCTCGATAAAACAGCTAAATTGGAAACTCATAGATTGAAGAGAGCACACAGAAACCTGAACTTCATCAGCCAAAGGCACTGTACACTGGTATGCCAATGCAATGTGTTAAGGCCTCCTGGAAGTTAATATTTCTTAATATTTTTTATTTCAAAAATATACTTTATTCATAAAATTATTTGGGTCTCTTTACAATTGGTCATGTCATTCTTGTGCACACATTACATTACTTTACATACAGACATCAAAATTTATTTTTCCTATATACAAGTCTGTACATTTACTATCCAGCTCTTCTGCTGAGGTGTCAGCAGAGCCCAAATGACTGGGTGGGCCCCCTGTTCTTCTTAGGCAGGCAGATGTTACGTGGTGGTCTTTCCCCACCTCGCCTTGGCAGCAGCTGCCTCAAGCTTCAGCGCATCCCTCAATACGTAGTCCTGGACCTTGGAATGTGCCAGTCAGGGTCAACTCCTTCAGCTGGAAGATCAACAGGTTTCGGACCGCTCAGAGAGTGTCCTTCACCGAGTTGATGATCCTCCAGGCACAGTTGATGTTCGTCTCGATGTGCATCCCGGGGAAACAGACCGTAGAGCAAGGAGTCCCGCGTCACGCGCTGCTCAGGACGAACCTCGACAAACACCACTGCATTCCTCTCCAGACTTCTTCTGCATAGGCACATTCCAGAAGGAGGTGTGTGACAGTCTTGTCCCCCCTACAGCCACTTTGAGGGCAGCGTGCAGTGCAGAAGATAGTCTAGATGTGCATAATATTGCTTAATGTCCTCCCCCTCCTCCTAAACTACCTGCTGGAATCCAATCCCAATGGAAGCCATGGTTCAAAGTTAACACACTAGCACCTTTGTCAGAATGTTGTGAGCTTAAAATGTCAGATATTTTGCGTATTTTACAAAGAGGAGCAGGGAAATTCTTTCCTCTGCCCAGGCAAATATTTATCTCTCAATCAAAACCTAAAAGCAAATTTTTTGATTATTATATTGTTTGTTTATGTGCATGTAAATTGGCTGCAGCTTTTCCTGTTTTATATTGGTGTTAAAATGCTTTGCATATCCTGAGGTCATAAAAGGCACTTTAGACATGAAAGTCATTCTTTTTCATTTACCAATACAAGTGTGAATAGATAAATTGGTTGGTTGTTCAACAATGTCACTGAACACCAGGCTACCCTCAGGAGGAAACCATAGATATGAAATGTCTATAACATTTATAATTCATCTTCTATCTTCCCAGGGCCTACTACATACAAAGCAGAAGTCAAGAATAATGAAATACTCTCAATTTTCCCCAATGGTGTAGCTCCAATGCTCAAGAAACCAACACCATCTAGAGTGCAGCCTACTTGATTAGCACTCTATCCACCATCTTCAACAGTAACTCCCTTCACCAATGATATACTTAGGTAACAGTGTATACCCTTTACAAGGTGCAGTGCAATAACCCACAAAATCTCCTCCAACAGCACTTCCAAACTTATAACCTGAACTACCTAGATGGACAAGGGCAGCAGATGTATGGGAACACCACCATCTGCACATTCCCAACCAAACTACATAGCATCTCCACTGTATAACAATTCATTCACTGCCACTGGGTGAAATCCTGGAACTTCCTTCCTAAAAGCACTGTGGGTGTCCCTAAATCCCAAGCACTGCAACAGTTCAAAAAGGCAGCTCACCATCACCGTCTCCAGGGCAATTAGAGATAGACAATAAATTTTTGCCCAGCCAACACCCTCATCCCAGATGTCCCTCACACCTGGCATCTATTTAGTCAATGTTTGCTTGTCCCTTCTACAGAGCCTTTATGTCTTTGAGGATTAAAATCTTTTCTGTAAGTTTCTTCTTGCATCTGGGCTACCATGTTTGTTTCAAGTTCCCTATTTAAGTCTCCAAGTGCGTGTTTGTGGACATTACAATTGACTGTATTTATTTAATCAATAAAATCTGGGGTAATGCAAATTCAATGCAAATCAAGTGTTAGTCATGGAGCTATATCATGTCCTTCTACAGACGACTTAGAGCATACGTTGTAAAAAGGTGAGACCGAAACTGTGAAACTGGTTTTAATTTCTAAACTTACACATTACCCTAGATATCTCACAAATTATATTGGATGGGAAGGGTGAAGAGGCAGAACTTCCTTACATTGTCCAATAGTTGATCCCAAAGGCATTTCCCAGAGTTGGGAATAATTTGAATATCCAGCGATAGCTCTCTGCCCTGTTGGAGAGAATAGAATATAACACAGCTCTGTGCTACACTGATACACCTTTATTCCAATTCAAGGCAACTAAAAAAAGTCAATTTTTAAAATCTTTTTGGGTCAGCCAATGAGCATCTGCTGAAGAGATGCAGACTTATTTAAGTTTGAAATGTGGGTTGAAGATGTTCTCTTACTGGACAAATTCTCTTGAGACTATGAGGAGATAACTAGATGGAATTTCTAGTGTAGAAAGAAGGACTTGACTTGAGTTCAGTGTCTTTTACAATCAGAGGTCATTCTAGAACACTGCACAGCCAGTGAAATTATTTAGATAGCTAGTCACTTGTAATAAGTTGAACTGAAAATGTGTTGCTAGAAAAGCGCAGCAGGTCAGGCAGCATCCAAGGAGCAGGAGAATCGACGTTTCGGGCATGAGAAGGGCTGAAGAAGGGCTCATGCCCGAAACGTCGATTCTCCTGCTCCTTGGATGCTGCCTGACCTGCTGCGCTTTTCCAGCAACACATTTTCAGCTCTGATCTCCAGTATCCTCACTTTCTCCTGTAATAAGTTGAAACCAATTTGTTCACTGGAAGCCTTTACAAACAGTAATCTGATAATGCACCAGATAATTTTTTTTATGCTAATAGTAGAGGGATAAATATTGGTCAAGATATAAGGAATTGCTCCATTGCTCATTCAAATACAGCCTGTGATCTTTTCCATTCAGTGAAGATGGAAGCATAGTTCAATATCTCATCTGAGAGACAGTATCTCCAATAATGCAGAATTCCCTCAGTAGCACTTTGGTTGACCTGGGCCTTTATGCTTAAACTCTCAAGTGGGACTGGAGTCCAGAAATAGTCCCACACATGCTTTAATGTAATGTGTCTAGGCAGCAGCCTGCCCTAAATCAAGCTACTACAAACATATCAAAGGCAGAAGTCTGTTGCAGAACTGCTTCCCTTCCTCCTGCAAACTGGAATTTCTACTCTAATGTAAAGGGCTGACAGAAAAATAAATGGATGTGCCTTGTTCAGTGGTTTTTTTTAGATTTGCAGGTATTTCCTTTTTCCTCCATGGCGTAACTGATTCTCTTTTAGCAACAGATGTAATGCTAATTACATAGGCATAAGGGTAGAGTTGGCTGGAGTGAGCTGGGAAAGGAGTTTAAAGGAAGTTTAGAGGGGTTTTGATGAACAATGATAAACATCTTTTAAAAAAAAGTCATGACTCCACAGCAAAAATATATTCTAGTGAGGAAGAAAGATTCTAGAAAGGGGATAATCTGACCATGGTTAACCAGGAAATTCAGCATCAAATGGAAAGCAAAAGCATGCAGATGGCAAATATTAATATCAAATCAGAGGACTGCGTAAATTTTAAAAGCCAACAAAAGATTATTAATAAAACAGGTAAAATTAACTGTGAAGTCAAACTAGCAAATAACATAAAAAAGACAGTAAGAGCTTCTTTAGATATATAAAAATGAAGCGAGAGGCAACAGTAATGATAAGCCCCTTATAAAGCAAAGCTGTGGAAATAATAATGGAGAGCCAGGAAATGTGTCACACTACTATGGCTTAAAGAGGTTTACTTTGTCCTTTTTCTAATGAAGAGAGGTTGAGACAGAGGTACTGGGTAGTTTTCTTCAAGCCAACAAATTATACAGTTTATGAGAATTGGGCTTGTTTAAAAAAATAGAACAATAGAAGCAGCCTGAATGGGTGGGGTCAAGTTCCCACAGAAACTGAATTTTTAGTTTATCTTTTGGTAGTTGACTGCTGGGGTCTTGAAGCTGGATGTTGAAGCTCTTATCCTTTCTCTGTTACGGCTAAAAGCTGGGGCTCGCTTCCTGCTGCTAGAATTGCATGTGAGATAATCTATTTTACTGAGTTTGCTTTTTGCCAAGGATGTGCTTCTGGGATGTTACAATATTGAAACAATTAATGAATAGTTTCTTATTTTGTTAAGTATTTTGATAGAGATACAGTTAAGCCAAACCTTCTCTTTGAATTTTACCTGTATATTAACTATAGTGTACAAATAAAGCATCTTTTGCTTCAAACCTGATAGTTTGACCATTCAAATTGCATCTTGAATACAACGCCTGGCACTTGCCATTAAAGTAATAAGTTGGGGTCCATGTTATCTCCATGACATGTTTTGAGGGGGTTTGATCTGGTCCCTAACAAATGGCAATATAGTTAAATAAATACTTTGTATCAGTCTTTACAATAGAGGGTGCTAATAGCAGTCTGAAAATACTAAATAATCAAGGAGTTAAAAGTGGTGGGGTGATGGTTGGAAGTAGACAAAATAATTCCCTCAAGAGAAAAATTATTAGGAAAAATAATAGAGTTGAAGACCGCTAAGTCCCTCAGACCTGATGGGTTGCATCCTAGGATTTTAAAGGAAGTAGCTACAGAGATGCACTGGCAGTGATTTTTCAAGAGAGATCCCAGAGAGAGAGAGAGAGAGACCAAAGAAAAACAGCTATCTATTGGCCATTTAGCTTAACATTGTCATTGGGAAAATTTTAGACTATATCATGAAGCATTCAAAAATATAATATTTAGAAACATAATATAATCAAGCAGATTCAACATGGCTTCATGAAGGAGAAATTTAATTTTGCCTGACAAGTGTATTTATTTCTTTGAGGAGGTAACAAACAGGGTAGATAAAGGAGAAGCAGATTAATATAATATATTAATTCCTAAATTTTGACAAGGTACCACACATGAGACTATTTAGTAAATAACTTACCCTTTATAAAGCCAATACAATAAGCATCTCACTGATTGATCAAGTAATCCCCTCAGCATGAAAACAATCTCAGCCACTAAGTCCTTCAAAACTCTGCCATCCTCAGAGTTCAACTCCTATTCTTCTCACAGAATTTGGTCATTGAGTTGCCTCCACTAGCAGCTTTACTTATCTTTACTTTACAGACATGGTTGTCTCCACAAGGGCGTACTTCTGCAGAAACTCCTTGGCTTACCTCATGATAGTGTTTACAGTATGGATTCTGCAGGATCACCTTTATCCAAATACAGTCAGTTCTTCAATTCATGATGGTTGCATTCTTGTGCAACCCCGCATTATAGAATAATTGTGCTTTAGAAACAGCACTTAAAGTATTAGCGCTGTAACTGCATTGCAGCTATGCACGCTTTAAAAGTTCATGCTGTAGAAACAGCATCCCCAATTCATCAATCGTGTTACAGCAAATTCATATTGATGAAAAGCGCGTTATAACAGAACAAGCTGTACTCAGAAAAAACACCAGCCCTGGTTAATCAGTTCCTTTAAAACTGAAGCAGCAATAGTAACTTCATTTCATTTTCTTTGCTGCTAAATCCATCCTTGTTGGAAACCTGAAACAAACACAGAGATTGCTGAAGAAACTCAGCAGGTCTGTCAGCTCGAGAGAGAAACAGAATTAAGTTTTTGAGCCCAGTATGACTCTTCATCAGTACTTCAGTTCTTACATGTTCTTTAAAAAGGTAATTTGAATAGAGAGAAACTTCAGAGGGCTTTGATACCTAAGGATCTAGGTGTCCTCTTCTATGTGTTGCACAAAGCTAGTCTGCAGGCACAGTAGGTAATAGGGAGGACAAATAGAATTGAGGCATTAGTTGTGAAACAAATAGAGTATAAACGTCGGAACGTGTTGTTGCAACTGTACAAGACATCGGTGAGATGCATCCATAGCACTATACAGAGTTTTAGGCCTATTACTAGAGGAAGGCTGTAATTGCATTGGAAGCAGTTCAAAGAAGGCTCATTAGATTAATTCCAGAGATGAAAGATTTGGTTCGATTTGATTTGTTATTGTCATGTGTTGTGTGCACTGAAATCGAGTCAAAGAGTATTAGGGTAATAGAACAGATAGAAGAAAATAATGGTAAAACGTGCACAGGGAATGAGATTCAAGTTTAGGCATGAGTTCAAAGTGAGAGGGGAAAAGCTTAGGGGAGAAATTTGTGGGAAGTTCTTTACTCAGAGGGTGGTGGGTGCCTGGAACTCGTTGCCAGTCGAGGTGGTAGAGGCAGGCACGATAACGTCATTTAAATTGTATATAGACAGATACATGTATGTGCAGGGAGCAAAGGGATACAGACCCTTTGAAAATAGGCAACAGGTTCAGATAAAAGATCTGGATCGGCGCAGGCTTGGAGGGTCGAAGGGCCTGTTCCAGTGCTGTAATTTTCTTTGTTCTTTGTTCTTGTATGAGATCAACATTAAATTTAAAATTTGAGAAATCCATTAACAGCAAGGAAGAAGCTGTTTTTCACTTGTATTTGTATAAAAAACTTTTATATCTTAGCTCGATGGAAGAGGGTGGAAGAGAGTGTAAGAGTGTAACTGGGGTGGGAGGGGGCTTTGATTATGTTGGTTGCTTTGCCAAGGCAGCAGGAAGTATAGATGGAGTAAATGGATGGAAGGCTGGTTTACGTGATGGACCAGACCGTGTTCACGACTCTCTTGAGGTCTTGGGAACAGCAGTTGCCGAACCTCGCTGTGATACTTTCAATTAGAATGCTTTCTATGGTACATCTATAAAAATTGGTAAGGGTCCTTGTGGACATGTCAAATTTCCTTAGCCTCCTGAGAAAGTAGAGACATTATTGTGCTTCTTTGACCATTGTGTCAATATGGGTAGACCAGGACAGATTGTTGGTGATTACCATTCCCAGGAGCTTAACGTTTTCAACCATCTCCACCTCTGCTCCATTCATGCAGACAAGGGAGTGCCCTCCAATTCACTTCCTGAAGCCAATGACCAGCTTCTTTGTTTTGCTGACATTGATGCAGAGATTGTTGCCTTTACACCATGCCACTAACCACTCAATCTCTTTCCTGTATTCTGTCTCATCGTTGTTTGAGATCCACCCTACAATGGTGGTGTCATCAGCAGACTTCCAAATGGTGTTTGGCCACATAGTCATGAGTGTTTAAGGAGTATAGTAGGGAGCTGAGTATGCAGCTTTGTAGGGCACTCATGTTTAAATAATGGTGAGGTAAAAACAATGATTGCAGAAGCTGGAAACCAGATTTTGGATTAGTGGTGCTGGAAGAGCACAGCAGTTCAGGCAGCATCCAAGGAGCAGCGAAATCTGCCTGAACTGCTGTGCTCTTCCAGCACCACTAATCCAGAATTTAAATAATGGTGGTCTAATGTTTGTTTTGTGAGGAGAGATTGAGTAGTTTAGGACTATACTCACTAGAATTTAGAAGGATGAGAGGAGATCTAATTGAAATGTATAAAATGTTAAGGGGGATTGACAAAGTAACGTAAAGCAGTTGTTGCCCTTTGTGATGCAATCTAGAATCAGAGGTCATAGTTTTAGGCTCAGCGGTGACAGATTTAAGACAAAGATGCAGAATCATTACGTCTGCCAAAGGCTCATGAATCTGTGGGACTCACTATCCCACAGTGCAGTGGAATGCCAGGACCGTAAATAAATTTAATGAAGAAATAGATTTTTAATTAGTATTGCATTAAAGGGATACAGAGTGTTGGCAGGAAAGTGGAGTTCATTAGATATAGGAGCAGAATTAGGCCATTTGGCCCTTCAAGTCAGTTCCATCATTCGATTATGGCTGATATGCTCCTCACGCTCATTTTCCTGCCTTCTCTCCATAATCCTTCAATCAGTTATCAATTAAAAGTCTGTGTAACTTCTCCATAAATTTACTCACTGTCCCATCATCCACCTCACTTTGGGGTAGTGAATTCCACAGATTCACAACCCTTTTGGAGAAGTAGTTTCTCCTCAACCCTGTTTTAAATTTGCTACCTCTTATCCTAAGACTATGACCCTCTTGTCCTAGAATGCCCCACAAAAAGAAGCATCTGCCCCATGTCTATTTTATCCAAATCTTTTATTGTCTTGAATACCTCAATTTGATCTTCCATCATTCTTCTAAATTCCAGAGAGTATACGCCTAAAATTGGGGCCGAGATGAGATCAGCCACATTGTATTAAATGGTGGAGCAGCTCAAAGGACTAAGTTGCCTACTCCTGCTCCTAGATCTTACGTTTCTATGTTTCTTATGTTGCTAATCTTTTCCCATAAACTATTGAAAGCCAAATCCTCCAAGCTACATTAATGTCTAAAACAGAATAGGATAATGGCTGAAACTTGCTTGCTTGAATATGTTTTCAGCACATTGACATCAAACTGCATTCACACTGTAGATATTCCCTGTTAAGATGAGTATGAAATCTCTGTAGAGTTAATATAATAGCTGTGAAACACTCTGTGTTCGAACAATCTTAGAGGGCAATTTTATTCAACCTCACCCAGTCCACAACCAATACCCATCAGACACTACTGGAAAAACATCAAATATAGGAAAGCCAAGGGGACTTAAAACAAAATTATTTCCAATATTCACTCCTCTGTCACCAAAACATCTGACAAATGAACTATTGCTGTATGTGGATGTGTCACAGGATGGAATCTCAAAATTCCACCTACCTTCTATATTTACCATTTCACGAATAAATTGGATGCCTTACTTGCTCATAACACTGTAGTATCTTGGACAAAAGACCATTCAGATTCTTGATGGTAAGGAATCTGTTCATCCACAAAAGACCTAACTAAAACAAAATCAATGCTCAATCCAACCAACATTATCCTATCATCCAGTGCATAGACTTGTGAAAAAGATACACGTACAACTCTGCTGCAAACCAGATCTACCTATATAAATGTCAGGAATCAGAGCTGGAATTAGTTTTAAAGCACAGGTCCACATTAAAGCAGCTTTAACTAAACTTACCAGCCTATCTTGAATAGGTAGGGCCACCTCTGCCAATGAGTATTTAATTAAGTAACTCTAAACTGAATTCGAAGTCAGTTCTCATGAAATGAATGTGAGAAATGTCTTTATTTGCTCTGATCCCTCGTTGCTCTTCATTTTACATTTTGTCTGGTCACTATGTGCCTATACTTTCTCAGGAAAACCAGGCAAACCTTCCAAAGATTCCAATGTAGATATTTTCTAATCACCCCCTTCAGAGATGCTATTGCAGACCTTTGGGACAAGTGGGACTTGAACCTGGCCCTTCTGGAAAATATGAAATGCAAAAGCTGACTTCACACGTGTATAACAGAACCTGTTTACAGGGGGCACCTGTTCAGGAGCAATTTAGACTGGAGCTTGGTTCACCTTTCAGATTTCAGTCTTGGATTTCTTTCAGAAGTTAATACTTCGGGATGCAGTGCTTGAGTAATTTGAGACTTGTCACATGGCAAATGTAGTGTGCCTGACAGGAAAAGCAGCCTAGGACCCAATCTGTTTCCAAAACACCTCACATTAGAGGTTTTCCCATGTCATGTCTGGGTTGATTGTAAATTGATCAAAAGAGGTTTACTGCTATGAATACTTTTTAGTTTAGCAATGCCTTGTTGGCAAGAAAACTGGTTTAAACTAGTAAAGCACTGGGAAGTTTTAAATACACATTTTACAAATGCCACTTGATGATTCCTCATGAAGGCCCCTATTACATATTTAAATGATTTAAATAATTAGGAAAAACAAATAGTGAAATAATTCTGGATGAAATGGACCTTATAGGAAAGTAAACAGACCAGTAAATAGGAAATATATTTCAATGTAAAAAAAATTCAATAATTATTTTATAATTCAATACTTACATAATTATGTATTCAGGACTCAGAGGCATGGACAGGTTTGTGGCACTCTATGTAGGTCCCTTAATTTCATGTACAACAATTGAATTTTCCATTAGCCACCTCTTAAAATAGTCAATCCAGTTGTGCCTCGAGCTAAAATTCTCAATTGAATTCCATTTTCCACTTTCCACTTTATCAGTTCATTTATAGCTCCAGAGTACAACATTATTCCTCAACTATCAATCATATGGTTAATTTTCATATCTGCAAACTTAATCATGTCTCCTTCATTCAAGTGTGAATTACTAATATACGCCATGAAAAGCAAGAGACTCAGCAGAGAGCCCTGCAGAACCACACTGGGAACTTCTTCCCATTATAAAAAAAACCATGCTTTGCTTTCTGACACTCTACCAATTTAAAATCTAACTTGCTTCTTTCCCTTGGCTCTACTTACTTTTAGAGTCATTGTGTCAAAGAACACGGAAACGGACTCTCCGGTCCGACCAGTCCACCATAATCCCAAACTAAATTAGTCCCACCTATCTGCGCTTGTCCCACATTCCTCCAAATATTTCTTATCCAAGACACTTATCTGTCTTTTAAAGGTTGTAACTGGATGTGTCTCCACCATTTTCTCTGGAAGATCATTCCATACACAAACCACTCTCTGTATATAAACAAAATGCCCCTCATGTCTTTTTAAATCTTTCTCCTCTCACTTTAAAAATGTGCCCCCTAGTCTTGAAATCCCCCACCCTAGGAAAATGACACGTGCCATTTACCTTATCCCTTATGATTTTATAAATCTCTATAAGGTCACCACTCAACCTCCTATGCTTCAGTGAAAAAAGACCCAGCCTGTCCAGCCTCTCCTTATAACTCAAACCCTCCATTCCAGGCAACATTGTGACAAATCTCTTCTGAATTATTTTCAGCTTAATAATATCCTACCTATAACAAGGGCAACCAGAACTGGACACATCAGTCCAGAAGCTCACCAACGTCTTGTTGGTGAGGCTTCAACATGACGTCCCAATCCTATATTCAACGGTCTGAGCAATGAAAGCAAGCGTGCTAATCACCTTCTTAACTAGCCTATCTTTATGTGATGCAAAGAATTACATATCTGAACCCCTAGGTCTCTGTATTATACAACACTAATTCTCTTGTTGCCTGGCAGACTGACCTCCACATTGCAGAGGCTAAGTGCCAGATCTCATTTTTCTGACCAGCTGACACCAATCATTTGGTTGCTATGATGAGGTTTTCAAAAAAGTTGAAGAATCTATTTCTGCATTAGATCATGCTTTACTTGGGTTATGTTTGAGGGACATACTTAAAGCAATATAGTTTAGATATGCACTGTGCCTAACTTAGACTTAATGTTAACACCAAGTTCCAAAAAATTATTTAATTGTCCAACAATTACCTCCTTTATCTGATGAGTACTAAATTTAAAAACCAAAGCACATTGATATGATTTTTCTTTTGGCATTTCACTCGATTGAACCAGCTGACAAATTTTGCATAATAATCTTTTTCTGTTTCAGATGAACAGAGGAATGCTGGGGAAGCACAGACCGTTACCATGGAGACAAAAACTGAAACTGTATTCCTTCCTTCTTGGATAAATGACTCTGTAAAATAAGATTAATTGGGTATTTATTCAGTGTTGGACCTGTGGGAATTGTGATACACCTACTTACCATCAGTAATTATAATAGGTGAAGTTTATATTCACAAGCTTACAATGACAGCTCCATTTATTGGGTGGATCAATGGATCATACAAAAATGGATAGTTAGGTTCACAGTGCAGAATATCTTTTGGTGTCGAGGTGGCTTTCAGAATAGCAATATATTGCATTACATTATGGGTCCGCAATTCAAAATGTATTCTGGTAAATAGGTCTTAGGTTTATCCATCTGTGCCCCCACCCCTCAGTGAAATTTGGGCATGACATGACATGACATCACCTCTGCCTCTGTGCCCATTTCTTTGGACAAGAGTCCTCTCTCTGCCCCAAGACCTCTTCGTCCACCTCCAACTATCTTAACCAGGATCCTTTCCTCTGGCTTTCTATCTGCTCTTGAACTATTCATTAAAATCTATCAATGTGACACTGATCACTTTAATTTCTCTGCTCCCTTCACCCATTTCAAATCTATCTTCCTTTGAACTGACTGCAGCCCATACTCTCAGATGCCACCCTGACCTTGTAACTTAACCTGCTGCCAAGAATGGTGCTCTTATTTTTTTGGCAGACTAACCTCTACATTGAGAAGGCTAAATGCCAGCTCTCAAACACCTCCTCTTATGTCCCCTGGACCATGACCCCACCATGGACCATCAGGCCATTGTGTCTATAACTGTCACCAACCTTACCTTACTGACCCATCCCACCCCTCCACTGCCCCCAACTCTGTATATCCCACTTTCACCATCTCCCTAAAATCTACAAACTGGACTGTCTGGACAGACCCATTATTTCTACCTGTTCCTGCACCAAGGAACTTATTTCTTCCTGACGACTTGATTTTTTTGTCTCCCCTTGTCCAGTCCTTTCCCAATTACATCTGCAATTCTTCTGGCATTGTGTCGCTTTCAAAATTTCCAGTTTGCAGGCTCCAGCTGCCTCCTCTTTACCGGGGACATGCAAACCCATTACATGTCCATCCCCCACCAGGATGGTCTCAGGGCTCTCCATTTCTTCCTGAAAAGAGGCCTGAACCATCCCCATTCACCACCACCCTCCACTGCTTGGCCCAAGTTCATTGTCACCCTGAACAACTTCACTTTCTTCAAAGGTGTGGCCACAGGTACCTGCATGGGCCCCAGTTATGCCTATCTCTTGTGGGATACATAGAGCATTCCTTGGTCTAGTCCTTCTCGAGCCGCACCCTCAACTCTTTCTCTGGTGATGCCCTCAGTGCTGCTTCCTCCTCTTGTTATGATTTGGAAAAAATTATCAATTTTGCTTCCAATTTTCACCCTGCCCCCACCCTGGTCCATCTCTGACTCCTCCCTTTCCTCCTCGACATCTCTGTTTCTACCTCTGGGGATAGGCTGGCCACCAGTACCCCACTAGAAACCCAACTACTCCCACAGTTATCTGCACTATACATCCTCACACCCTGCTTCCTGTGAGGACTCTAACCCATTCTCCCTGCTTCTCTGTCTCCATCACATCTGTTCCAATGATGCCACTTTCCACAGGGGGGGGCCTCAGAAATTCCCAACTTTTGTTTCAAGCGAGGATTCCACGCTACAGTGGTTGACAGGGTTCTCAGCCGCGTCTAACCCATCTCCTACACTTCTGCCCTCACCTCTTGTCTTCCCTCCCATAACACTGAAAGGGTGCCCCTGGTTCTCACTTACTACCTCATTTAAAGGATCACTGGATGCCATTTCTACCACCTGAGTGATATGCCACCACCAGTTATATATTCCCCTCCCCTCCTTTGTCAGCATTCTGCAGAGGCCATTCCCTCCAGAAACATAGAATCACTACAGTGTGGAAACAGGCCCAACAAGACCACACTCACTTTCCGAAGAGTGACTCAACCAGACCCATTCCCCTACCCTATTACTCTACATTTACCTCTGACTAATGCACGTAACCTACACATCCCTGAACACTATGGGCAATTTAGCATGGCCAATTCACCTAATTTGCACATCTTTGGATTGTGGGAAAAAACCAGAGCAGCTGGAGGAAACACACGCAGACATGGGGAGAATGTGCAAACTTCACACAGACAGTCTGGAATCGAACTCGGATCCCTGGCACTGTGAGGCATCTGTACTAACCAATGAGCCATCATGCCATTCTGGGACACCCTGGTCCACTCCTCCTTCACCCCAAACAACCCCACTGGCCTCATGGCACCTTCCCCAGCAATTGCCAAAGGTGTAACACCTGCCCATTTACTGCCACTGTCCTCACCATCAAAGTGAAGCCACAAGTTACCTGCACCTTATTCAATCTAATCTACTGTACTTGCTGTTTATATTGTGGTCTCCTCTAATTGGGAAAATGAAATGCAGACTCTGTGACCATTTTGCAAAACACCCCTATGTTCTATCTGTAAATGTGACCCCAAGCTTCCAGTTGTCTGCCACTTTTAATGTACCACCATGTTCCCCTGTTCACATTTCTGTTTTAGGTCTCATACAGTGTTCCTGAGAGCCTTGGGGCAAGCTTGAAGAATTGCATTGCATTTTACGCTTGGGGACCCTGCAGCTTATGGAATTCAACATTGAGTTCAATAACTTTAGACCCTGACTGCATCCTTCCATGTTTTTTACCAATCCCAACACTCTGGTCCTGTCATGATATGAGTCGTCTTCAGCACAGCCTGCTTGTTCTTTCCTACCATCAACTCTCATTATCACTTATTCAGCTTCTCTTCTGGAATGGCCTACCATCAATAATTCCCTCTTTCATACGTCTCGCTCTCTCACACTCTCTCTCTCTCTCTTTCTCTCTGGGCTCTGACTCCACCTACCTGTTCACCACTCTCCTATCACCAACACCTCCCAACCTCACCTTCACCATAAGTACCATCCTTTCTCAGCTTTCTCTTCTGTTCTAATGGAAAATCACCAGACTCTGAACATTAACTCTGCTTTCTTCCCTCAGATTCTGCTGACCTGCTGAGCTTTGCCAGCAATTTATGGTTTTGTTTCTGGTAAATAGGTACCTAAGTTACTAATTTTTTTTATTTCACCAACATTTGTATGTTTTCTTTTCCATGTTTGAGATTCTCATTTATGTTTTATTGTCTCTTAACTTGTTAAAGAAAAAAGTAGCATTTATTTAGCTCCTTCTGCAGGATATTCAGAAAGACTACAGTGCCTTTTGAAGAGTAGCGTAATGTTCGAAATACAGCAGCTAATGTGGCTCAAAGCAATGCCCGATAATGGTAGCAATATAAGGACAGAAAATTGATTTATGTGACAGTAGTTGAGAGACAGATACTAGCCAAGACATTAGGGAGAACTCTCCTGCTTTTCTTTAACAGAATACTTTGGGATCAGTTTCACCCACCCAAAAGCTATGGTTTAACATCTAATCAAAAGAATCTCAACAGGTCAGCAGCCCCTCGCTACTCCACTCAAATGTCAAACTGAATATGTGCTGGAATAGAAACTGAACCCTATGTTTCAGAGGCAGCAATTCTGCCAATTGAGCCAAGGTTTATGCGTGTTGTTTACCATAGCTCATTCTCTTTTGTTATTTCACCGCTGGTATCTGAAAAGAACTTATTCGCTGCAGATGATCATGATGTGGAGGCGCCAGTGTTAAACTGAGGTGGACAAAGTTAAAAATCACACAACACCAGATTATAGTCCAACAGGTTTATCTGAATGTACAAGCTTGTACTTTCAAAGAAACCTGGTATTGTTAGACTTTTAATGCTGCAAATGATGTTATTTCATCTTGGTTTGAATAAATGACACTTGTCAGTTTCCTCCTCCCTGTGGGAGTCCATTTGCAGTCCTTTAACAATTGTACTTTACATCAGAGGCACAAGGCACAACCCTGGCGATTACACTCCCTTTCCCCTTTTTGGAAAATACTGGCTGCCCCTGGGATTGTGAATTTGGTGAAGATGTGGCAGCATTTGAATTGGAATCCGTCTCCTCAATACTGTTGAATGTCAAATACAGTTTGCTATTGTGGGTTTCACCATTATTTGTCAGCCTATGGAAGCAGAGGAGAAACTGAACTGACTGTCAATTTCATTTTCCTTCCGTGACATTGGTACCATCTGGAACCATCTGTTTGACAAGCCTTCAACCATCTGCAGTATTGGATTTCTCAGCAGCTGATAATTGTTCATATTCTGTCCAGATCCTAGATATACAACCATCCTCGCATCAGAGTAATGCGTCATTAATCTACTTTATTCAGTTTTATTGTAATGATGTGGGCATATATTGGAGTGCCTAGTGCCATTTTAATAGATGAACATTAAAACAAGTGATTACTTTTGTGATGCAGAAGGCTCAGATTAAAATCATAACCTTCATAAAATTAGTCAATCGTTAAGAGGTCAAGAGTATGCACAAGGGTCACTACACCAGGGGACAGTGAAAATGAAACCTAGATGGATTTCTTGCTGTTAATTGTATCCAGTAATGTTTAGTGGGAAGTGCATGTGGACAAGAATAGATTTAGCATGACCAGTCTTAATTTTTTTTGATTCAAAAATAAAGTTTATTCATTAAAATAACTTTATATGCACACAGTCACTTAAACAGTTCTGCACAGTAACATAAGAAGAAACAATATAATCATTGGAGTTTGATTCTATCCAACAAACAACCTAAAGGCAGCTTGTATTTGTGCAAGATTATATTCACATTTATTAGAGGGTCCAGGAGGATCTGATAACTGAACAGACATTTACCTTCAGCAGAAAAACCTCAGACAGTGGTCTTTCCCCACCGCATCATGGTGGCAGCTGCCTGTGGTGTAAAATTCCAAGCAGTGGAATGTGGTGAAACGGTTAAAAATTATGTCCCAATACATGTGTGAATCTAACCGGAATGGAGGTGTTGCTTAGTCCCGTGTGAATCTTCTTATCTGTATGTAACCAGAATGGTTCTTATCTGTATGTAACCAGAATGGAATGTGTTTTTTAGCCTTGCTCTGCTGTTCACATGAATGTTTATATCTGGAAAAGAATAAAAAGCTGGAAAAGTCTCCAGTTCGGTGAGTCTGCTCCGGGGTTACATTTAACCGCCGAGCGTGGGTTGTTGGCAACCGCTCTACAAGAACTGACGGCTCCCAGTTCCGGTAACATGTAGAGTGAGTATAAGCCAGACCCGTTCTGGCGACGCTGCGGGGAATAAAATGCCCGGATGGAGTGGATAGATGGGAAAGACGATGGATAGGTCAAGAGGGTGGTGCAGAGTTGGAGGCTTGGGACTGGGATAAGGTGGGGGGAGGGGGAATGAGGAAACTGGTGAAATTCACATTAATCCTGTGTGATTTCAGGGTCCCAATGCGCAAGATGAGGTGTTCTTCCTCGAGGTATCAGGTGGTTAGGCAATGGAGGAGGCCCAGGACCTGCACGTCCTTGGTGAACTGCGAGGGGGATTTAAAGTGTTCAGCCATGGGGCGAGGGGTTGGTTGGTGTGGAAATCCCAGAGGTGCAACAATCCCAGAAGACTGCATTGAGTGCAATGGATACAAAAGATAACATTAGTGGAGGTACAGGTAAATTTCTGTCAGATGTGGAAGGATACTTTGGGGCCTTGGATGGAGGTCCTAACCACCCAATGCCCTGGAGGAAGCCCACTAGCCTCATTCCTGATGAAGTGCTTATGCCTGAAACGTCAATTCTCCTACTCCTCGGATGCTCCCTGACATGCTGTGCTTTTCCAGCACACCCTCCAAATAAACCTGTTGGACTATTGCCTGGTGTTGTGTGATTTTTAAAATTTTGTCCACCCCAGTCCAACAACCGGCACCTTCACATCCTTGCTCTGGAAGACCAACACGTTTCAGGCAGACCAAAGAGTGTCTTTCACCAAGTTAATGGTCTGCCCTCCTGAAACTTGCTGGTAAAAAAATTAGGCATGACAAAGGAGCACTTGGACAAGAGAGCTTCTAGTTATTGCAGAATTTCATTTCACCATGAGTCACCATCTTCAGTAGATGGCAAAAAATTCAAGGTTAAAAATATATGTTGGTATGTGGCAGTGTCTGCAATTTTTCCAACTTGACATTTGGGTTAACACCTGGCATTGATCTGTCAGTGCTTATTTGTATACCAATGAAAAATGCAAATAATTTTCAGCATGGTGATCATGACCTTTAAAATCTAAATTTTGCATAGCCACATTTTCAGTGCTGTCTTTAAGTATTATGATGTAAAACATTTGTGGACTGATTTCAAAATATTGCCTGCGTCGCAGCCTCTTTTGCACTTCATTTGTACAGGAAATGCTTGGTTTTTTTCTGTTAACCCCGTGCTACCTCCTAACTGCATTAGTGCTTATTTTTTTAGGAAATGTTTGTTCACAAAACCCTCCCTAATCAATCACAGTTGCCTACCTTCATCAACAACAACTTGTATGATTGCAACAAAGGACAAGATCACTGGGCAATTAACACAATCATTATTAAACCAAACTTGACATCAAAGCAGAATAGCAAAATGATGGCAATGAGGTAGGTTTTAAGGAAACTCTAAAAAGGAGAAAAGACAGTCAAAGAGTTCAAGGAATTCCACGGCTTGATGGTCACAAATTATAACACAATTATAATCAGTGACACTTAAGCAGCTAAAAATTAGATAAATGCATAGAATAAAGCAAATAGCCAATGATGCCAGAAATCTGAGAAACTCAGCAGGCATGGCAACATCTGTGGAGAGAAAGCAGAGTTAGCACTTCGAGTCCAGTGATCCTTCTTCTGAACTTATTTGCTGAGTTTCTCCAGCAATTTGTGCTTTGTATAAGATTGCAGTTTGAAGGGTTGAGAGGCTGCAGAAGAATACAGATGGAAATGGGGGGGAAAGGGGGAGCAAGGCCCTCGAGGGATTTGAAATGAAGGATGAGAATTGAAAATCAAAATACTGCTAACTCACGAGTGAATATAAGTCAGTGAGCAGAGAGGTGAAGGGTGAATGGGACTTAGTCCAAACTAGGAAATAGACAGCTGAGTTTTGGTTGGCAGAGAATAGAATATGGCAGGACATTCAAGAGTGCATTGGTGATATGAAGGCAACAAACAGGGTCGGCACGGTGGCTCAGTGGTTAGCACTGCTGCCTCACAGCACCAGGGACCTGCGTTCGATTCTAGCCTCAGGTGACTGTCTGTGTGAAGTTTACACGTTCTCATGTCTGCATGGGTTTCCTCCGGGTGCTCCAGTTTCCTCCCACAATCCAAAGATGTGCAGGTCAGGTGGATTGGCCATGCTAAATTACCAATAGTGTTCAGGGATGTGTGTGTTAGGTGCATTAGTCAGGGTGGAAATGCAGAGTGATAGGGGAATGGGTCTGGGTGGTTTGCTCTTCAGAGGGTCAGTGTGGACTTGCTAGGCTGAAGGGCCTGTCCCCTCACTGTAGGAATTCTAATTCGAATTCAAACTGGAGATTTGAACAGCAGATAGCTGATGCAGCAGTCAGGCAATACTACCCACGTGAAGTAGGTGGTATTGGTGATGCTGTGGATATATGGTTGGAAAGTTATTTTTGTGTTAAATATAACAGGAAGGTTTAGTCTCTGTTGTTAGGGAGAATAATATGGTCAGTGACTCGGGAATTGAGTTTGTGGCAGGGACTGAAGATAGTGACTCTTCCCAATATTTAGCTGGCAGTAATTTCTGTCCATTTGGTACTGAACATCAAAAAAAAATTCTGAAAACGTAGACACAATGCAGGGGTCTAAGGGCAGTATTGAGGTAGACCTTGGTCAGCACGTAGATGGGAAGTAGGAGACAGCCAAGCATAGATCCTAAACCAATGCAGGTGATACTCTGACTATAATTGTCTTGATAAGAACAAAACCAGACTAATGTAGTTCCATACAGCTGAATGACAAGGAAACAGTTGGAGCAAGGTATTAGGGCCAACTGGAGACAATCGAGAAAGTTAAAGAAGGATAGACTATCTTATATGGGCACATAAGACTTTATTTACGACATTTGGTTGTGTTGTGATGTGACTATGACAGGGCAATATGCTGGGCACAGAATTTGAGAAGCAACAGTTTTAAGGTATTAGAGACGGAAGGTGATATCATATATGGTGCAATAGAGGGTGCAGTTGTGAATTTTGCTTTATACATGCCTTGCAGAGGATATTATATATAACATCTAGAGCAAAAAAGGAGGCAACATTGATGTCAGTTTTCCATTTCAGTGTGTGCCAAATTACTATTAGTAACATTGGCTTTTAGAATTAAGGATGAAAGCATTACTGGTGGAATCACACTAACCTCCTTGCGAGAGAGAGAGGCCGCCATCTTCTTTGGAGAAGTTTGATTCAATAGTGGCCTCTGAGGTCATCCTGGAGAGCAGTTGAGAGGCATCTGTCCATTGATTTCTGGGTAGTGTAAGAAGTTTTTTGCTGTCAAGGGGTAATATTAAAACTACAGAACTCATTGACTGATAAATGAAGAAATGCAGCTGCCTTAGGTTTTTGATGGGGGATCCCAAGTATCACTTCAAGAGATAAAAGGCTGGATTTAATAAGGGTCTGAGCAACATGGACTATGGCAAGACGTGCAGCAGAATCGGGTGGCAAGGTCAGGAGCAATTGTGTCATCTTTTATCTTTTCACAAGCAGCATGACATGATTCTCAACTGATAAACATCTTGTTAATGGCACAACTCACCCTGCTAATATTCAGCCTCAAATCTTACAAAACTCAAACAAGCTCAATGTCAGGAAGACTCAACATGGAAAGTAGAGTGTGCACTTGGTGCATACAGCTCACAGCTTGCTCCAAATGACATCCATGTTGCCTATGGCCAAACCACAGCTCACAGGGTGATTGACAGACACTAGCTGCAGTACCCTTCAGCCACAGGTACTGGTACCTGAAATCTGCCATTTTCTTGTGACCAGCCTGCTACTTCTCCAATGCACTGGCAGTGAGGTCTTGCAATGCAGGGCTTACCAGCAATTAGCATCAGAAGGCTGCAGTGGGGACACAACACACAGGGACAGACACCCAGCTCCCAGACTGGACCAGGCTACGATTCTAGGCTACTCAGTTGCTCTCTTTGTGTTTGCTCACTTACTGCCTACCTGTAGACCCTCAGAACCCCAGCCTTGCCTTGCCAATGAACACAATCAGAAAAACAGGAAGCTTATCCCCTTGGAAGTCACATGATTTGGTGCTGGGGCTTCAAATCTTTACAATTTATGCAAATGATGTAGATGAAGGGACCAAAAGTAGTTAAGTAGGAATTGGAGTTGTGAAGAATACATAAAGAGCCTACATAAGGATGCAGATAGGCTAAGCAAGTAGGGCAAATGGATTACAATTTGGATAAATGTGAAATTGTCCATTTTGGCAGAAAGAATAAAAAGAAGCATGTTATTTAAATGGTGAAAAGTCGCAGGGCTCTGAGATGCAGAGAGATCTGTGTGCAGGTACAGTAAGTAGTCAGGAAAGCTAATAGAATGGTATGGGTTATCTGAAGGGAGTTGAATGCAAAAGTAGAGAGATTATGCCTCAGCGCTGGTAAGACTACAGCAACTTAATGTTCATTTTATGCCTTAAGATAGAAGAAGTTTATCTTATGCTACTTTCCATTTTAACCCCTGCAATTAATATATAAAACAAGGGTCAGTACATATTTCATGCTGTTGTTAAGTTGTTAGGAGTGCAATGAAGGAAGGAAATCAGTGACATAGCTGTTTCTAGGCAGGTTGCTTGTGATTAATCTGATCATTGACGATACCAGTAAACATAATCCCAAATTACCCCATATAATTTATTAAAAGTCACTAATTTCAATATAGCAGACATTAGACATTACAGACATTAAGACGTGTTGAGTCTTAGTTATTGAAAGTGAAATGTAATGACCATCACCAATAAGGAATATTGTTTTAGAATGTGAGAATAAAGGGGTAAAGCAGAGATGGGGAACCTCTGGCCCAGGGGCTAAATTCAGCCCATTGCTTTAATTAATCCAGCCTTTGGCAAGATCCTGGGGAAACTGGTGCATTGAATCACAGGGAGCAGCTTGAGAGTGCAGGACTCACTGCCAAGAAAACAGAGTGAAAGCACTTGAATTGAATTGAATTGAATTATTGTCACATGTACTCAAATGAGTACAGTGAAAAGTTTATAAGTCACCAATAACAGTGCCATCTTAGGCACAAGGTACCTAGGTACAGATTTTTCAGTACAAGATCTTGGGGAAAAAAACAATTAGAAAAATAAAAATGTTAGAAGTCCAGCATTGCAGATCATAGGAATAAGGTTAAAAAATAGAGAAATAACAAGTTCAGAACAATAGTCCTTCCAACCCAGTTCACACTGACACTTCGTCTCCAGTCTGCACAGAGCCTTGACTCTAGACTGCTGCGCTTCACATAGAGGATCTCCAGACTGAGAGATTGCTCTGGACTCACCTTGGAAGTTCATGCCGGGCCGAAAGATCATCATGGGCCCCTGAAAGACAATCACGCTGGGCTGATAGACCGCCACCACCCCCAAAAGACCGCCACACCTCGCTGAGAGACTGCCATGCCGGGCCAAGGAAGGAGTTGGAAATTGCAGGAACCATATGTAAAGATGTACATCAGTGGAGCACAGTGAGAAAGCCTGGGACCCACTGACAGACAAACAGCAGGAGACAACAGTGGAGAACCACCAGCAGAGCTCTGTATCGAATGCACAATGTAGGATGAACACAAGATGGCTCCTGTGAGTAAAGTGAGAAGGGTAGTTGCAGATTGTGGGGTGTTTAATGAAAAATAGGCAAGCAGCATTTCTTTGTGGAGGTGAAATGCAAGCCCTGAGCCTGATCTGTGGAGGAAATATTTCTACCACATTAAAAAACCAACATGGAATGACATTAGAATACAAAGGTTCAACAAATGTGAAGAAATAAAACAAGAACACTTAGAAAGAATTTGGACAGGCAGCATGCAAAATTCACAAGGTATGGGTTACTCAAGCCAGTTAAGTGTTGAGTGAACTCATTGCAGAAAAAAAGACCTCATTCGAAGGGTGAGTTTCTAAAGGTGTGAATCATTGAGATCCTGGAGGAGAGATTTCTTCACTCAGAGAATGGTGAGTCTGTGGAATTCTCTGCCACGGAAAGCAGTTAAAGACAAAACATAGAACAGTTTTTGAGAATATGCTAGATATAATTACAAGAGCTAAAGGGTCAAAGGATATGGGGTCAAAGTGGGAACAGGGTATTAAGTTGGATGATCAGCCATGATCGTATCGAATGGTGGAGCAGGCTCAAAGGGTGCTCTGTTTTTGTTTCAATGTTGAGACCATAGTTTTATTGGTTCCAGAGAAGCTTACATTATTTCAGAGTGCATACTTGTCTCCAGGATCGTGTTAGAGTGGATAGTGATTAAGGACTTTAAAGCCTCCTAAAGATTCTGCGGGTGATTTCAAATTCCAATCTCTGGCTATTAATGAGATAACAGACATAATAAGTGCAGGCCATCTGTAATTGTGGTGCATAGAATCACAGCAGATTTTGAGAGCTAGAGAGGATTTACTTTCTTTAGCATCAATGCATGACACCACCAAAGGGGAAGATATTTTTGAAAAGGTTACATCAGCAGTGCACAGGTTTCAGTTATCATTTGACAAACCTAATTGTCCTAGTATTTGCTGTGGTGTTCAAGACATGCTTGGATCTCAAAGGGGGTTACTCACTCTCATCGAGAAAGAAATGGATCACCTCAAACATGATCTGAGTTATTTGATTGGATGCCGCTGCTTCATTCATTAAGAGAATCTGCCCACAGCCCCAGAGTCGGATCAATGTAATGTTGAAAGTAGCATCAAACATAATCTTTATTAAAAATAATTCTTTAAACAGCTATAAGTTTCAAGTGTTACTGAATGACCTAGATTTTCTTTACTATTGTAAAGTGAGGAATGCTGATCGGGATTTATGAATAGAGGAACAAAGTGAAAATTGTCACGGAGAGGAAGGCAATACCTATGGTTGAACTGAACAATCCTAAGAGGATCAATGTCTTGACATTCAAAGTCACCTTTATGCAGTATCCGTTTGCAGAGTCAATGCCAAACTGCAAAGGCTTTAAAAGCTACTTTTTTGTCTTTCATGTTTGAAATCCTTTGAAGCCAAATTAAAGTTGTGGCAAACATGTGGAAAAGAGAATTCATCTCTTTAGGGATAATAGTGGCTCAGTGATTAGCACGGCTGTTCTCACAGTGCCAGGGACCTGGGTTCGATTCCACTCTCAGGTGACTGCCTGTGTGGAGTTTGCACATTTTCCCTGTGTCTGCGTGAGATTCCTCTGGATGGTCTGGTTTCCTCCCACAGTCCAAAGATGTGCAGGTTGGGTGGATTGGCCATGCTAAATTGCCCTGTAGAGACTTGGTAGATTAGCCATGGAAAATGCAGGGTTACAGTGCTAGGGTAGGGAATTGGATCTGGGTGGGATGCTCTTTGGACGATTGCAGTAGACTTGATGGGCCAAGTGGCCTGCTTCCACACTGTAGAGATTCTATAATCTCGAACAACAGAGGAATATCCTAGGGAATGTGCAAATTTGCTTCAGAAATGTGAATTCAAACATGGAAACATGGAAGAATTTTAATTATATATTTTTACCACAAAAGTCAATATTGAAGCTGCTGATTTATCCGAAAACCTTCAACCTGATGTCATAGAACTGCAAATAAACAGCAGACTGAAGGTCAAATAGAGTAATCTGCCTTTGTTGGAATTTATAGATTTTACGTAGGTGCCATTGACTTTCTGAACTTGAGGAGACTTTCACTGTAAACTGTAATCCTGTTCAACACTACCTATGGCTGTTACCAGATCTTTTTAAAAAACCTTTGCTGACAATGAACTTCGCTTTCCAGATTAATAGATGAGGATTGGGAACAATAGTTTTGAGTAGCAGCATCTTCATTGCCAATAGATATGGGAAGACTCACTAAGGCAAAGCAAACTCAGTCATCGCATTAAAACAGTGGGCGAGTTCAATGCTTTAGTTTTCTCTCAAAAATTAAATTAAACTGCTTTCTTTTCTGTTCAGCCCCTGACAGATAATGTAAATATGTTATTAGCATTAAATACCAGACCTAATTTCTTCCACCAACCCTAAACGTTGTATCACTCTCCTTGGCTCCCTTGTCCCATGCCCACATGTCAACTTGACCCCTACTTAACTGGCATCTTATCCCTCACACTTGTCTTATACCTTTGGACAGCAGTATTTGAAGTGGCTGTCTGTGATTCTGGACTTTGATAATCCCAGAATACAGCAGCTAACTGCTGTGGAAAGGTGGTGTAGTTTACCTTCCTTTTGACCATTCTGCCCTGTCAGAATGGAAATATGACTCCACACTTCTGAAGGAGCTCTAGTCGGAATCTCGCGGGTGGAACGCTTTCGTCTTGTTTAAAATGAACCTGCGGGAGATTGCCATTTGTTGGAAAATCCGGCCCAATATTTCCTCTTCGGTGGAAGAGCACCACTGTTAAGATAGCCCATATATTATTCATTAGGAATTCAGGAGAAACTTCTTTACCAAAGAGTGGTGAGAACTTGATGTAACAAGGGGCTAATGCACTGAATAGAACAGATACATTTTAGGGGAAAGTAAACAAGCACTTGAATGAAGGAAAAGGGAATAGGTGAATAGAGGAACAAAGTGAAAATTGTCACGGAGAGGAAGGCAATACCTATGGTTGAACTGAACAATCCTAAGAGGATCAATGTCTTGACATTCAAAGTCACCTTTATGCAGTATCTGTTTGCAGAGTCAATGCCAAACTGCAAAGGCTTTAAAAGCTACTTTTTTGTCTTTCATGTTTGAAATCCTTTGAAGCCAAATTAAAGTTGTGGCAAACATGTGGAAAAGAGAATTCATCTCTTTAGGGATAATAGTGGCTCAGTGATTAGCACGGCTGTTCTCACAGTGCCAGGGACCTGGGTTCGATTCCACTCTCAGGTGACTGCCTGTGTGGAGTTTGCACATTTTCCCTGTGTCTGCATGAGATTCCTCTGGATGGTCTGGTTTCCTCCCACAGTCCAAAGATGTGCAGGTTGGGTGGATTGGCCATGCTAAATTGCCCTGTAGAGACTTGGTAGATTTGCCATGGAAAATGCAGGGTTACAGTGCTAGGGTAGGGAGTTGGATCTGGGTGGGATGCTCTTTGGACGATTGCAGTAGACTTGATGGGCCAAGTGGCCTGCTTCCACACTGTAGAGATTCTATAATGATAGTGTAATGATGAGTGTAATGGTAGATCTAGATGAGAAAAGATGGGAGGAAACTCAAATGAAGCATAACCAGCAGTAGGACCAGTTTAGCTAAATGTTTTGTTGTCGTATCATATGTCTGTCAGTGCTTCTCAAACGTCTTTCCATATGAGACCCAGCTGGAGAATTGAAAGTTATTAGGACCCTTAGTCTGAGATGTGACAGCAGTTGGGGGCAGGGGATTCAGTGTGTGAGCAGATGCTGGCATTATATAACATACAATCGCTCGCTCACTCTCTTTCTTTCACACACTTGTTCACGCAGTCACTCTCCATAAATTCTCACTTCTTCACACTCTCTCACTGTCTACACATTATTGCATTCATTCTCAGCTAGCCATACTCACTTTCTCACACTCTTTCTCAATCTTTGTCACTCAGTCTCACACTAATTCTCTCACATTCACACACACAGACACGTACTCATTCATTTGCTGTTTGTCACAGATGCAGTTTTTTTTAGATTAGATTACATTAGATTACATTACAGTGTGGAAACAGGCCCTTCGGCCCAACATGTCCACACTGACCCGCCGAAGCGCAACCCACCCATACCCCTACATTTACCCCTTACCTAACACTACGGGCAATTTAGCATGGCCAATTCACCTGACCTGCACATCTTTGGACTGTGGGAGGAAACTGGAGCACCCGGAGGAAACCCACGCAGACACGGGGAGAATGTGCAAACTCCACACAATCAGTCGCCTAAGGCAGCAGTGCTAACCACTGTGCCACCGTGCCGCCCAGTTGTTCTCTCTCACTCTCATTTACTAACTCAGACACTATCTCATCCTCTGCCATATGCACTCACTCAGTCTCACACTCCCTCTCTGTCACATTTATTTTCATTCTCTCTCTCACTCACATTTGCAGGGACAAGGAGTCATTTGTAGTCAGCCTGCAATCAATGGGTTTGTGAGGTGGGCTTTGAAAGAACTATCTGCAGCCACAATAAACTCACTGGTCAGAGCAGGTTCCTTTACTCTCTGACAGAACCCAAAAGAAAGGAGGAACATCACCAATTCTGGTGTGTCCTAATGGGCCAATGATTGTTATTATAGAGTCATACAGCACAGAAACAGAACCTTCAGTCCAACCAGCCTGCATTTGGCCCATATCCCTCCAAACATTTCTTTTTCATGTATTTATCTAAATGTCTTTCAAACATTGTAACTATACCTGCATCCATCACTTCCACTGAAAGTTCATTCTACATGTCTTGTTTTAAATTTTTCTCCTCTCACCTTAAAGATACACTCCCCATTATTGTTGAATTCCCCAACACTAGGGAAAAGACCCTTGACATTCACCTTATTTATAGTCCTCATGATTTTATGAACCTCAATAAGTTCACCCCTCAACCTCCTATGCTCCTGTGAATCAAGGTCTCAGCCTCTCCTTATAAAACCTCAAACCCTCCATTCCTGGCAACATCCTGGTAAATCTTTTCTGAAGCCTCTCTAGCTTAATAATATCCTTCCTAAAACAGGGCGACATGAAGGTCTTCTCCAGATCGACTGTTTTAGTTCCTGATTGTCGTGATTGACGGAGAACTTGGCCATTGAGCCTGTGCCCAGAGTTAAGCATTTCAGGAAATGCTCTGTTGTACTCCCTAGTTACCATTACAGAGTTGTGAGTCAAGATCCCCCCACATTTCATCAGCCAACCCCGGTAGGAGTTGCGACCCACAGTTTGGGAAACCTTCTTTTGTAACCAGAAAATGGAAGGAAAAGGATGCAGAATTGCAGTTTTCAAGGACAGAGAGATCAAGTTTGGGAAAAGGGTGATGCTGGAAAATTTGAAGGAGTGTGGCATAGTATCCAAAGAGAAGGAACTGCTAATGATATCAGTTAATATTAGAGGTAGATTTATGCTCCCAGCTAATGCTATTACCAGACAAATCAGATCCCAGACTGAAATCTGGCTTGATAAATAAAAATAAAACAAAATATATTCTAATGAAGTAGTCTTTCACTGAAAAACAAACATGTAGATTTGGTTTTAACAATAAAATAGAAGTTTATTATGCAAAACAAATGAAATAAAGTAGAATGAACAAAATTATTTTCATAACACACAATGTGAAATATTTCAAAACACAATAAAATACAATCCTATCTATACCAACAGCATACCTTTATAGTATTCAAACATTAGAGTTTGCTTCCCTGTTACATCTACAGGTTTATCTTAACTGTTTCTTTCAACTCCTGGTCCTGAGAAGTTGATAGCCTCTTCCATCATTAGTGACAACTGAGCTCAGCATATGCCTTCTGTTGCACCTTTCCTTGTCATAGATTCCCAGAATTGTTCTGCTGAAGCAAGTAATTTGGCCCATCATGTCTGCGCCTGTCCTCTTTGTACATCCATACAGAGCTCCCTGCAGTGGCTGCAGCATGGATAAAGTGAGGCTATTGACCTTATGAGGGACACAACCAAAGGTCTTACAGGGCACCTACAAGTGGTTTTGGCTGAATTGTGGACTGCACTGTCTCAACATGGATGACAACAATCTGAGCAGCTGTGAGAGGCTAAGTGCACAGTTGGTATGAGGCAGCATTTACAGCTATAACTCCCTGTTAAGAGGTCAAAGTTGTTGTTAATTGATGCAAGCTGACCTTGTGATTTTGTAAGCTAGCTTAGATGTACAGTTACTTATTAACAAACTTGGCAATGGTTGCATGTGAGGATCATTTTCACTGCAGCAAGCAACAGAAAGTTTGCATTGCCTGAATTAGAAGCAACAAGTCATTGTACATTGCAATTCCTGTTCTCAATCCATATCCAATTTTACCGCCTGGTCTGTATTTATGTAGCAGGGTTTTACAATCTGTAGTTTTCATTGCAAAGGTTTTGTACAGTTTGTGGCAATCCCAACTGAAATTTGCCAGATTCCCCAAGATTGGAACAGCTGAAGTGAAAGCCACTACCTTGTTTTAGGGAATAGCGAATAAACATTTGAAATAGTTAATGAAAGGAGAAAGCATGACAGTAGAATTAATTTCGGACAGCTCACCCCAAAGTGCCATTTCAATGATCATCAAAATGATTCAGTAAAAAGCAAAGCATTGAGCAATAAGTGGATTTAATCACCCAATTAATCATACCAAATCAACCTAAGAGAACGGGTAATAGCAAGGTCCGGAATCATAAACGCAGTCTCCCTGCATCTGAAATAATCAGACACCAGGGGGATATTGAATCATTTTGTTCTAAACTGCATCTCCCATCAGTACACCAGAGACTAGTCTAATCTTACTAAATAGAATTATAAATATAGCACCTTACTTTGCTGATGAATCAAATGTTTCTCAGCAAAATATTAATGTCTTCAAGCAAACTATCTTTTTCAGGAAACCGCTGACAAAATTAGGAATTTTGCTTGAACATCTTCACTCATGTAGTCCGAGATTAAATTAAGTTCCAAACACCTTGACAAATTCTCCACTTGATTTAGGCTGTGCCTATTGATAAAATTCACGTGTGCGTTAAATGGAACTGGCACAAACGGGTTTGACTTTAAGCTTGCAAATAAAAGCAGAATACTGCAGATGCTGCAAACTTGAAATGGCCACAATGAACACTGGAGAAACTTAATAAGCCTGTCAACATCTGTGAGTGAGAAACAGAGTTAACATTTTGTGTCTGTTGTGAATCTACTTCGGAACTGAAGAGCAGAACATGAGGAAGGGGGAGGGGAAAAGGTAGTGGGGGAGTGTTGTAGATGGGAAGGAAGGGGTTGGGGAGAGGGAGTTCAAAAGAGGTGGCATGGGAGAAGGAGAGGGAGAGGGTGTAGGTTGTGGGGGTGGGGCTGTTGATCATGTCACCCCCGTCACTGTTATCCTCCCACCACCGTCCCCATCACCACATACCCTCTCTGCTCTTACCTGTTACGACACTGGGTAAACCCTCCTGCTTAATTTAAAACCAGCAACACCGAAAAGATTTATCCCTTGCAGTAATTTGTAAAAATTCAAGTGGCCAAGGACTATTTACGTAAAATTAACAACTTTATTTCTTAAAGTGTAACAGAGAATAATTAACTAACCACTATTTACAATTTCTTTCTCTAACCTATCTTCTACAATACTAATCCAATAAAATTCCCAATTAAGATTTACAAAACAACACTGCTTATCTCAAAACCAGGCAGCTGTAGGTTCTTGTCTTCGGATCTTCCTATGTCTTCTTTTCCCTTTGTTAGGAATTTCTGCACTACAGTTTACTGATTGAAAAGGTACTTTTAAGAGAGATGTTTTCTTCATGCAGTCTGGTACATGCTAGGATTGGAAGTTCTCCTCTCAACTGTTCAATTTTCTCCCGGTCTTACACCCAACAGCAACGGAGTATGTAATTGGCTTTTACTATTGTCAATATACTCAATTCAAAGTTGTTTGGAAATTGGCATTTTTTTCAGGGTATAATTTAAACTGATTGGCTGAATTCGAATTTGTTTTTGTCTCTAGGCAACAAACTACTTGAGTTGTTCAACCCAGTGTTACATACATTGTTGCCTTATTGAGAACATTTGGTGCTGTGTCCTGTAGTTCTGCTGCTTTTAACTCTCTTAAAGGTACACCCACATCTTCATAACACCTGTCCACCCCTGTCCTCACTCCACCCATCCTCATTACCCTCCCTCCGTCCTCACTACACTGTTTACTAACTCACTGTCATTACTATCACCAATCCTCACTCCCCTGTTCTCAATTCCCCACATCTCAACACACCCTGGCCTCACACCCACAGTCTTCACTAACCCCATCCTCACTCCCACAGTCCTCACTAACCCCATCCTCACTTCCACAAAACTCACTAACCCCATCCTCACTCCCATAGCTCTCATTAACCCATCCTTACTCCTCCAACCTCACTAACCCCTACCTTCACATCCTCATTCTCAAACTATCCCTTCTCTCTTTCCCATTTTGCTATGTAAGACAAAAAAAACTTAAAGAATCCTAAGACAGGAAAAGATCTAGATCTACCTAATTAATTACTGAATCAAAGAACAACTAATGTTCTAGAAACAACACTGTTCATCTTTGCTAAAACCAAATAATTGAGAGACAACTCAACACACCCTTTCAGATTTACAGACATGGTGTTCCCTGTTTATATTTTTCCATAACATTTGTAGCTACTGCCTGCCTTTAGTCTGTCTGATTTGTGAATGCATGTATTTGTATTTGGGGTTTTAAAGGGGTATAGTTTAAGTTGCACAGCAGTAGATTAGTAATTCTTTATTTTCCTCTGCCATTTGTTAAATAATATGTGTTTACAATAAATAGTTTTTTTCTAGTTAATGATGAAACCTGGTGTGAATTGCTTTTGTCCTGAGTAGCAATCAATTAGACAAATTGATCAGCTTAATGGTTTAGGAGCAAATTAATGGTTTAATTGGGCACTTATACAGTACCTGTATGATGGCTCATGGATAAGTAGAGCTCATTTATGGGCACACTTCCAAGTTCAATCGACCTGTGCGTTCACCAATTTAACCTCAGAGGGCGATTTAGTCCAGCTGTGCTATTTATCATGTTTGTTTTTTAGTTTGTAGTTGGTGATATTAGCCTAAACAAGTTACTCAGAGAATAGGCAAAACAGGTAGTCAAGTTCCTATCAAGGTCACGCCATATGGACTTTTCAAGTGACAAACAGTTGACTTTGCTTGATGCTCAACGTAGCTTTCAATTTCAATTCATTAGGGCAATATTTAGAATTACATAGCAACTCCTACCTAGAGAGTTTGCCTCTTGCCTACACCCTTTGATCTAAAATTAGAAATGTACTTGTACATATATTCTTCTCTATGAAACATATTTAGCTATTGAGAAACTGCTCAGTGAAACAAAGAACTTACATGGTGCCTGAGAGCATGCTTACAATGTTGCACAGATGTTCACAACTGAAAACTTGCTTTGCAGTAACTGCTTTCTATTCAAACAAAGCAGGCAATTTGCACACAAGGTGCTGCAAATAGAAACACGAGGGCAGTGACTAGATAATCTACTTTTTGCGGTTTGGTTTGAGGGATGAAGTAGGTGCAAGGATCCAGACTCTAATTGTTAGCTTGCTCTCTCTTCATGGGTGCTGTCTGACTGCGGTGATTTCCAGCATTTGTTGTTTTTCAGTGCAGATTCCAGCATCTGCAGTAATTTGCTCCTCCAGAACTACTTCTTTTCCTCAATCTCAATCAGGACCATGAATGCCTTCCATCTACGCAAAACCCGCATTTGGGACTGGTTTAGCATCTCCTTTAATGCGACACACTGTAAAACCTGTTGAAAATAGCTGCAGGCGATGTGTAAAAACAGTAATAAAACAGAAGAAATACTTGAATCAAAACAAAATGCTGTGGATGCTGGAAATCTGAAACACAGAAAGCTGGAAAAGCTCAACATCTGTGCATAGAGATAAACCAAATTAATGTTTTCAGTTCGGTCTGATTCTTCTTCAGAACTGCAGTTGGAAGTATTTAACAGGGCAAGGTTCATCCATGGAGTTTCAGGCCGTTGACTTTGTGTCAGAACTGGACAACACTACAGGTTTAGCTGGTTTTAAGTAAGTGAACGGGGAGGGGAGGAAAGAAAGAAAAAACTGGTCTGTTGAAAGATGGAAAGTGATTAAATGATAAAAAGTTTGATGACCCATTTTTATGCTATTGCAATGCACAAGTAAGCAAGCACAAATTGGATTTAGAGAAAATAGAAATTGCAGAATCAGAAACATTACCACTCCGATGTCCGAGAAAGACTGGAGCATTTTTATAACACTATGATTAGCCTGGAGGTTATAAACTGCAGAAGTAAGATGTTGCTCCTTGAGCTTTTAAATTGTCCCTCTCTCTCTCAGCAACTCTACTGTCTCTCAGCTCAGGAGAAAGTGAGGACTGCAGTTGCTGGAGATCAGAGTCGAGTGTGTGGTGCTGGCAAAGCACAGCATGTCAGGCAGCATCTGAGGAGCAGGCGAGTCGACATTTTGGGCGTAAGCACTTCATCAGGAATGAGACTTGTGCGCCAAGGGGGCTGAGAGATAAATGGGGGGGTGTGTTGCGGGGGAAGGTAGCTAAGGTGGATGAAGGTGGGGGTGAAGGTGATAGGTAGGAGAGGAGGGTGGAACGGATAGGTGGGAAGGAAGATAGACACGCGTTCTTCCTCCAGGCGGAGGGTGGTAAGGGTTTGGTGATGGAGGAGGCCCAGGACTGGCCCCTGTCCAAGGCCCCAAAGGAACCTTCCACATCCATCAGAGATTTACCTGCACTTCCACACTTCATTTACTATATCTGTTGCTCCTGATGTGGTCTTCTCTACATTGAGGAGACAGGACGCCTACTTGTGGAACGCTTCAGAGAACATCTCCAGGACACCCGCACCGACCAACTCCGTAGCCCTGTGGCTGAACACTTTAACTCCCCCTCCCACTCCTGGGCTTTCTCCATCGCCAAATCCTTTCCACCTGTCTCTCAGCTCAGACAGCTTGTTAGATATCTAGCACTGGACAAGCAGAAGCATCCTGCAACTAAAACCTGAATATTGTATGTCAAAGCAAGTCACCCTTTATTTACGCATGGAAGGTCCTTGACACTAATCCAGCTCCCTCAGAGCCAGCTCTCAGAGTGAACAGGATGTCTGACATTCTTGTTTATATTTTTTATATATTTTTTCTATTTTTTAATTTAACCCCCACACTTATTTTTTATTTTTTCCTCAGCACCCATGTTGTGTGTGTGCAGGTGTGAGACACAGTGAGAGACACAAGGTGCACGAATCTTTATTCAATTTTCACCACCAGGAAGATAGGAAAAACACCCGAGTGACCAGTGACAAGCAGTGCCCTTCACATCAAAGGGCAATGGTGTGTGAATTTTTTTGCAGGCTGGTTCTTTTCCTTGTACTTCCTCCAGGGACATTTTAGCATCAGGTCAGGTTCCTCTGAACCTGCCTCTGATAGGGGTGGCATGTAATGCACAATAGGTCGCCTCTTGCGCCCAGAGTGATTAGATTAAATTCCCTACAGCATGGAAACAGGCCCCTTGGCCCAACCAGTCCACACCGACCTTCCAAAGAGTAACCCCCCAACCCATTTCCCTCTGACTAATGCAGCTAACACTATGGGCAATTTAGCATGGCCAATTCACCTAACCTGCACATCTTTGGACTGTGGGAGAAAACTGGAGCACCCAGAGGAAATCCACACAGACATGGGGAGAATGTGCAAACTCCATACAGACAGTCACCCAAGGCTGGAACTGAACCTGGGACCCTGGTGCTGTGAGGCAGCAGTGCTAACCACTGAGCCATCATGCCGCCCCAAGTATCTTGGAAGAAATTCATTTTCTTCTTCAGGTGGCAAAGGCTTTGAAACGGTGACATCTGCTGTGTCCATCTCAGATTCTGAGGTGACTTCAATGCTTGACAGAGAGGGAGAACCCACAGGTTCTGTCAGCCTTCCGATGAGCCAGGCATGTTTTGCTTTCATATGGAGCTTGCTCAGGATCATCACACCTAACCAAACTTTATCAAACCTTATCCTATATCAAACTTTGTCCCCTGAAGTAAACTCTCTCTCTCTCTCGCTCTCTCTTTGCAGAATCTTGAGTTCAGCAGTGGTATTCCTGATGCTGTTTCACCCTCTCTGCGATTGTCTCAGAAATTCTGATTTAACCTGGTGCGGAGTCTTCTCTCCATGAGCAACTCTGCTGGAGCTATCCAGCTATAATCAAATAGCAACCAGGACAATTTGGTTTCTAATGATGCTGTAGCATTTTTCTTTACAGTTTGAACTGTTCTTTCTGTCAAACCATTAGATTATGGATGGTATGGAGTTGTCCTTATATGCTGAATGCCATTCAACTCTAGGAAATACTCGAAATCCCTGCTGGTAACCAATGATCTGTTATGAGTGACTAACACTCCCAGGAATCTGTATTGAAATAAATGCACAGTTTTTGTATCATCATCCCCTCATTTGATGAATGAACTCTTTGCACATTCAGCTACTTTGAATGGGTGTCCGCAATGACTAAGCACGTTGACCCATGAAAGCACCTGCATAGTCAATGTGTAACTGAGTCCAGGATTTACCTCGTCATTCCCATGAATGTGGGGAGCTGCTGGCAGTAATTTTTGTTCTTATTAGCACTCTGGGCACTGCCCGCCAACATGACTATGTCTGCATCCAATCCTGGGCACCAGACATACCTTCTCGCCAACACCTTCATTTTGGAAATCGCTGGATGACCCTGATGGAGTTCAGCCAGTACCTCACTGTGACATTTGTTCCTCATAATATTATGCCGTCCTCTATTGTGATCTGGTCCCTCCAGGTCCAAAAAAATGTCAATTTTGGTTGTGATGTCCTTTTGGTTTTGCCCATCACCACCAGCTGTTTCAGTTTTGCCATGACCAGATGTTTCTGCATGCAAAGTCTGACATTGTCAGCTGTGACTGGAAGTGTGCTCAGAAAATTTAAAACCATTACAGACTCTTCCAGTGGTATCACCAGTGGTGTACCTGCTAGAGGGAGGCTGTTCAATGCATCCTCATTAGTTACTTGGCCTCCCGGATGGTCTTCTAACTTGTAATTATACACGTTAGTAGTAAAGCCCACCATTGAATTTGGCCTGAAGTTACGGGCACTGTCTTGTTTTCTTTAAGTAGAACTAGCAGGAGTTTGTGGTGTGCTTGTTTGTAGAACTTCCTGACTCCAAATATGACCGCCAAACCTTCCTTCTCTATCTGGATGTTTTTACAGTCTGCATTAGTCACTGTCCTGGATGGATGCACTATCAGATGGTCCTTTCCATTGGGCACCCATGAGCTAAAACTACTGCGATGCCATATAGGGAAGCATCACACGTCAATACCAGATCTCACTTGAGATCATAGTGTGCCAACGCCTTAGAAGATGACAGCTGTTTCTTCATTTCCCTGAAACCTATGGCTCACCTACATGACCATTTCCAAGGCTGACTCTTTTTCAAGAGTTGATGCAAAGGAGGCAGCATGGAGGCCAGGCTATATATATATATTCTCCGTAATAATTTACCAGCCCAAAGAATGACTTAAGCTCTGGTTTGATGATTTTGCTCTCCAGCCATCTGATTTCTGTCTCTAGCCTGTAAGGCAAATAGCCTAGGGAGGGCCTTGCAAAATCATGGAATTGCTTCCTGGTCAAAATGCATGGTGGCTTTGGCTCCTTTGAGAGTCCATAGATCTTCCTGAAAAACCTCTGGGCAATTAATTAGGACTTCTCTAAAGCAGCCATTTGCTAATTGAAAATATTGAGCCAATATACGTGAATCTTTCTCAACCAATTTCGCTCCATCAAGTTTGGACCTGAGTTCTCTTGCTCAAGGTCTAATGTGACACTTTTGCATGGTTATATCATTCATCCCATACACCAAATGGTGTCTCAGCATCTCATAAAGTGTTCAATCAAAGTCACATGCCTCTTAATCTCATCAAAATTCCCATCTTGGTTCTCAAATTGCCGAGTAAAAGCAATAGCGACTCAGAATTTAGAGGAGGCTCGGGGTCATAATGTTCCTTAACTAAATCCCTCAACTCTTGAAAGGTTTTAGTACCTGTTGCCTCAGAGAAAGTTAGGCTCTTAATAACCAAAACAGTTGCGGGTTCACAAGCTGTCAGGAGAATTACTTATTGCTTTTCATCTGCCCCAGTGTCATTTCGCTGTTAAAAAAAATGCATTCTTTCCACTTGTCCCTGCTCATTCTTCCACAGCAGGGACAAATGAGTCAAACTTCCCAAATAATGGCAATCAATGCTTACCTCAACTTAAAGACAACTGTTGCAAATAAGTTTCTTCAGGACATGCTTTACTCTCGTAGCCACTGAAATAACTTCACAGAGGCCGGTATCCGATCACTAAGTCACCCTTTATTAACATGTGGACATCCTTAACTGATCCAGCTCTCTCAGAGTGAACAGAACCTCTGACACTTCTGTTTATATGTGTCAGCTAGGGCTCCCTGATTGGGACTGTTAATTTGGTCCAATCAGAGAACTCATATTCTTTGAGGTCCACCTGAATGACCACATGACAATCACTACAGTTACACTGGAGACTGTCCCCACCAACTGTCCATAGCACAAAGTAGCTAAAACTACTTTTATTAAATATTTATTTTCAATTTAGATAATGACTTTCATGGGTAGAGATATTCATTTCTGTAAACAAAATTGATTGCAGTTATCAAATTCAAAAGCCATATATTCATATTTATGAACATCACTCAGTTTTTTTTTTAACCAGTACAGAAAATGGGAGATATTAGCCCTAGTGGCATTATCACTGGACTATTAATCATAAACCCAGGTAATATTCTTGGGACCTAGGTTTGAATCTCATGACTGTAGTTGGCAGAATTTGAATTTGATTTTTAAGAAACCTCTGAAATTAAGTGTTCACTAATGTTCTGTTGAGAAGGAAACTGCCATCTTTATTTGGTCTGACCTCCATGTGACCCCAGACCAACAATATGGTTGATTCTTAATTATCCTCTGGGCAATTAGGGATGGGCACAGCCAGTGATGCCCATGCCCCAAGAATGAATAATAAAAAAAGAAAAAAATGCTATTTGGCAGCAAAGCCTATACAGATCATGTATTAATATCTACAAATTGCCCCTTTCTTGCCTGCAGAACCAAGTAGTTCATTCTAATTTGTTCCTTTAATGGCATTAGATGGATTATCAAAATTATCTTCAATCATTCATGTTGTCATGGGCCATATCATTCTCCAAGTAATCATTCTCTGTTCCAACGAGTGCATTGGAGATCAGCCATTTTAAAATTATTCAATGACAATCTCCATTCTAATTTTGTTCCTGGACTCTCCAACCCGCACACAGGAATGCCAGTGTAGGAGTCTGAATGCTGCCTTCCTTGGTGAGTGACTTCTCTCCTCCAGTCACCCAAACATTCCAATATTTTCTCACATTATCCTCAAAGGGCTTGTTTAGCGAAATATTCAATGGTTGAACAAGGCTCATTTGACCACCAGGAAATACTGCAAGATCACTATTTCATCGTCTCATTTCATCAACAAGCTTTGGTTGAAGTTTTGCTGGAAAAGGAGACTTTTTCTTTACTTAATATTCCTGGTCAGAAACTCTGAACTTTCCTCAACTATATTTTCTAGCCCTGTTCATAAATCTGGATGACTTGTCCTTTTGGGAATTGCTATTTTAGATGGGTTTTTCTTTTGAAGGTCACCATTGACTTAAGCTTTTTCCTACTGACACATATACAACATTGAATGCATTGAACACCACCTCCTTCACGACTGAGCACTGTAGTGTCTAGCAGAACTTAACTGACACACCCAGTTCCAATAACGGAGATCTGGGTGCAGTGATCACTCACTGAGTAATTGATGCCCGAAAGACAGCAGTCTGTTTTTGTTCCCAGAGCGAAACACAGTTGTGAAGAAAGATCATGTTAACTCTGCTTTCTCTCCACAGGTGTTGGCAGACCTACTGAGTTTCTGTTTTTGTTGCTATTTCCTGTATATTTGTTTTCGTTTGTTTTTGCCTTTGTTGAATAAAGGTGAATGCTTTGAACTGTTTAAAGGCATTCCTGAATACTATGGCACCATGTTAAACAATGAGAAGATGCTGTACTCCACTGAGTGTTGGGTCAAGAGTAGCACTGATTAAGACAGGGTTGTAAGATGGGACGAGGCTAAGGACAACTAAGCTGCATGACTTTATTCTTGAATAGCAACAGATTAAGCAATTAATGATAAATCGCTGGGTAGTGTTGTAGAACAGACAAACCTAGGGGTTCAGGGACATAATATTTTGAAATTTGCATCACAGGTAGACAGAGCAGTCATGAAGGCATTTAGCATGTCTGCCTTTGTTGCTCAGACTTTTCAGTGTAGGAGTTGGGGTGCCATGTTGAGGTTGTACAGGATGTTGGTGAGGCCACATCTGGAGTACTGTGTGCAGTTCTAGCCATCCTGTTATAGGAAAGATATTATTAAGCTGGAGGGGTTTCAGAAAAAAATGACCAGGATCTTGCCGGGAGTGGAGAGTTTGAGATCCAAAAATGAACTGAAAAGTCTGGGACTTTCTTCACTGGAATGTTGGAGGTTGAGGGGTGACTTTATTAAGGTTTATAAAATTATGAAGGGCATAGATAAGATGAATGACACGGATCTTATCTCTAGGGTGGGGGAGTTCAAAACTAGGGGGCATAATTTTAAGGTAAGAGGAGAAGGACATGAGGGGCAACTTTTTAAACTACACAGAGTGGTTCGTGTGTGGAATGAACTGCCAGAGGAAGTGGTGGATGTAGGTACAGTTACAATATTTAAAGGATATTTGAATAAGTTCATGAATAAGAAAGGCTTGGAAGGGTAGGGACCAAATGCAGGCAGGTGGAGATGGTTTAGTATAGTTTAGTTTGGAAACATGGTTGATGTAGATCGTTTGGACCAAAAGGTCAGTTTCTCTGCTTTATGGCTTTATGACTCTAAAGAGGAATGTGTACTTGTCTGTGCAATGAAGTGTCAGCCATGTCACTTGGAGAAGCATTGATTTGTGGTTGCTGTCCCATGTATGGTAAAGGGCAATTTTGGACTGCCAGCACTTGAACGGGTGTAAAGCTGGGCATCAAAGATGGTGCTGATTTTAGGGAAATTGAGATATCTGCCCATGGTACTTCTGCCCATGGTGAGTTGAAGAATATGATGAGAGGAATGTCACAGGGATATGGTCCATCGAAAATGAGGTGAGCATGTCAAGGCAATGTGAAAAAAAAACTCACATAGGGAGACCCTCCCCCATGACACTCACTAAAAATTACACTTGGCCGATTTCTGGTCAATTTCAGGCTGCAGTATTGGAAAACGTAGATAATTCAATGTAATCCACTGGTGCTAGAAAAATGACCAGTGCTCCAGAATGCTGCTCTTTGAACTGTGCTGTGTTAATGAAATCAGGCCCAACATTTCAAGCTATCTCTCTTCCTTAAGGAAAAGTAAGTAGTCAGAAGATCTCTAGCATTACTGATTACTGTTAAGATCAGGAAGCTATCAAGTGCTCAGCAGAAAGATGAAGTACTTATACTGAAGTTTCTGTGGATTCTGTTTGGAACTGTATGAGATAGGGAGAAAACAAAGGCCAAGGCTCCTGCCTTTCAATGTGATTACAATGACCTGGACCTTGTGGTCAGTGGTGAAATGGAGATATTCACTGCTAACTTCACAGTTGTCTGGCAGTTATTCTTCCTTTCCCCACATAAGCTGAAATCTGGTTGGCAGTTCAAGAGGGTCACTTGGCATGTAACAGGACTGTTGTCAGCAAGAAAGAAGGCAATAAATCAAATGGAAATATGCACCCACGGAAATCTAGAAAGTTATTTAGACTTAAAGCCTTTCACTGTTAATTTAATTTTTCAGATAGCAAAATAAATATTTGCAAGCTTTGAGGTAGGAACTAAACGAAAAAAAGAGTTTTAAATAACTTTTAATAACGGTGTAATGATAATTTGTAGATAAAATGACAATTCAAGAAGATTGTTCAACAGTATTTATGAAGTTAATTAATTAAAATCTCTGTTTTACCTGATTTGATGGGCTTTATGTTTTTTTATTGCAAAAATATACTTTAGTCATAAAATTAATTTGTAAGTACATACAAAAAAAGTTGTCATTCTGTTCTGTACAATCTTTCCAATTGAGGCAAAAGAAACATGAGACATTTGTAAATTTACATCCCACAGAACTAGCATGCAGTTGCAAATAACAAGGGTCTTTTAACTCATGCACAAATAAAACATTTACAATTTTTGTCAGTTTGGGGGGGGGGGGGTCTGACAACTGAACAGGCCCCTGTTATACTTTGGCAGAAAGATCTTAGATGGTGGTCTTCATGATTGCAAGAGAGATAATAACCATGGGAACCTCTACCGGTGCTTTGGAGAAGTGTACTCACTAATCCTTCAGATCTCTGCATTTTTCAATCATTCTTGGGATATGACTGCTGCCTACTTTCTATCCCTAATTGCCCATGAAAGGTCGTTGCAAGTTTTCTTTTTGATTCACTTCTGTCCGTGTTTTATAGATTATGCCCCTAGTGCTTCTAGGTAGGGTCTGGTCCAGGATTTTAATCATGCAATAGTGAAGGAGTGTTAATATAATTCCATCTGAAGATGGATTGTGACTTGGAGGGGTATATACAGGTTGCATTTATAGATTTGATTGAGAAATTAGTGCAAGTGGTTGAATGGGACACATATAGGCTGTTAATTAAGTTAATAGACTAATACTCAGCACAGTCAAAACAAAAAGGCATAAAGATTAGTTTAATCACAAGAAAAGGCCTTTTAAGAAGTAGACACCATCATACCTAGGTGTGGAAATAGGATGTTAACAACAGAAGAGGTATTGAAACATTAAAACATTCAACTAATATCAAATGATATTCGAAAATCCTCATCACATGAATATCATTAGACACCAGGTTCAGAAATATTAGAAACTCTTGGATAATATTTCTCAAAAAATATTTTTTCTAACTAGGAGAAGGTATCTTACTTGACCAGGGATTTAAGGTAAAATTTTAAAAGTTGATGGATATTCTGTTATGGAGTCATAGAGTTATAGAGATGTGTAGCACGGAAACAGACCTTACCATCCAACTCATCCATGCCAATGAGATATCCTAAATTAATCCAGCCCCATTTGCCACAACTTTGCCCATATCCCTTTAAACCCTTCCTATTCATAACCCAGCCAGATGCCTTTCAAATGTTGTAACTGCACCCGCTTCTGCCACTTCCTCTGGCAGCTCATTCCAGACATACATCACCCTCTGTGTGAAATAGTTGCCCCCTAGGTTGCTTCTAAGTCTTTTCCATCTTACTTTAAACCTATGCCCTCTAGTTCTGGACTCTCCTACCCCAGAGAAAAAGACCTTGTCTATTTACCCTATCCATGCCCCTCATGATTTTATAAACCTCTATAAGGTCATCCCTCAGCCTCCAGTGCTCCAGGGAAAACAACCCCAGCCTCTCAGCCACTCCCTATAGCTCACATCCTCCAATCCTGGCAACATCCTTGTAAATCATTTCTGAACCTTTTCAAGTTTCACATCATCTTTCTGATAAGATGGAGACCAAAATTACACACAATATTCCAAAAATGGCCGAACCAATGTCCGGTACAGCCGCAAAATGACCTCCCAACTCCTATACTCAATGGTCTGACCAATAAAGGAAAGCATACCTAACTCCCTTAGGAGTGTCCAAACCCTTTTAGAGAGTGTTTTTCAATCTCCTCCACTTTGGTATCCAGGACTTGTCCTACCCTATATTTTGTAAAACTAATTGACTCTCATCATTTGTATATGATCAATACAACATTCACAGTGGATTATGGTCTGCGTAGACTGATTGGACTGAAGGGTCTGTTTCCATGCTTTAACACTCTATGACACTATAATTGGCCATTGGTAGCCACATTCTGAACTTGAATTAAAGGAGCCTAAGGCGTGTAGATGATTTGGAGTTTAAATTGTTCTTTGACTGTAATTGTGTTATGAAAGATGTTACTAGTGTTTAACAATATGATTGAAAATATACAACAACCTAATCACTTTGTATTGTCCTTTCTCGGTCTTTTATTTTTGAATTGCTTATTTCGCAGGCAAACTAAATCACTTTAAGCTGATGTATTACCATTTAAGTATTATGACTTGATCTAATTTCTTACCTTTTGCCTCTGTAAGTGCCTACCATCCCTATTCATTGTATGGTACCTTCTATTTATGTTAAAACTAATCAATGCAAATAACTTTTCACAAACCAGTGGTTAACTCCCTTCTTACTGAAAGCCCATCAAACGTTTATGAAATACAGTACCTAAAAGTTGTAGCACACAGAAAAATGTATGAAGATATTTTATAAAAGATACAAAAATCAGTATCATCTGGCAGAATGTATATCCTATGAACCATAACATTTGCATAAACTGGTTTATGTGACAAGGATGGTAAGAAAAATAAAGAAGAAATTGCGATTTTTGACAACATTGTAATGCACCCCCACACAATACTAAAATGTGAATTTATCCTTCAAGCTTTCAAAATTTCAGTTATAATCACCTTCTGACTTAGAAAAACTGTAATAGAATAAAGGGTAAAAACTGTGATAGAATAAAGGGTAAAAACTGTGATAGAATAAAGGGTAATGAATTCTTAAAAGACAAACCAGAATTAATTAATTAATTTTCAATTACATTGAATCAGCTGCTGTCCTTACCCATCTTCAGTAACAACTAGAATTTGTACAAGGCAATATTACCTATATCTTCATTCAATCTTTATTGGTAGTTCTGTCAGTAATTGGATCAGCAAATTTTCACTGACCAGTATTCTTTAAGTGCTTGGCAATAAGTATTTCCTGAAAATGTCATCACATGTGACTTCTCACACAATAATTTAAAATAATCCTTTTTTCCAGTTCCCCCTGTCCCTGAAAGCACAGGAGGCTCCAAAGCATTGAAGATGTCACCTAGACAGGGGACGAAACATCTGCAAATCAGCTTCCCAGCTCCGCGAACATACCCACAACTACAACAACTGGCACCCGAGCTACAAATCTTTAAGCAAACCTTGAAGCTTTAACTCTTTGTGACTGAGTTGTACTGAGGCCAACAGCTGATTTACCCAAGTGGTCATTCCTTGTGACAGACAAATTATTGGATCGACAAGCCAAGCTCGATTCTACCCTTAGATAAACACAAAGAACTGGAAATGTTAGCTCTGTTTCTCACTCCACAGAGGCCAGCAGACCTGCTGTGTATCTCCATTATTCTCTGATTGCTTCAGATTTCCAGCATCTGCAGCATTCTGCTTTCATCAAATTTGTTAATCATTTTATATAACAGCTCCCACATGATTAACGAGACAATAGTCTAATCTCAGCTAATTTCTCAGTTTTCAAGCAACTAGCCAATATGGTGCATTCATTACAAATTGAACATTAACTTTAAACTTATCAATTGAATATTTAATCTGATCTAAAACGCCATCGTGCATGTTTGTTTGTCCTTAAAAAATAATAAGATCATTGAACTGCACACTACAGATTGAAGAGCTCAAACCCCACCTTCTTCAGATACTTGTCTCTTTGTTTCAGCTATTATGTATTATGTATATTACCCCCTCCTTCACCTGTTCTACAATCAAGTTACTATTGGAGGATCTATAGAATGCTCCCACCAACGTTTTCACACGTTTTTTATTTCTTACATGCACCTATATGGATTCTATATCTTCCCATCCAAGACAATTTCCTGCTTTTGCACTCGTTCCAATCTGTGATAATACATCAACTCCACCCTCTTTCCTTCCTTCTCATCCTTTTGCAAAATCATATACCCTTGAATATTTGGTTCCCAGTTTTGATTTCCTTGTCTCCATGCCCTGTAATCATAGATCCATGGAATCATACAGTACAGAAGAGGCCCTTCTGCCCATTGAGACTGTACTGGCAACATTATATTACTACCTATACTAGTCCTCTTTGCTGTACTAGGCCCATAGTCTTGAATATTATGACATTTCAAGTTCTCATCCATGTACTTTTTTAAAGATTGTGAGGTTTCCTGCCTCAAGTACCCTCCCAGAAATGCATTCCAGATCCCTACCACCCTTTTTCCTCAAATTCTCCCTAAACGTCTTGCCTTTCACTTTAAAATTTTGCCTTTTTGTTATTGATCCTTTGACTAAGATCCTATTGACAATATACTTTCCTACATATCTTTATGGCTATAAAATTAGATGCATTGACCTCTACTTGCACCAATGATCTATTTATTACATTCCAAATACTGCATGTAGTCAAGTAAAGAGCAATCAATTTTGCCTTTTATACTATTATTTCCTCTATTGACTCTTTTTGCTGCTGTTTTTTCTGTGTTTGCACAGACTATCCCTTTCTGTCTATGTTTGTACTCTCTGTTCATTCCTTCAGGATTACCCTGAGATAAATATAAATATAGATAGATTGCACTTTGAGCAACTTTCACCCTGAAAGTCCTAAAATGTCTGCAAAAATTCAATTGCGGGAGGGAGTGATAAATTGGAGAAAGGTTGGAAAGACAGAATCTCTTTCAAGCCTCTCCTCTTGTCAAAGACACCCATGAATGCTGCTCCAACTCCACCATTTATGGTTCCCACTGACCCTATTCCACCATGTACAAAGGATGGAATTTTCCCAGCTCCTGGACAACATTGACGATGACAAATCAGTTGGGAAAATATGGAGCGATCAGAAAAAAATGACGTTGAGAACAAAAGTCTGATTTTCACGGATGGGTGAGAATCTCCAAGTGAGTGGCAAGGGATCTATTTGTATGAATGATTACCTCATTGTTACCTAATCTCACCTCATTTATACGCAATTTGCTATTTTCCTCAGTTCTGGAGAGAAACTGGACCGTGACCCTCCCTGATGTCAAAGTCAGAGAGAGTACCTTGCAGGCACCTTGTCTCAACCTTCGCTGAGATTCCCCAACATCTCAGGTCATTGGGCAGTGACCACCTGTAAACTGTATCTTTGGAGACCAGCATCGGCAAAGCCTTTTAGCGTTGACAGATATTGAAGTCAATTACAATCATAGAGTCATAAAGATACACCACATGGAATCAGACCCTTTGGTCCAACTCATCAAAGCAGACCAGATATCCTAAACTAATCTAGCCCCATTGGCTAGCACCTTTCATTAAGGCTTATGATCTCTCATAATCTCAATATTGCATGGAACATCTTTCTTCAATTGCTTTCACCTATTCCCCCAAACTACCAAGCCTTCCTACTCTCCACTTCCTACTCACTCACTCAGGACTCCACACCAACTTTCCTGACTGACTAAACCCCTGCCTGACCTTAGTGCTCAAAATGTGTTGCTGGAAAAGCGCAGCAAGTCAGGCAGCATCCAAGGAGCAGGAGAATCGACGTTTCAAGCATGAGCCCTTCTTCAGGATGCTGTCTGACCTGCTGCGATTTTCCAGCAACACATTTTCAGCTCTGATCTCCAGCATCTGCAGACCTCACTTTCTCCTAGGTGACCTTAGTGCTCCTTGACTGATCATTGCTGGCAAGGGGAAAGACTTAAAAGGGGCAGATTTTTCTTGCAGATGGTGGCGTGTGTATGGAATGAGCTGCCAGAGAAAGTGGTGGAGGCTGGTACAATTACAATGTTTAAAAGGCATCTGAATGGGTATATGCCTAGGAAGGGTTTAGAGGGATATGGACCAAATGCTGGCCAATGGGACTAGATTAGCTTAGGATATCTGGTCTGCATGGATGAGTTGGACCAAAGGGTCTGATTCCATGCTGTGTGGCTCTCTGACTCTATGATTGTAATTTACCTCAATATCTGTCAACGCAAAAGGCATAGTGGGGCTGAGATGCTGTGAACACCCAAGCAAGCGCTAAGTGGATGGTTCCAAAGAAAGCAAGCAAAGAGCCTTGAGGTGCACCCTATTCCAATATATGAGGGAAGTGTTGTCCCTGTACACAACACAGCCTAGCAGTAGCATTACAATGAAAGGTGAGTCACAAGTGAATCCACAAAGCGGTCATTCTCGTGCTTTGCTGAGGCTGGTCTCCAAAGATACAGTTTACAGGTGGTCACTGCCCATGAAGCAGTGACCTGAGATGTTGGGGAATCTCAGCAGAGATTGAGAGAAGATGCCAGAAATGCAATAAGTATAAAGTAGCAGAGAGAAGGTGGTGACATTTAACCTTATGGAGTGTAGTAGTTCATTAACCGTCTTTGCAGCATCACTGCATATTCCTTTGGATTGTGGAGATGGCTACTCCAGTCTGGGCCAGCAATGTTTGACTCAGCACACAACTGCGGTTTAAATATGGCGGCCACAACATAAATACAGGAAGACCCTGGTGAGTGCAGAATCGTATGAGAGCAGCACCATGCAGATGTGAGGTGAGCAGCATAAAATTGCTCACTCAGGCTCACAGAAGGAAACCCTCCAGGAAATTCCCCAAAGTTGATTTTTAGTAGATTTTTTTGGAAAATTCAGCTCAGAACCTGTCAAGGGCAGGAGCATGGGATCTGGTGATTAGAGGAGCTATTATGATCATTCCCACAGTAGGATACTGATTAAGGATGATCAGCCATGATCATATTGAATGGTGGTGCAAGCTCGAAGGGCAAAATGGCCTACTCCTGCACCTATTGTCTATTGCCATGCAGAGCTGCTTTGCTTAACAGAAATCTATCTGTCTCACATTTAAAATTAACAACTGATCCACCACTACCATTTGTGGAAGGGAGTTCCAAACATATATCACTCTTTGTGTAGAAGTGCTTTCTAACATCACTCCTGAATGGTCTGTAAAGTATCATTTAATAACAGAGTTAGTGAGAATGAAAAGGTGTCCCTTTAAAATCAAGACGTAATCCAAATGACAAAATCTCAAGAGAAATCCTCAAAAAAAAGTATTTCTATCCTTTGTGGGTCAGCAATTATGAAAACTCTGTCCCCATTCTGAATAAATTATAATTCTTTATTTTCAAAGATTTAGCTTTGATTTGCCCTTACCACCTCTCCAACAGGGAATGCCTCAACTACTGCTCACATCTTGGTGGTTTAATCACTTCTCTGTGCCTGAGTTTCCAAGAAATTTCCACTCCTTTGAATGCTCCCAAGCTTCTGTTTATTTCAGCTTTATCACCAGCTAATTTCTCTGAGCTGTCTCTGACTGCATCAAACAAACAGTGCTTGTGGGCTTCCTTTAGCTGACTCTCAGCTGCACTATATTACCAATAACTGCCAGACCTTTATTTTTGTCCTAACCTTCTTCCATGACATGGAGCCATCATTCCTTGGGGCTTGTCCTGAGTCTTAACTGCCTAGATTAGCATCTCTTTGGCTTTGGCACTCCGAGCTCCAAATTACAATAATTACAATTCCCAGCAAATACACGGCCAGAGAATTCAAAATTTGAGAACCTTCTAAGTTCCACCATCTCCATTATGATGGAGATTGCTCTGAGCTATCCTTAACCTGACTTTAAGGTTCAGTATCCCTCATTTATAATTCATTATTTATCTGATTATGTAAATGTGTTTTACACCCTTGCAGGGCTCACTGAACGTTTTAACTGACTTGGGTTTAACTCCTGAATATAGGAGTTGGAATGTCATGTTGAGGTAGTACAGGATGTTGGTGAGGCCTCTTCTGGAGTGCTGTGTTCAATTCTGGTCTTCCTGTTAAACAAGGGAGATTATCAAGCTGGAGAGGATTCAGAAAAGATTTACCAGGATGTTGTGAAGAATGAAAGGTTTGCCTTATAGGGAGAGGCTGGGTAGGCTGAGATTTTTCTCACTGGAGCATAGGAAGTTGAGGGGTGACCTTACAGAGGTTTATAAAATAATGAGGGATATAGATAAGGTGAATGGCAGGTTTCTTTTACAAGAGGATTTCAAGAGTAGGGAGAATATGTTTAAAGTGAGAGGAGAAAGATTTTAAAAAGACATGAGAGGCATTTTTTTTTTACCCAGACAGTGGATTCATGTGTGGAATGAACTTCTGGAAGAATGTTGGATGTGTACAGTTACAATGTTTAAAAGACATTTGGATTAGGTACATGTATAAGAAATGTTTGGAGGGATATAGACCAAATGGGATTAGTTTAGTTTGGGATTATATTTGGCATGGACTAGTTGGACTAAAAGGTCTGTTTCTGTGCCTAATGACACAATGACTCCTGAAACATCCAAGTGGGAGATGATGATAATGTGGTGGTAATTTTACTGGGCAAGGAATGTGGAGGCCCAGACTAATACACTAGGGTCATGGGTTCAAATCCCATTGCATCAGTTGATGGGAATTAAATTCAAAGTAATAAGAATCTGGAGTTGAACCATCATTAATTTTCATAACAAAAAGCATCTGATTCACTAATGCTCTTTATGGAAGAAAATCTGCCATATTTACCCGATCTGTCCTAGATGTGGTGTGCCAGTCATTAAGTTCAGAATAGGAAACAAATGCTGACCTTGCTGACTGCTCCCATAGCCCATAAAAGAGTAAATAAAATGTAACAATCTGGACTGTCATTATTGTAAGCAATGATGACAATACATCAGTAGCTCCATTAACAAGCCGACCTGCTGTTTCTGATCCTATCTTTCTAGTTGTTAGCTTATAAAGACTCAGGAAGCCTTTAGAAAATAGGGAAAGTATAAGGAAGAATGTATAATACAGTGTTTGGTAATGACCTGGGATTTGCTGACCAAAAAGATGATGAAGTGGAAAATGCTTTCAAAAGAAAATTGGTTGGCACTTAAAGGAGGCAAACCAGCAGGGATTGAGACTGACTGGATTGCTCTACATGGGGCAAACATATATTTGATGGACTGGATCGCTTCCCTTCAGTTCTGTAAATTACTCCACCCAATAGAAAGGCTTGTCTTGGACTAGCTCCCTACTATGTTGCCATCTCTTTTGTTTCTGAATATTCATGATCTGTTGTTGGTATTTTGCATCAACCCATTCAAGGATGTTACGATACACCTCTGGAAACAGGTGAACCTTGAGCTCAGCCCTCCTGGCTCAGAGGTAGAGACATTACCACATTACCACAAGAGCTCTTCTGATCTATTGTATAAGTCATGAGGCCCCACTAAATACTACATTGGCTCCTCAGGAGCTGATGGAAAGTTTGTTTAACAAGATCAGTTATCTAAACCAGGCAGCTTGCCTGCTCACACCCCATGTAAAATCACCAACGGTCAGAAAGATAACAATATTACTATGGCTGTAAGGTGACTAATTTTTGTGCTCGCCTATCCCCATACAATGCTAAATGGGATGACTGTGTTTGATAAATTCTGCATTCTTTGTTTCTTTCACTGTGCTTGAACAATACAATATTTCACTTTTCAGAAGTGTATTAACATGAGATGAGATAAAATTCAATAACCATTTCTTCATCCGCACATGACTACGACACAAAAATCGATGTGTGCTTACTTTGGATGATGTTGCAATGGGATTGTTAGATTGTACTTGTTTTGTTATGTACAGATAATGCTAAACAACAGCACAAAGTTACATTTTAAACAAATAGAGCACAGCTTTTTTATACTTGCAATATGTTCCATAAGGTTAGGAAACTCAGCAGAAATTGGTAAGACTGGGGATTCTTCAACGCAGATATCAGGGTTCAGTGAATCATGGCATATATGATTTATAGAAATGAACTCCATTCAGAATAAAACAAATTCAAGAAGAGCACGTTTAAAGTGCTACCCCTCTATAATTAAATACTACAGACTGTTATTGTTGCTGTCTCCAGTAGGAGTGGGAATGTGAGGGTGGTCAGGCATTGTTCTCTTGGGGCACCTCACTGAGAATGCTGCACTCAAACACATGCATTCAATCTGGGGGGCAAAACATTGGGATTGATGTAGAGATAAGACCGTCTCATTAAATCAGCTTCTGTCAAAAATTCCTCACTGCGCACATTCGTAAGGATGGGATTGGAGAAGGGACTGAGTCAGTGTTGAGCTAAAAGTAGGATTCTTACAGTGATTGGGTGTGGGTTACAGAAGATTCTGCTTGGAGTGTGGTCTGCCTACGCTGCTATTTGAGATTTCAGTATAACATCTCTCACATGTTCTTGCACCATATCCTTTCTTTCTAGAGTTCTGTTGTAAATATCTTTTTTTTGCTTCCTCCTGAGGGGTGTTTTATTTTCTGTTTTAGAGAAAAAAGAAAGTGGGCGGCACGGTGGCACAGTGGTTAGCACTGCTGCCTCACAGTGCCAGAGACCCGGGTTCAATTCCCGCCTCAGGCGACTGTCTGTGTGGAGTTTGCACATTCTCCCCGTGTCTGTGTGGGTTTCCTCCGGGTGCTCCGGTTTTCTCCCACAGTCCAAAGATGTGCAGGGTCAGGTGAATTGGCCATGCTAAATTGTCTGTAGTGTTAGGTAAGGGGTAAATGTAGGGGTATGGGTGTTTTGCGCTTCGGCGGGTCGGTGTGGACTTGTTGGGCCGAAGGGCCTGTTTCCACACTGTAAAGTAATCTAATCTAACCTAAAAAAACATTCAAGTCACTGGCCTCAAGAACCAGGGCAGGATACACCAACTGATACACCAGCTGACCTGATGAAGAGGAACTAAAAGTGATCGAACAAGTAAGAATAATGTTTGTAGTTCCGCTTTTTGTTTGCATTTGTTTCTTTAAATTGACCATTGTGAAGTCTGACGAGAATAAATTGTACCATTGAAGTTTGACCATAAGTGCATTTGAATAACTTTGTTCAATCCTCAAATTACTCTGATTCAAGTTGGAGCACTGACATTTTCAGCAAAGCCTGAACTATCTTTTGAATAAAAGGCCTTTCAAGCTATTACTGCTGACGTTGGCAACATTGGAGAAAAATATTGCTGCTCTCTATGGCTATTACTGTGTCCTTTAAGAGCAGCTTTCTGGTTAACAGTTCTTCGCACACTACAGCTACTTACACAACACTGGGAGCAGCTGCAGAGAATACACACTTTTTACAAGTTAAATGTAATAACATTGAAAACTGTGATAGAATGCTATGTGATAAACCACTGGGCTTTAAAATCCTAATAAGAGTTTCTGTATTGAAATCTGAGCTCTTCTCTTGCTAAACTAAACAAGGCAATTCTCTGTTTCTTTTATTAAATTAAAAATAACTTTAAAAAAAAGTTGGACAATTACAATTTAACATCAAGTCTTGTTGATTTTTTAAAGAATGTTGATAAATTTTGAGGAATCCGAAGATCTGTCTGGTAATCACTGCCAACTGCAATGCCATATACGGTAGTGACTGTCATTTGATATATTCAGATATAAATGTTTTATTTTCACTGGTGTGTTATGGCACCATGTAAAAAGGTGATAGTGGCTAGATAAATGTGTTATTTAAAGAAAACCTAAAACAACTTCAGTAATTATGATTGGGTGTGCCATGATACATTGAGAATTTTATTTCTTATATTTTAAAATTGAGTGTGCAAGGATATGCATATTTACAAATGCCTTGGGTTATTTTAAGAGCAAGTGAACCTCCTTGCTACTGCAGTCAGCATTATATCCTTCAGAGTGCAGATGTACTAAGTTTAGAGTTTCATTTACCTTTGCCCTTCACTTGGATATCTTCTCCTCATCATAAAGCTTAGCAATTTGACCATCGGCCTCTAAAATAGTTATGTCCATATAAATCACATCATAGCAAAACTTTGATTTAAACTTAAATGTGTTTTTAAATGCATCATAACTAAACACTCTAAACTATCCAATCCATGAATCTATTGTTTGGAAACAGCAGTTAAACACAACCTTTTGAGCAAATCCAACTGTCACATTGAATGAATGAATTAGCTTTATTGTCACATGTACTCAAATGAGCACAGTGAAAGGTTTATAAGTCTCCACTTACAGCATCATCTCAAAAAGGTATCCAGGCACAATCCTTAGTTACAGAATAGGGAAATGAAAAAACGAAAGTTACCTTACAGCTATATACAGTATAACCATAGGTCAGAAAAACATAAAGTTAAAAAGACAAACATCACAGTCTCTTTCCAAAGGCTCTCGGCAGCAGTCCAACATAGGGGGCCTCCATGCGGTCTGACTGCTGGCTGCCAACGCACTCTGCACTGGATCACTGGTCGCCGACATCCCCTCTCTGGCTGCTGGTGGCTGGCATCCCTGTTCCAACTGCTGGTATTATCTGCTGACTAAACTTCAAAGACCGGCTCCAGGAATCTAAGGCTGAGAGAAGGGAGAGAAGAGCAATCTAAAACAGAATTTTGGAAGCATGGACATTAAGTACTTGGATAAGTAAAACATATTTTGTTACTGTTTTATCATTGTTTTATACTGAGTAGATATAGTGTTTTCCAGTTGGTTAGGGACTGTAACATCAGTCAACAGTCCAAAGGTAATGGCAAGTGACAGCCTTAAGACACTTTTCAACTGTCTCCTCACATTCACCCTGAGATGTGACTTCAAGTGGAAGCTGATGAAGGTGTCACTATGGAGCTCATGATGCTCACATTTCCTTGCCAACCCTGCCAGAAAGTTATCCGGTGAAGACTAGAACTAAAGCTTGTTTTTATACACATTTATAAGTTTTTATGTTCAATTACACATTACAGCAAGCCTCCTAACCCCAGTAAAAGTCAATGACTTTCTACCAGTTATTCAGATTCACAGTTATAGCACTGTGCATGAGCCCAGAGACTGGTAAAGGCATCTGCAGGACAAGCATTAATTAATAGAATGTTATTATGATCAGTTCCTGGATGAGGTTCCCAATTTACAGAATATTCCCAATTGCTAAATTCTTGGGTGTGATGGATGCATTGTAGATATTTAAGGTGTTATTTCAAAATACATAGAATAAACTGGAAGAAAATTCCAAAGAGAGGAGCCACCAACTGTGGTTAGCTAAACAATTTAAAGAAAGTATCCAATTTAAGAAAAAGCATATGATTGTACAAACATAAGTAACGGTCAGAAGATTGGACTGAATATAATTAAGAGCAAAGAATGACGTAAAGAGTAACAAGGGGGGAAATTAGAGTACAAGAGAAAGCTAAATTGAATATAAAAACAGAAATTTAGTTTTTATCAAAAATATAGTTTCGATAGATGTTTGAAAAAAAATTAAGTGAGCATTGAATAGTGGTAAGGAAAAGCTGAGGAACTATAGTGTTAGGTAAGGTGTTGGAGGGCATTCTGAGGGACAGGAGTTACATGATTAGATTACTTACAGTGTGGAAGCAGGCCTTTCGGCCCAACAAGTCCACACCAACCATCTGAAGGGCAACTCACCCAGACCCATTCCCCGACATGTACCCCTTCACCTAACCCTACGGGCAATTTAGCGAAGAAGGTTACTTCAGATTACAACAGGATCTTGACCAGATGGGTCAATGGGCTGAGAAGTGGCAGATGGGGTTTAATTCAGATAAATGCAAGGTGCTGCATTTTGGGAACGCAAATCTTAGCAGGACTTATACACTTAATGGTAAGGTCCTGGGGACTGTTGCTGAACAAAGAGAGCTTGGAGTGCAAGATAGCTCCTTGAAAGTGGAGTCACAGGTAGATAGGATAGTGAAGAAGGTGTTTAGTATGCTTTCTTTTATTGATCAGGGTATTGAGTACAGGAGTTGGGAGGTCATGTTGCGGCTGTACAGGACATTGGTTAGGCCACTGTCGGAATATTGTGTGCAATTCTGGTTTCCTTTCTATTGGAAAGATGTTGTGAAACTTGAAAGGGTTCAGGAAAGATTTACAAGGATGTTGCCAGGGTTGGAGGATTTGAGCTATGGGGAGAAGCTGAACAGGCTGGGGCTGTTTTCCCTGGAACATCGGAGGTTGAGGGTTGACCTTATAGAGGTTTACAAAATCATGAGAGGCATGGATAAGATAAATAGACAAAGTGTTTTCCCTGGAGTGGGGGAGTCCAGAACTAGAGGGCATAGGGTTAGGGTGAGAGGGGAAAGATATAAAAGAGACCTAAGGGGCAACTTTTTCACGCAGAGGGTGGTACATGTATGGAATGAGCTGCCACAGGAAGTGGTGGAGGCTGGTACGATTGCAACATTTAAAAGCCATTTGGATAGGTATATGAATAGGCAGGGGTTGGAGGGATATGGGCCGTGTGCTGGCAGGTGGGACTAGATTGGGTTTGGATATCTTGTTGGCATGGACGGGTTGGACCGAAGGGTCTGTTTCCATGCTGTACGTCTTTATGACGCTACAATAACAGGTACTCTGTATCAGTTTTCATTATAAATAGTAAGGGTCACATCCCAGATATAGCTGTGATTCAGGAAATATAAATTAGGGAGGAACTCAAGATTAGTTCAATAACAAAAGAAGGGGTAATAAGCAAATTATTGATACTTTTGGTTGACTAGTCTTCAGATTCTGATAGATTTCATCCTATGGTATTGAAAGAAGTTGCTATTGTGATTGTTGATTTCAATTTTACAGAATTCCTTGGTTTCAGGGAAGGTCCCATTATATTGGGAAATAGTGAATAGAACTCATTTACACACAAAAGGGTGGAGACATAAAGCAGGAAACTACAGACCAGTTATTTCAACATGTGTCATATATGATCAAAGAAATTATTAAAGATATTACAACAGGGTGCTTAGAAAAATTCAAGATTATCAGGCAAAGTCAACATAATCTTTGGAAGTGAAAGTATATCTGGCCAATTTCTTGGAGTTCTTTAAAATGTGTGTTGTGGATAAAGGTGAACTGGTGGATGTACTATACGTAGATTTCCAGAATATATTTGATTAGGTATCACATGAAAAGGTATTGTGAAAAACAAAAAGCAGAGGTAAGATATTGGCATGGATTGAAGATTGGCTAGCTAACAGAAAATAACAGGCATATAGGTCATCTTCTGGTTGGTAAGATGTAACAAGTGATATGTCACAGTGATCAGTGCTGGGCCTCAACTTCTTACAAAATGTATAATCTACAATATATACAAATGTACAGATAAACAGACTGAAGATATGGTCACTAAGTTTGTGATAACACCAAGATAGATAAGAAAATAATTTGTGATGAGGATATAGGGAGAGTAGAAAGCGATATAGATAGATTAAGTGAGTGGGCAAACATCAATCAATTGATTTGTAATGTGGGAAAATGTAAAATTGTTTATTTGGCAGGAAGAAAGAAAAGAAGCACATTTACTGAATGCTGAGAGATTGTAGAATTCTAAGATGCAAAGTGATCCGGGTGTCCTAATGCATGAATTGTAAAAGATTAGTGTAAAGGAACAGCAAGCAATTAGGAAAATTAACGTAATGTTCCTGATAATTGTGAGGGCAATTTAATGCAAAAGTAGGGAGGTTATGCTTCAATTATGCAGGGCACATCTGGGGTTGTGGGTGCAGCACTGATCTTATTTAAAGATGAATATTTATGCTTTGAAAGTATTTCAGAGAAGGTTTACTAAACTAATGCCTGGAATTGATCCTGAGAAGTCTCGATAGAATCGATGTGGAAAGGATTTCCCCTCTCGTGAAATAATCCTGAACTAGGGCTCACTGTTTAAAAATAAGAGATTGTCCATTTAAGATGGACAGATGTTTCAGAGGGTCATGTGTCTTTGAAACTACCTTCTTCAAAAGACAGTTAAAGCAGAGCCTTTGAATATATTTAAGACTAAGGTAGCGAGGTAGATAAGCAAGAAGGAGCAATGTTATCACGGTAGGCAGGAATGTGGATTATGGTCATACTGAATGGCAGAGAGGCTTGAGGGGCCAGGGGGCTTAAATGCTGTTCCTAATTTATATGCTCGTTTGTCAATTAAGAAGCATCCACATGTAAACCAAGACTGACAACTGTTTTTCAAGGTTTACTATCTGGAAAATTCCTGTCTTCTTTTCCTGTCCCCAGAAGGATAATCTTGCCTTATCTTGACCCAAATGTCTGAGTTTAATATGCTTCCCTTGGATTCCAAGAAATTGTTGTTGATTGAACGTGGCACGGTTCCTTAGGGTGTTCCATTCAACGCTTACTTTTGGCTCTCCCACCTTCCCTTAACCAACCTCCTATGCAGACACAGGTATTACTTTGAATCCCATTATTTTAGGTTTCAGTAACTATCTTTAACAAGAAACATGAAATAACTCCACACAGACTGGTATCCTGCAATCAAATCACGCTTTATTGACACATGGGTAGTACATGATCTAAATAGATCAGAGCCAGCTCCTAGAGTAAGCAGGACCTCTGACACTCCTATTTATGTCTGTCAGCCAGGACTCCCTGATTGGACCAGATGAACAGCCCCAATCAGGAAACTCATTTTCTATGACATCTACCTGGCTGACCTCAATACAATCACTACAAAGCCTTATTACAAAGTAGTATAATGATATAGTGCCCTTTATAACACAAAATGTTCCAAAGTCCTTGGCAGCCAATGAATTGTTTTTGATATGTTATAGTGTGGGAAACATGGCAGCCTATTTACACACAGAAAACAAACTCAAAATGCAACAGCAAGCTAAGATGTTTAAGTGCCGTAAGTTGAGGATATATTGTCCAGGACATCAAGAACTTCCATCTCCTTCTCAAAATAGTTCAATGAATCTTTTGCTTGCATCCAAGAGCAATTAGGTTTAACCTCTGAAAGGAGAGGTGTCTCTAAGTACTGGAGCATCATATTCAAATGATGGGCTAAAGTCTCCATAGTGGGGTAGAAACTCACAACATCCTTATTCAATGCAAGAAATGTTACCACAAAGCCACTGTTGACAAAGTTTTCTCAGAGTTTGAATGTTCCTTATCATATGGCCTTCCATTTCCTCATTTCTTCAGAAATGTTGAATAGATTTCTCAAAATCACATCCTTCTATCTGGTAAATAATAGATTACTTTTATGCAATAAATCCTAAGTTTGTGTCAGAGAATTATTTACGTTATTTTCTTATATCTTGATGTTAGATTGATATGTATGAATTCACTTTTTTTAAGCACTGTTTGTTAGCTTTTTATAAATTTCTAGCTGGCCTAAAGTTTGGCTCCACAGGCTTGTGACATGCTAAAGTATTTTCCCCTTTTTCAGTGGTGTTATTTCAAAATGGATATCTTCATAACTTTGCCCTTTTAGCACCTCCGCTGGGGAGCTATTGTATTAAAGGCCTATTTCTAACAATTGCTTTATACAAGCAAGTTAGAAGCGTGGAACTGGTGAACTTGCACATGGACATAAACTATAAAGACATCCATAACCTAGACAGTGGTGGAGGCTAGTACAATTACGACATTTAAAAGGCATCTGGATGGGTATATGAATAGGTAGGGTTTTGGAAGGATATGGGCCAGATATTGGCAGGTGGGACTAGATTGGGATGGGATATCTGATCGGTATGGACAGGTTGGACCGAAGGGTCTGTTTCCGTGCTGTACATCTCTATGACTCTATAATTGCTCTTAGGTGCAAGCAACTTTGGTTGATTTTCCACATGTTGTAATTCTGTTTGTGGTACCTAAAACAGCATTTACCACCTAGAAAGACAAGAACATCAAAAGCATGAGCAGACCACCATCTTCACGTTCTCTTCCAAGCCACATCTTATCCTGACTTGGAACTGTTTAATCATTCCATCACTATCATGGAAAAATCCTGGAACTTCCCAGCAGTGGGTGTACGTACACAAAATTAACTACAGCAGTTCAAGAAGGCAACTCACCGCAATCTTCTCTGGAACAATTAGAGATGTACAATAAATACCAGTGACATCCTTATTCTGCAAAAGAATAAACAAGAGCAATTTAAGAAGGAGCAATAAGTGCTGACCTAATCAATTAGAATTTTAATCCTCATTATCACATCTGCTTAACCATTGCAAGGACCATCTTCCCATATTAAAATACAACACTCAAAAATTAATCTTTATATATGATGAAGGGACATCAACAGGTAGCAATGAAAATAGGACACTCATATACAATAACACATATTCAGTACAAATGGTGCATGTACAGAATCTACATATATTCAGTTATAGTATAACCAGCTTTCTCAGGAAGGATGGAAAATAAAAACGATCTGGGTTACTCCCAGATGATACTTATTAATTGAAATTTGTCTGTAATTAGAAACTAGGTTAGCAACCCCATTGACTGTAGAAAATTAGATTTGAGTTCTAATAAATTCTGATGAGATGCTATTTAGTAGCGTTGAAGGTTATCAGTTAACATTGGGCCCACTTTGTTCCTTTCAGTGGCACAATTTGGTGAATGACATAAAATACTTATTGCAATTACTGGAATAAACCACAGGGACTGAGTAGCATTGTGAACTAGCCCACAGTTCATCGCTTGGATCCTGAATTTGAGTTTAATGCAGGTTGATGAGATGAGATTTTTCTATTAAAATCTACAGGAAATTGCAAATAGGATTTTGAGAAGGCTCAGTCTTGGTAGATACTGTGGCCCACAATTTGACATTAATTGGCATTAAATTCCAGACCAGTGAGCCTGACCTCGGTGGTGGGCAAGTTGTTGGAGGGAATCCTGAGGGACAGGATGTACATGTATTTGGAAAGGCAAGGACTGATTAGGGATAGTCAACATGGCTTTGTGCGTGGGAAATCATGTCTCACAAACTTGATTGAGTTTTTTGAAGAAGTAACAAAGAGGATTGATGAGGGCAGAGCGGTAGATGTGATCTATGTGGACTTCAGTAAGGTGTAGAACAAGGTTCCCCATGGGAGCAAGGTTAGATCTCACAGAATACAGGGAGAACTAGCCATTTGGATACAGAACTGGCACAAAGGTAGAAGACAGACGGTGGTGGTGAAGGGTTGTTTTTCAGACTCGAGGCGTGTGACCAGTGGAGTGCCACAAGGATTGGTGTTGGGTTCTCTTCTTTTTGTCATTTACATAAATGATTTGGATGCAAGCATAAGAGGAACAGTTAGTAAGTTTGCACATTACACCAAAATTGGAGGTGTTGTGGACAGTGAAGAGGGTTACCTCAGATTACAACAGGATCTGGACCAGATGGGCCAATGGGCTGAGAAGTGGCAGATGGAGATTAATTCAGATAAATGCGAGGTGCTGCATTTTGGAAAGCAAATCTTGGCAGGACTTATACACTTAATGGTAAGGTCCTAGGGTGTGTTGCTGAACAAGGAGAGCTTGGAGTGCAGGTTCATAGCTCCTTGAAAGTGGAGTCACAGGTAGATAGGATAGTGAAGAAGGCGTTTAGTATGCTTTTTTTTATTGGTCAGGGTAATGAGTACTGGAGTTGGGAGGTCATGTTGCAGCTGTACAAGACATTGGTTAGGTCACTGTTGGAATATTGCGTGCAATTCTGGTCTCCTTCCTATCGGAAAGATGTTGTGAAACTTGAAAGGGTTCAGAAAAGATTTACAAGGATGTTGCCAGGGTTGGAGAACTTGAGCTATAGGGAGAGGTTGAATAGGCGGAGCTGTTTTCCCTGGAGCGTCGGAGGTTGAGGGGTGACCTTATAGAGGTTTACAAAATTATGAGGGGCATGGATAGGATAAATAGGCAAAGTCTTTTCCCTGGGGTGGGGGAGTCCAGAACTAGAGGGCATAGGTTTAGGGTGAGAGGGAAAAGATATAAAAGAGACCTAAGGGGCAACTTTTTCACACAGAGGGTGGTACAGGTATGGAATGAGCCGCCAGAGGATGTGGTGGAGGCTGGTACAATTGCAACATTTAAGAGGCATTTGGATAGGTATATGAATAGGAAGGGTTTGAAGGGATATGGGCTGGGTGCTGGCAGGTGGGACTAGATTGGGTTGGGACATCTGGTCGCTATGGACTGGTTGGACCGAAGGGTCTGTTTCCATGCTGTACATGTCTATGACTCTATGACTCATCATTTTCAGAAATAATTTAAGAAGAGCTAATGCAGGTAATGGAAAAGACCTCAGGAAGTTAGATAAAAATGTTCAGTATCCAGGCTCAGTGATAGCAGCAGCAGGATGCAGAAATTGGGCAAAAGCCTCAGCCCCTCCTGTCACAACTTCCAAGAGGTAGGGAGTTGACTGCTACCAGCTGGCTGCTCCTTGGTGGAAGCAAGAGGTTGGGAGAGGTCTGTGAAAAGGTCCTCGCTCAAATCTAAAGTGATATTTGCTATAATCCCCAGCCCACTCATCCCTGTTCAGAATTGGAATGACCAAAATGTTTTTCTTATTTGCTTTGTTGCTGACAACAACTTCAAAAACGGCCATTTAAATAAGGTAATGTTGGTGCAATTACAGTCAGTCTGTACCAGCAACAGAAGTGCCATTGGACTTTAGGATTTTATATCAGCTGACCTACAAACATCTAACACCCCCACTGGGGGATCCTGGCTAGCAGCCTTTTACATTCTGTTGGGCCTTTAGCTGAATCCAAGGTTATATAACAGAGTACTGAGCAGCTTAATGAGTTGCACAGCCTTACAGAGCTAACTACTAAACTTCTAACAGCCAGCCGTTGAAGTAGGAAACCAGATACCAATATTTTACTTGATATTAAATTCATTTACTTAACTGCAACATTACAAATTTCTCCTTAACTGACACACAGTGCCCCACAAGTACTTCTTTAACTGTATATCCTTGACCTTATTGTACAATTAAGATGCCATTAAAATTTTTTCTTGTTTCCTTTAAAACTTTAGGGCACACAAGGAATATTTCAAAACATATCAAAGAAAAAGAAGACAAATGATTTTCTGTGTTCTGTACCTCACATCATAATACAAGATATTCCTCTACTAGGATCTCCCAAAATCTGTCTATGCAACCATTCAAAAGCTCACCAGTGATGGCTTTTATCCACATATTTTGTTTTCGAGCTTTCTTTTTTTTCTAGCACCTTATTCCCACGATCAAGATTAATCCTTAACCTCACTTCAGTCATTCTCTTTGTCAAATATGTGTATCTTAAAAGGAGCAGTTATCCATAAAATGTTCAGTGCACAAGCTATTCTCAGAATGCCCCTTTATATGATTAATTCCTTCTGGGTTAGTCAGGGTTGGAAATCTGAGTGTACACTGCTTTAAACTTCATTTCTTTAACTTCTTATGTGCCTTCAACACTTCTCTAATAGTGATATATTTTAAAATGCTGTTTAATTTTAATACATTGGAGCACAATTCTTCGCCAATTAAACTTCTCAACCATCTGCTTCTTCCCTAGTTGTAGATCTTTTTGAATCCTATTAATATATTCTAGGTTTAACTGTTGATTCAGGGGTATTCCCAACTTAGTCTGCCTAATATTAAAACCTGTGGACAGCCAGCTACTGACCAACTTGGGCACTGGGAAGAAAGTTAGGAGAATCACATTAAATCAGCAGGAAAACCAGACTTCCAATGATGAAATTAAAAATTCCTATTTTCCAACAATATATTGAATGGCGAGTTGAGATTCTTACCAATGAGTGATGAGAGGCTTTTTCATTCTTATTCTCAATATTGGCTCTTCTCACCTGATGTATATGCAGTTTCCCATTCCCTCAACAACTCCAATCCCTCCACCCCACCAACTAAGCACTACCACCAGGGCACATTCCATGGGCAGGGACTGCATGCAGGACATCCAGTCCCCATTGAGAAAGTGGTGTGCCAATTTCCCCTCTACCCGACATGTCTGAGACAATTGCCAAGAACCGTGCAGGGTAGCTGCAGATTGCCAGCACCTGACTGGGCACATGACTAGGCTTTTTGGTTTGATTTATTATTGTCACGTACTGAGATACAGCAAAAAGTATTGTTTTCTGTGCTATCCAGACAAATCTTATCTTAGGTAAATACATCAGGGTAATAGAACAGAACACAGAATATAGTGTTACTATAGGTACAAAAGAAGTGCAGAAGAAGAGCAAGTCTACTATGTGAGAGGTCCGTTCATGTCTGATTACAGCGGGGAAGAAGCTGATCTTGAGTCTGTTGGCACGTATTTTCAAATTTTTGTATCTTCTGTCCTATAGAAGAGGATGGAAGTGTGTATAACTGGGGTGCGAAAGATCTTTGATTATGTTGGCTACATTCCTGAGGCAGCAGGAAATGTAGACGGAGTTAATGGAAGAAAGGTTGGTTTTCATGATGGTCTGAGCTGCATTCACAACCCTCTGTAATTTCTTGTGGTCTTGGGCAGAGCAGTTGCCATTCCAAACTGTGATGCATCTGTTTAGGATGCTTTCTATGGTGCATCTATAAAAATTGGTAACAGTCATTGTTGACATGTCCAGTTTCCTTAGCTTTCTGAGGAGGTAGAGGTGTTTGTGTGGTTTCTTGCCTGTAGCATTGATGTGGATGGATAGGCTTTATAGGTGACATGGTACCAGGAATGCTGGAGATCCCAGCAGTGCCCAGTACCTCTGCCTGTGGTGAGGGGAAAAAACACAATCATTGGGATGCAAAAGGGGTGTAAATACTAAAGCAACTTTGGGAAAACAGTGTGAGAAATTTCACTAGGACTTATGGAGAGAAACCCTCCATGACACTTGCCAAAATTGCCAAAATTCAATGCTATATATTTAATAGCACCTGGGATCTGACTTCCAATTACGAATTCCATTATTAAGCTTACCTATCACTAATCTTTCCCAGAAGCAACTTGCCCACATTCATTAAGAAAATGCCTCAAGTTATCATTCGCAGTTCCAATACAACATTGCTGGATCGGCTTTTAGCTGAGTACAAGTTTTTAGTAGGAGAGAACTAATGGAAAAATACCACATCCTGTATGCATTTATCCCATAGATACCTTCATAATTTAACATCTGTTTCTTCAGCTCCTTCTGGAGGCTTTGAATATACTTCCTTTTGAAACTGGTGCCCTTGCAGAAAATGCTTTTTTTTACATCAATGGCTGTACAAATTCATTAGTGTCTTGCTAAATGTGCTAGGAAAATCCGAAAACTTGTTTTCTGGCTGTTGGAGAGTCTCTGAGAGAAAGTGAGGGCTGCAGGTGCTGGAGATCAGAGCTGAAAATGTGTTGCTGGAAAAGCGCAGCAGGTCAGGCAGCATCCAAGGAACAGGAGAATCGACGTTTCGGGCATAAGCCCTTCACTCCTTGTCTACCCTCACTCCTTGTTGTCCATTTGTTTCTCAAGTTTCGTAGCAAGTTTGGCCTTGGTTCCAAATCATAGAATCGCAGACACGTACAGCAGGGAAACAGATCCAGCAAGGTTTTATTGGAACTGTGAATGATAACTCGAGGCATTTTCTTAATGAATGTGGGCAAGTTTCTTCTGGGAAGCTCTGAAGCTTTTGAAAAATTGGTGATAGGTAAGCTTAATAATGGAATTCATAATTGGAAGTCAGACTCCAAGAACTATTAAATACAAATCAGATATCCTAAACTAATCTACTCCCATTTGCCAGCACTTGGCCCATATCCCTCTAACCCTTCCTATTCATATACCACCAAGATTCCTTTTAAATGTTGTAATTGTACCAGCTTCCACCACTTCCTCTGGCACCATCCTCTGTGTGAAAAAGCAGCTCCTTGGGGCCCTTTTAAATTTTTCCCCTTTCACCCTAAATCTATGTCCTCTAGTTCTGAACTGGAAGGAAAACACCCTGTCTATTTACCCTATCCATGCCCCTCATGATTTTATAAACATCTATAAGCCCCTCAGCCTCCAAACTCCAGGGAAAACAGCAACAGTCTTTTCAGTCTCTCCATTAGCTGAAACCTTTGAACTCTGGCAACATCCTTGTAAATCTTTAATGAATCCTTTCAAGTTTCACAACATCCTTCCTGTAGCATGGAGAACAGAATTGCGCGCAATATTCCAGAAGTGGCCTAACCAGTGTACAGCACAGCCACAACATGACCTTCCAACTCCTTTACTCAATGCTCATTGCACTGACCCATAAAGGAAAGCATACTAAACACCTTCTTTACTATCCTATCTACCAGCAACTCCACTTTAAAGGAACCTGCACTCCCAGGGCTCTTTGTTCAGCAATACTCCTTAGGACCTTACCAATAAATTTATAAGTCCTGCCCTGATTTGCCTTTCCAAAATGCAGCACGATACATTTATCTAAATTAATCTCCATCTGCCACTCCTTGACCCATTGGCCCATCTGATCAAGTTCCTGGTGTACTCTGAAGTAACTTTCATCGCTGTCCACTACATCTCCAATTTTGAAGTCATCTGCAAACTGACTAACGGCACGGTGGCTCAGTGGTTAGCACTGCTGCCTCACAGTACCAGGGACCTGGGTTTGATTCCACCCTCAGGTGACTGCCTGGGTGGAGTTTGCACATTCTCCCCATGTCTGTGTGGGTTTCCTCTGGGCGCTCTGGTTTCCTCCCACAATTCAAAGATGCGCAGCTTAGGTAAATTGGCAATGCTAAATTGCCCATGGTGTTCAGGGATGTGGAGGTTAGATGCATTAGTTAGGGGTAAATGTAGAATAATAAGGTAGGGGAAAGGGTCTGGGTGAGTTTCTCTTGGGAGGATTGGTGTGGACTTGTTGGGCCAAAGGGCCTGTTTCCACACAGTAGGGATTCTGTGAATGCATACCTCCAATGTTCACATCCAAATCATTTATACAAATGATGAAAAGTAGTGGACCCAGCACTGATCATTGTGGCACACCACTGGTCACAGGCCTCCAATCTGGAAGACAATCCACCACCGCTCTCTGTCTTCTACCTGCGAGCCAATTTTGTATCCAAATGGCTAGATCTCCCTGTATTCCATGGGATCTAGCCTTGCTAATCAGTCTACCATGAGGAATCTTCAAATGCCTTACTGAAGTCCATATATATCAGGTCCACTGCATTGCCCTCATCAATCCTCTTCGTTACTTCTTCAAAAAGCTCCATCAAGTTGGTGAGACGACATTTCCCATGCACAAAGTCATGTTGACTATCCCTAATCAGTCCTTGCCTTTCCAAATACATGTCAATCGTATCCCTCCAACAACATGCCCACCACTGATGTCTGGCTCACCGGTCTATAGTTCCCTTGGTTTTCCTTACCAACTTTCTTAAACAGTGGCACCACGTTAGTCAACCTCCAGTCTTCTGGCATCTCACTGGTGACTATTGATGATACAAATATCTCAGCAAGGGGCCAGCAATCACTTCACTCTTTTCCCACAGAGTTCTCAGGTACACGTGATCAAAGCCTGGGGATTTATTCACTTTTATGCATTTTAAGACATCTAACATCTCCTCCTCTGTAATATAGACATTTTTCAAGATGTCACCATCTATTTCCCCACACTCTATACCTTTCAGATCCTTCCCCACATTAAACACTGATGCAAAATACTCGTTTAGTATCTCCCCATCTGCTTCAGTTCCACACATAGGCTGCCTTGCTGAACTTTGAGGGGTCCTATCTCTCCCTAATTACCCTTTTGTCCTTAATATATTTATAAAATTGCTTTGGCTTCTCCTTAACCCTATTTGTGAAAGCTATCTCTTGTCCCCTTTTTGCCATCCTGATTTCTCTCTTAAGTATATTCCTCCTGTCTTTATACTCTTCTAAGGATTCACTCGATTTCTGCAGTTCATACCTGACACATGCTTCCTTCTTTTTCTTGACCAAAAACCTCAATTTCTCTAGTCATCCAGCATTCCCTATACCTACCAGCTTGCCCTTCACCCTTCCAGGAACAGTCCGTGGGCACTCATTATCTCATTTTCCAACAGTCCCTTTATCTGCAAACGTCTGCTCCCAATCAACTTTTGAAAGTTCCTGCCTAATACTATCAAAAATGGCCTTCCTCCAATTTAGAACTTTTACTTTTACATCCAGTATATACTTTTCCATTATTATTTTAAAACTATGAAGTACCATCAGGAAGTACTTTTTCCATATATATTCACTTATGAGGTAATGCTGGTCGTCCTTTAACTAGCACCCTTACATATACCCCAAATTCTTTCCAACTTCCAAGTTTTTTTCATTTTATTGCCTTTTACCCTTTCCTATCTAGCTTTGTCAGCCACTAGAGTTTCTCTATCATGAGGATCTTACTGCTTGCGGTGTTCCCCACCTATTCTTCGGCTCTTGCTCTTGTTTAACCACATCCCCTACCAGGATCCTTGTTCCTGCCTGAACTATTACATCTCAACCTGCCACCAGACTTCCTTTCAGAGGTTCTTGATCTTTTCCTTGAACTAAGATCAGCATGAAGCTCAACGTCTGACCTGACATTATGTTTCTTGACTTTCCACAATTTTTATCTCCTCCTTTCAATCATTCGATCTGATATTCTGCTCCTTGTCTTGCAAATTCAGTCACCTTTTGTATTTCCTAGTGTTGCTTCCTGCCCTTCCTACTATGATGACTCACTCGGTCCTCCTGGATGATTGATCTTTGTGACAAATGGCATCACTTGGTATACTCTTAGTCTGTTGTATTTCACAGCTGCTGTCTGCATAGGCACATCATTGGTCTTCATCATTTGTCCAGACTCCATCAGCGTGCAATCAGTGGCAGTAAGAATGTACGCTATATGGAATGTACTCTAACAGGTTGTAATTGCTTTCAGATGCTAGGTGACATCATCAGTGAGCCTCCAGTGAAGTGCTGGTGTTCTGTCCACTTTCTATTTATTTGTCTTGGTCTATTAGGGTGGGTGATATCATTTCCAGTTCTTTTTCTCAGAGATTGGTAAATGGGTTCCAAATCGATGTGTTTATTGATGGATATCCAGTTTCTAGCCTCTAGGAGTTCCTGTGCATGTCTCTGTTTAGCCTGTCCTAGGATGGATGTGTTGTCCCATTCGAATGGTGACCTTCTTCGTCCATTTGTAAGGATACTAGTGATAGTTGGTCATGTCTTTTGGTGGCTAGTTGGTGCTCGTGTATCCTGGTGGCTAGTTTCCTGCCTGCCTGTCTGAAGTAGTGTTTGTTGCAGTCCTTGCAGGGTATTTTGTAAATGACATTCATTTTACTGGTTGTTGGTACAGGGTCCTTTAGTTTCATCAGCAGCTGTTTCAGTGTGTTTGTAGAATTAGAAGAAACCTATAATATCATTAACCACATATTTACTGGCATAAATTTCATCAATGAATAAGAGAACAACAACAGGCTCCCCTTCCTACATGGAACAAACAGTCAATGGAGGACTGCAGACCAGCATCTACAGGAAAGCAACACAGATATTCAATGACAGGAACAATCATCTCAACACCCACAAACGGAGCTGCAGGACACTATTTATACTTCCACAACATATTGCAGCACCCAGGAACTACGAGAAGCAGAAGAAAAATACCTATACAGAGTATTCAAGAACAATGAGTACCCGATAAACATAGTATGCCAATCCTTAAACAACAAACCCAAAAAGAAGATACAACACACCCAGAGACTCTCATCACATACCATACATCAAAAACATCTTTGAGATGACTACCAGACTACTCCGACTCCTTGGCATCATGGTAGCCCACAAACCTACCAACACACTGAAACAGCTACTGATGAACCTAAAGGACCCTGCAACAATAACCAGCAAAATGAATGTCATTTACAAAATAGCCTGCAAGGACTGCAACAAACACTACATCGGACAGACAGGCAGAAAACTAGCCACTAGGATACACAAACACCAACCAGCCACCAAAAGACATGACCAGCTATCATGAGTATCCTTCCACACAGACGAAGAAGGACACCACTTCCATTGGGACAACACATTCATCCTTGGACAGGCTAAACAGAGACATGCACAGGAATTCCTAGAGGCCTGGCATTCAAACTGGAACTCCATCAATAAACACATCGATTTGGACCCCATTTACCAACCTGGAATAGAACTGGAAATGATATCACCCACCATAACAGACCGAGACCCATAAACAGAAAGTTGGACAGAACACCAACACTTCAATGGAGGTTCACTGATGATGTCACCTAGCATGGTGACGAAATGTCTAAGGACAAACCTACTGGCTCAGCAAGCAAACTTACAACCTGAACCTCAACCTGAGCTAAAGATCTTCTCAAAAATCATAATTACTTTAATAACTTAGTTTCTATGTTGCAAGATTATAGTTGTACCATCAGTGCCTCTACCTTTCTTGTCCGTTCTTTTTAGTCTTCCCTCTTAGAGTGTGCTATGTCCACAGGATTTAAATGCTTTTTTTTCCCAGGGGCAAGGTCTGTACTGACACTCTTACCCATTGTCTCTGGTCTTGTGGTAGGCTTCAAACATACTGGAATGCTGTGGTGGGTGCAATGGAGAAGATTCTGGGTGCAAGGGTGGAGAAGGACCCGATTTCTCTTCTTCTTGGCCTGCCCAGTGTGTTCCCTGCAGATGCGAATAAGAAAAAAAACTTTCAAAATCCTCACTTTAAGTGCAAGAAAGAATATCTTGCTGGGTTGGGTATCTGAAAACACCCCCGGGCCTGTCAGGTTGGTGGAAGATTGTTATGGAGCATATCTCTTTGGATTTTCTCACTAGTATAGTACCCCACAAAACTGAGAATTTTTATAAGACATGGCAGCCCTTTTTGGAATATCTGGACACAGCTTTAACTGCCACACCATCAAGGACTTTTATATAGCTGTAACGATTATGTTTTAAGAGTCCAATATCCAGGGAGGAGGAATTAGAGTCATAGAGATGTACAACATGGAAACAGACCCTTCAGTCCAACCCGTCCATGCCAACCAGATATTCCAACCTAACCTAGTTGGATTTGCCAGCATTTGGCCCCATATCCCTTTAAACCCTTCCTATTCAAATACCCATCCAGATGTCTTTTAAATGTTGCAATTGTACCAGCCTCCACCACTTTCTCTGGCTGCTCATTCCATACATGCACCACCTTCTGCATGAAAAGGTTGCTCCTGATCTTTTCTGAAAAGTCCACCTTAATAAATGCTATACTGTTAGCATGCATGGAATTTAGTTGATCTAATTGTAGCCCTTTCCAAAGTCTGGGGTTGGGGGTAATCCCACATGATGGAGAATATTTTTCGGATTCCTTCCAAAAATTAACTGATGGGCACTACAGACCCCAGATATCTGATTTTGTTTTGCATGTACTGGCTGTATTAAAGTAGTTGTCAATTAAGATTATTGTCCAGCATTTTGTTAATCATAGCATAATTTCTTTCTCAAATCTCATTACTAACGAGACTTTCTGCTATCATGTGCATTGCTATAACATTCTAATTTTCACAAATACTCCTGAAATACTCATTGGAACGTTCTCCTTCATTGTCTGTTTGGCATGTAATGATGATCCCCACCCATCTCTCTAATATGTTATCAATAATTTCACTGTAATCTTTTCTATAAATTACCACTAGACTAAACTTGGTCACTATGACCACAAAATATAAAAGATAAATCTTTATTCCTTAAAGTCTATTGCTACAGTTTAATTAGAATTTATTTCCAGTGGAAGACTTACTACTGTTTGCAATTTCATTCTCCTATACTTTTTAAAACTATTACAGTTTTTGTGAATATCCTCAAAGTTTACCACATTCCTCATTGAGTACGTTTGCATCCTTTCAGAGAATTTTCAATTTGTGACATGATGGATGTAAAATCTTTCAATGTGGTTTTGAAATAATCGGCTTCTTTCCCTGTAAATCCTCATCCCCAATGCCATTTATAATACCCTAATGATCTGCTTAAAAATGGTAGGCCTTCTAATGGATTGCAATAAAGTCGTAACTGTGTGAATTGCAAATCTACAGATCTCCCAAAGACAAATCACTTTATTGTACTCCATATCCAACTTAATTTGGTGCTTTTTAAGTAAGTGGTCAATTAAAAGTAAAGGTATATCATCAGACACTTTGTCGGTACTTTTGATGTGATTTACCAATGTTGTCTTGCACAGTATTACTATTCTTTTCGGTGATTTCAATGTATGGTCATCACTGATCCTAAATTAGTAGAACATCATATTTTTTGAAACAAGCAAAAATGTAAATTACTGGAGAAACTCAGCAGGTTGGCAACATCTGTGAAGCAAAAACAGTGTTAATATTTCAAGTCCAGTAATTCTCATATTCTTTGACCTTGTTTCAGTCTCCCAAGAATCTATGTAACACTTCAACTCTTTGGAGTTACACTCATTATCGAGAACTGTACAATTGAACAAATCTGTTACTCAATTTGATACTTGTTACTGGACATTTGTATAAATGATTTGGATGTGAAGATAGGAGATATTGTAGTACGTTTACAGATGACACCAAAATTGGAAGTGTAGTGGACAGGTTGCTTCAAAGTACAATAGGATCTTGATCAAATGGGCCAATGGGCTGAGGGGTGGTAGATGGAGTTGAATTTAGGTAAATGTGAGGTGTTGCATTTTGGAAAAGTAGGACTCATACACTTAATGGTAATGTTACGGAGTGTTGCTGAACAAAGAGACCTTGGTGTGCAGGTTCATAGTTCCTTGAAAGTAGAGTCACAGATAGATAGGATAGTGAAGAAGGCATTTGGTGGGAGGTCATGTTGCAGCTGTACAGGGCATTGGTTAAGCCACTTTTAGAATATTGTGTGCAATTCTGGTCTCCTCCTATTGGAAGGATGTTGTGAAACTTGAAAGGGTTCAGAAAAGATTTACAAGGATGTTGCCAGGGTTGGAGGATTTGAGCTATATAGAGAGGCTGAATAGGCTAGGGCTGTTTTCCCTGGTGCGTCGGCAGATGAGGGGTGACCTCATAGAGGTTTATAAAGTCATGAGGGGCATGAATATGATAAATAGAGAAAGTCTTTTGCCTGGGATGGGCGAATACTGAACTAGAGGGCATAAGGTTAGATTGAGAGGGGAAATATATAAAAGGTACCGAACAGGCAACCTTTTCATGCAGAGGGTTGTGCAGGTATGGAATGAGCTGCTAGAGGAAGTAGTGGAGGCTGCTCCTATTGCAGCATTTAAAAAGCATCTTGATGGGTATATGAATAGGAAGGGTTTAGAGAGATATGGGCCAAATACTGGCAAATGGGACTAGCTTAATTCAGGCTATCTGGTCAGCATGGACCAAAGGGTCTGTTTCCCTGCTGTACATCTCTTTGACACCATGACTGAAGGTTCTGGTGATCAATACATTTCTTTCTGATTGGATATTATTGTCTTCCTCTCCTTCCAGACTTTCTGTTTATATATCATGGTGAAATTCCTGTTATTCCACTCACAATAATATTTTGTGTCACATTTGAAGCCTCTATTACCTCCATCTTGTTTTTTTGGTGTTCATGCCTCTTCCATAATTGTTGAATTTCAGCTGCCTATTACAGCTAACAGAAGAGTTTTTATCTTCAGTCTTTCTTTACATGACAATTTGGGCCTCATACTCAAATGCATCAATGCTGCTATCGTTACATTGTCCATTTGTGCTGTTACTGCTAATTAGCCACTTTTTAACCATAAAAGTCACTAGAAATTAATACTTGCTTGAAAATTTTTTTAGAGGTGCAGATCTAGAAGCATGTATCTGTCTTTGAACCCAAATCCCATTGGCACATAAAGGCTATCCATGTTTAATGTTTGATTTATTTACTGTCAAGTGTATCTTGTTACAAAAGACAGTGAAAAGTGTTGTATAGTGTTGACACTCTCAGGCACCATGTTAAAACACAGAAAAATAAACCAAAACATAGAATATAAAGGCAGAAAAATGAAGAAATAAAGTGTCAAACTTTACAGTCTTTCTTGTTAAATGCTGCGTTACAGCCCATGGGCCTGGTGGCCTGGCATGACTCCCCTTGTTGTTGTGCCACTGTCACTGGAACAAAGGTTGGCACTTCTGGTGCCATCCCGCCTCCAAAAATGCTCTCGCCACTGAGTCCTCATTGGACTTGGCCAAAGCAGACGCCACCGATGCTAATGGGTGCCAATTCCGCCGCTGTCATGAATCTGATGTGGGCCCACCTTGTTGATGTGGCTGCTGCTGATGCCGCCAGATCTCACAATACGCCCAAACGCACCTCTGCTGCTATCTTCATGGATTTGCACTGAAAAAAGATGCTGCTGGGAACCCAAACTGCCACCAAATTAATCTCTGACACTGCCACTATGAGTCTGTGCTGCTGGGCTCACTTGAATCTGCGCTGTTGGGCCCACTTCAGTCCATGCTGCTGGACTTTCTCAAGTCCTCATTGTTGGGCCCACTCGAGTCAATGCTGCTGGGTCTACTTGCTGCTGATGCTGTCACTGCGACTGAGCTCTTCACTAAGAGGTACATAAAATAAAATGGAAGAGAAAACAAAAAGATAGGAGAGAAAAAAAGAAAATGAATCAAAAGCAGATGAAGTAGACGAGCCCTGGGTTCAGATGCTCCATTCCATCACTTTAAATTCCTGGCACAATCTGATAATTTGAAGGCAATTACAGATGTCGGGATTTTTACATGAAATTGTTGCAATCTCATATATATGTGATTAAACTCCAAGATGTAGTTTTCTTGGAAACATCATCCAGCTTTCTAAGTCTGTCAAAATCCAACCAAGCCTCATTGGAGGGAGCCTTTAGTCTTGAAAAGGTGAGGTAACACAGATGAACATATGAAATAGGAGCAAGAATTGACCATTCAATCCCTTGGAGTTTGTTCTGCCATTGTGTTTTGAGTTCTACATTCCTATCTAACCTTTTAAATTACAGAGTCTTCTGTTCTATGTTTTTCCATGAAATGTAAGGGAAATGCCAAATCTTTTTCATTATTCAGCTGTTCAGTTTCTAGTTCTGAAATACTTTGCAGTTGATCTTACTGCTGCCAGGAAGTGAGAAAGAAAGGGCCAGTTGTGGCTTTCTCTTTGTTAGACATGTAACTCATGCGTTGACTTTCTTCTCCATTAGTTATAAGATTCCACTTCACAAAATAGTGGTAGGAAACCATATACTGAAACGTAATACCTGGTTTCAGTTTTCTTTTTTCAAACACTCTTCATTTGCTGCCACCTCAAAACAAATTGATTCTAATTCGATTTGAATTGAATCTTCTATCTGAAAGTAAATCTTAGTTTCCCAGTTTCACTTTTAGAAGACCATTCCATGCTACCAATGTTAAAGAATTCCTGAGCCCATTTGTGAAACATGCACAATACTTCAGAAAAGAGTCTTTATTTCTTCAAACCGAGCTTGTTTCTCCATTCACATACACTCTCCCCCTCCTTCTGGCTGGCTCTTCATTATATACATCTTAATAACTATTTTAATTAACCTGGTCAGATATGCTCTGACACATATCTGGGACAGGCGGGATTTGAACCTGGACTTTCTGGTTCAGAGGTAGGGACATTATCAATGTGTTATCAGACCCCACATACATTATAATACAATTAACTAATTAATCCCAGCACCTATTTACTTTGTTACTTTTGACTCCTAACTATTTAGTACACTGTTATATACTAATTATATACCACTAATAGGGAGTTCAACTTCAAGTACTGTTTCTAGATTATTTCGTAGCTCTTGTAGTGTTGTAGATTCTAGTTGAGCATAAGCATCCATTTGCACTTTGATGTTTTTCTGGGCTGCTACTACAGGTTCTCTCACATCCTTGATCAGGTGATCACTCTTTACATAGGATTTGTTTAATTGGTTGCTGCAAATTAAGAGACAGGACTGCAGACGCTGGAGATCAGAGTTGAGAGTGTAGTGTTGGAAAAGCACAGCAGGTCAGGCAGCATCCGAGGACCAGGATTATCGACGTTTTGGGCCTAAGCCCTTCCAGAGGGCAGTGTTGATTTGGAGGTTTGGGACTGGGAAAATGTGGGTGGAGGGGAAATGAGGAAGCTGTTGAAATCCACATTTATCCCATGTGGTTGCAGGGTCCCAAGGCGGAATATGAGGCGTTCCTCCTCCAGGCGTTGGGTGGTAATGGTTTGGCGGTGGAGGAGGCCCAGCACCTGCATGTTCTTGACTGAGTGGGAGGGGGAGTTGAAGTGTTCAGCCACGGGTGAGTGGGAGGGGGAGTTGAAGTGTTCAGCCACGGGGTGGTGGCTTGGTGGGTGTGGGTGTCCCAGAGATGTTCTCTGAAACAATCTGCAAGAAGGCGTTCTGTCTCCCCGATGTAGAGGAGTCCAGACCGGGTGCAACGTATGCAGTAGATGACATTAGTAGAGGTGCAGGTAAATGTCTGACGGATGTGAAAGGGACTAAGGTATCAGCACAAGTCGAAGTCATACGATTATGATAAATCAGCCAGTACAGTTTGATCAAAAGCACTTCTCTAATCATCACTTTTTTAGTCAGAAAAGCCAACAAAAATTGCATGCACCATCATCTGCATTACAAGTTATCCATGGTACATGGTCAACAAAGTGAATGATCATTTATTAACAAAACTGTTACTTCAGTTTCACTTTCATTAGTTTCTACACATGCATTGCATGTATAATTTTTTATATCATGCAGGTTTTCTAATGGTGTGCGTTGTTGTTGGCTGTTTGTCTGGCATCTGCTCATTCCTGGATGATCCTTTGTGAAACATGCACGGCATGGTGAGTGTTATTACCATGGTAAACATTGTTGTTGATTCATTTCCATTGTGGGGAATACTGGACCTTTGGCACATATGGTCTTTCTCTACTTGGTGCAGATAATAAAATCACATGGAGTCATAGAGATATAGAGATGTACAGCACGGAAACAGACCCTTCGGCCCAACTCATCCAAGCTAACCAGATATCCTAAATCAATCTAGTCCTATTTGCCAGCACTTGGCCTATATCCCGCGAAACCCTTCCGATTTATGTACCCATCTAGATGCCTTTTGAATGAATTGTGCCAGCCTCCACCACATCCTCTGGCAGCTCATTGCACACATACACCACCCTTTGCATGAAAAGGTTGCCCCTTAGGTCTCTTTTATATCTTTCTCCTCTCACCCCTAAACTTATGCCCTCCAGTTCTGGACAGTCCAAACCAGGGAAAGGTCTTGTCTATTTACCCTATCCATTCCCCTCATGATTTCATAAACCTCTGTGCGGTCATCCCTCAGCCTCTGATGCTCCAGGGAAAACAGCCCCAGCCTATTCAGCCTCTCCATTAGTTCAAACTCTCCAACCCTGGCAACGTCCTTGTAAATCTTTTCTGAACCCTTTCAAGTTTCACAACATCCTTCCTCTAAGAGGGAGACCAGATTTGCACACAATATTCCAAAAGTGGCCTAACCAATGTCCTGTGCAACGCAACATAATCTCCCAACTCCTTTACTCAATACTCTGACCAACACAGGAAAGCATACTAATGCCTTCTTCATTATCCTATCTACTTGAGACTCTACTTTCAAGTGACTATGAACCTGCAGTCCAAGATCTCTTTGTTCAGCAACACTCCCCAGGACCTTACCATTAAGTGCCATTAAGTGTATAAGTCTTGCCCTCATTTGCCTTTCCAAAATGCAGCACATCACAATTATTTAAATTGAACTCTGTCTGACAGTCTTCGGCCCATTTGATCAAGATTCTGTTGTACTCTGATGTAACCTTCTTTGCTGTCCACTACACCTCCAATTTTGGTGTCATCTGTAAACTTACTAACTATATCTCCCATCTTCATATCCAAATCATTTATATAAATGATGAGAAGTACTGGACCCAGCACCAATCCTTGTGGCACACCACTGGTCGTAAGCCTCCAGTCTAAAAAGCAACCCTGCACCACCATGACTCTGTGTCATCTACCTTGAAGCTGATTCTGTATCCAAATGGCTTATTCTTCCTGTATTCCATGTGATCTAACTTTGCTAACCAATCTACCATGAGGAACCTTGTCAAATGCCTTACTGAAGTCCACTTAGATCATGTTCACTTGTGCCTTCATCAATCCTCTTCGATACTTCTTCAAAAAACTTAATCAAGTTAGTGGGACATGATTTCCCAATAGCTGCCTGCAGTGAATGGACATTTGCAATAGGTCTGTGATTGAAACAAAATACATGGTAGTTCATATTCAGCATGTATGATTGAGGTGACAACTGCTCTTGTTGAGAATGGTGAATGTTTAAACTTTGTCTGGCTTTTTAATGCTTAGCTTTGGCAGTGTTAGCAAAGTGAAATATGGCTTTCTGTCAATTCACGTTGATTTTGTCACTCCCTCCTGTACTACATTTCAATTCAGCAATTTTATTTTCCAAGTTGGAAGACTATTTGGATGTGGTATGACATTTATATTAGATTGGACTGCTTTCCATGCATTCAGTGGGTAAATTTAATCACTCTAAAATTGAACTGGGGGATGCGCTGGATTTGCTTGATTTTTGTTATGAGTTGTTTGGCAGTTTTCACTGCTATCGCAGCCTTTCTTATTTGATTGAGAAAAGTATGGGAATGATGTATGGTACTGAATTTCACAATTCCTTATGATGCACCTGAATTCTTCACTTATGAATTGAGTGCCATTGTCACTTTGTCACAATGTGATTCATACCAATTAAAGTGGGTTTTCAAGCAGTTTGCAATCCCGTTGGTTGTTGACCGCAGCTGGTCCAATTCCCAGTTGTCAGGATAGTATCAAATGGTGACAAGATAATCATTTCCTGTGCTGTTGAAGTCTACTCAAAGCATCATTCATGGTCTGTCTGTTATTTTGTACAATCTAAGCAGTTCTTTAGTTATCTTAGCTTAGCATTTGTTATGAGCATTGCGCTAGCTAATGTCATTCTTATCATTATTTAGGTTTGGCATTAGAGCACCTCTCCTGCCTTCTTTAGACTAGACTCAATTCCTGGATGGCTTGCTTGGATGTGCTTCAGCATTTATTTTCTCATCTCTTTAGATATAATGACTATGTCCTTTGTGTAAAGTGGCATATACATATGTTATTACTACACCAGTCCTATCATGGGCTGTATAACATGCATCTTCATCCTTGTTCTTTGTACCTTAATTCCTATGCTCTACTGATGCCTACACCCTATATCTGAACAATCTTTAAAGGCCTTAACCACTGGGTCTTCCATTATCCTTTGTGACACTACAGAATATTTAATTTATACTACCAAGACTGCTGGAAATGACTTTTTCCGTAATTCACATCCTCTAATCTGCTCTTTTGGCTATAGTATTTATATATCTGGTCCAGTTTAGTTTCTGATCAATGGTAACCTTCAGGAAATTGATAGTGAGGAATTCAGCAAAAATAATCTGCCAAATATTAAAGGAAGATAGTTAGATTCTCTCTTGTTCGAGATGGTCATTACCTGACATTTGTGTGGCCTGGATGTTACTTGCTGGTTGTCAGTGCAGGTCTGAATATTGCCCAGTCTTGCTGCATATGGACTGAGATTGCTTCAGTATCTGAGGCGCTGAAAATGATACTGAATATCATCCAATCTTCAGTGAATGTTCTCACTTTTGAACTTATGATGAAAGGAAAATCATAGGTGAAATGACTGTAGATGACTAGGCCTAGCAAACAAACCTGAGGAATACCTACAGCAAAGCCTTGGAACCAAGATGATTGATCTCCAACACAACTATCTACCTTTGTGTTAGGTGCGACTCCAACCAGTGGAGATTTCCACCCACTCCCCCCATTCCCAGTTTTGCTAAGGATCCATGATTGCACACTTGGTTCAATTGTCTTTGATATTAAGTATACTAATGCTCAAAGTATACAGGTGGTGGATGAATTCACTAGTGAGCCTGTCAGCTGCAAAGTTGGGAAAAAAAGTGAGCCGGTTATTGGAGGAACACAAGTTTCTTCAATACTCTCATTAGCTCCTTGCTTCCCCTCTATTTCTTTTATCTACCATGGTTTGTAATATGTAGATTGTTTGCAACTTTTGAAAAATTCTCCCACAAACTTGTAGTCAGCTTGTATGTTGAACGTAAGATGTGAACTGCCAGTGTTGGTGTTCACCAGCTGCCATGGGCATTCTGCTTAGCCTGGGCACATCTTGGTAACATTTCTATACCACCTGCTTTATCTTGTGAAGTGACTTAGAAAACAAATTTAATCTTAAACACGTATTCTGAGCTGAAAACTTGAGTCCAACTCCTAATTTATATATGGTCATAAACATGCAATTATTAGCTGAAAAATAGGGGGACCCTATTGACTCTATGTATGTTATTTCTCCATTCACAGTATTAGTGTTAAATCATTTAACTTTTCTGTGTTTTGTGAGTGAGTGGGTGTGTAATTCAGGGCTTTTGAAGAGGTATAGTTTAAGTCTCATTGTAGAAATCTTTACTTTCTCTTCGTTTTTGTTGAAGTGTGTATCAGTAAATAATTATTTTTCTGTTACTGACTTAACCCTGGAATGAATTTCCTTTGTCCAAATAGCAATCAGTTAGGAAAATTTGTCATTTTGGTGGTTTAATTGGATTTTATATATTTTGGGATAGCTTTTGCAACAGTGGGGCACGAATATTGGCACTCTTTCCAGAGAAATCCGAAGACTTCCCTGACTGTGTACTTGCTTAAATCTTGTTCCAATTCAATTTTTTTTCCTAAAGCTCCTTGGCCTGGATCGATAACACTTTCTGTCAGATCGTAGATAGTGCCCAATCTGCTGATCACTTCGAGCTTCTACTCTGGCATCCAAAATGTTTCACTCTTATACACACACTATTGTTTCGCAATAGCCCAAAATGCACTTTAGGTGCGTTTCAATTTTGAACCCATTTGCTCCCATGGACCGTGTATTATAACGGGGAGAAAGTGAGGTCTGCAGATGCTGGAGATCAAAGTTGAAACTTTATTGCTGGAACAGCACAGCAGGTCAGGCAGCATCCAGGGAACAGGAGATTCGACGTTTCGGGCACAGGCCCTCTCATTCCTGAAGAAGGGCCTGTGCCCGAAACGTCGAATCTCCTGTTCCCTGGATGCTGCCTGACCTGCTGTGCTGTTCCAGCAATAAAGTTTCAACCGTGTATTATAACAAATAGTGCGCAATCTAAATCTTGTCGCGTAAATATAAATGCTGATATTAACGTCTGTTGAGCCCGAGTAAATTTTGAATATTTAAGTTTTGCGTTTAATAAAGCATTGCAATTTCGGCCATTCATTTAGATGTTAAGGACTTTTGATCTGAAAAGCTGACCTATTTTAATGACATCTAAGTATTCTGAAACAGCTTGATCAATTCACATATTTATTAGTGGTTCTGAAGAAGGCTCACTGGACACGAAACGCTGTTTCTCCTTCCACAGGTACTGCCAAACCTGTTGATTTCTGTTTCGGTTGCAGATTTCCAGCATTCAGCAGCTCCCTGTTCGACGTGAGTTTTGAGTTGCCTTTTTCGCTTTGATTTCGGAACAGAGCTCCAAAGGTCTCAGTTGACGAGGGGCATTAGGACCGCGCGGAGCCACAGTTCGAAGCTCCCCCAGCGGAACCGCGCTGATAAGAACCACTGCCAGGCTTTTGACGTCAGTTACATTCCTGATTTAAACTGTCAAAGATGGCGGCAGGCGGCGAATGGAGGGGGTCAGCGATTTGTCGTCGTCGTGGTGGCGGCGATGACAATGTTGAAGACGACAGCATCAGCGAAGGTAACAACCCTGTCCACGGAGTATAACTCCTACATTTTAACTGTGTTGTGTCGCCGTCGGCTTATGGGAGGAATCCGGTCACATTTCCGACCGTTGCGTCCGGTTGAAAAAGTTCGTTAGCTGTCCTACCTCCGGCAAGATTTGAACAGCGTCGCGCGGTCAGGAACCCGCACGCGTGAAGGGAAAGTTTTTTTTGGGGGGGGAGGGGGAGGAGAGTGAGAGAGGAGGGTTCAGTCCCTGGATCTATGCTGTCGCGCAGGCGCAGTGAGGAGGTGGCGGTTACGACGCGGTGTGTTCCGACTGTTCTCTACGCCGACTTCCCCTTCTCCCTTTACGCATGCGGCCGTGAGGCGACGTTTCTGGGCCTAGGTCGCTCGGGGGAAGGGGGTGGGTGGGGGCGAGGGTAAAGAAAAAGGAGCTGCCGTTGAAAGCGGCAGAGAAATCTGAGGAGATGCGGGTTGGGTTCCGGAGATCCCCGGGACGGACAGCCGGTGAGTTTGAGGGGGAAAGGGAGATCATTATGGGGATGGTGTGGATGGGGAGCGCGCTTATTAAATGAAGATTTTGGACAGACGCAAATGGCCCTGCAATCCTGTGTAGGCCCGCACTGGGTGCTAAGGTCGGGATTCAGGATCAAATGAAGTCAACGAAATCAAATGAAAAACCCGTTTACATTCCCGGGTTTAAAAAAAAACACAGTAACTACGGAAAGCCGCATATGTCAGGAGGACTGGCCCCAGCGTTGCTGGAGCGTTTTCCTTCACTGGTTGGGGGGTGGGGTGGGGTGAAGCTCCTTTTCACCTACAGGCTGGCGTGCAAGAAGGGCCCTTTGCTTTTTCATCCGATGTTGAGGGAGGAGAGAGTTGGGGACAGACCAGAGTTGAGCAAAATGAATCGGAGGAGAGTATCTTTGCAGACGCCGCGTCCTCTCGTCATTGACGACTTGTAGGACAGAAAAGTCGACCATTCCATCCCGCGATGTTGTGAAGTGTCAGCTGCTTTTGCGTGAGCTTGGGGGTGGGTTATAGAAGGCGTGGAGAGGGCTGAGCGCTCAGTCCATGTGTTAAGAAATATCGGGCGCTGTAGTATATTAGAATAACGTTAATTCGACCGGGCTTTAACTGTATTCCAACTTCCCTCCCCTCCACCCGTGCCTGAGGGCTGATCATTTGTGGCTGTGCCTCGACCGTTGAAGGAGGGTTCGTGTATCTGCATGTGGCTCGTACCCCTCAAGGCTCCTCCCTCCAGGAATTTGGTTGCACACTTCGTTGGGGGGTGGTTATGTAACAGCACGCAAATCCAATGCTAAGAGAAGCAAGGACATTTTTACTAGGGGGAGGGGAGAAGTGGAGAGTGAATTCATTCTACCAGATTCATCCTGCTATGTCAAGACCAGGTACTCTACTATTGCTTTGGAACGAAGTGGGTGGATTTGTCTCCTGATTCGGAGCTCATTGAGTGAAGTCAAAACCTGAACATTTATCGTTTCTTTTCAATTTTCGGTTTTAAGAAAAAAAACGTAGAAAACCATTCTGGGCTTTCTGAATGTAAGGTTTGAGTATCACCGTGCACGTTTCTGTTTTTAGTTTTGTTAATTTTGCACGTTGACCTCAGATCCTGACATTTCTTACAAACATCCCGAATTCCTTCACTTCTATTATCTCGAGTTTGTAATCTCACACTATTGATCAAAACCGGGGACTTTTTTGTGATTTCTGATGCGGTTTTGTTTGACATGGTACCTTCACCAGTCATGCTGTTGAAATAATTTTCTGCATTTTAATGCTTGCACGATTGTTGAATCATGTAGAATTGAATTAAGAAAAGTATCAACCCAAAATGTGTAATTAACCAATTGTGCAACATTTTGCGGCACTGTTGCTGATAATGTTTATTGCTGCCCCTGATGGTTACCCCCCTCCCTCCACGCTGTAAATGCTTGAGAATTTTTATCATCAAAAGCCTTTGTTATTTGGTATTGATAATATTGGTGATTATAGATACTCGTATCTATAGGTGTAAGTCAGCTTTGTGGCATAGCTTTTTGATTGAATCTCTGACATGAAATTTGAAGAATGATCTTATTGTCACAATAAAATTTGAAAGTTTTATTGTATTTTCACCAAAAATGCATCCAACAATAAAATCACCATGAAGAACTTCCACGGTCGCTGTGATCTGGTGCCATTTTGAATAGTTTAAAAATAAGGCATTTGCCAAGGTTCACCATGGGAGACTGATTAGCAAGGTTAGATCTCACGGGATGCAGGGAGAACTAGCCATATGGATACAGAACTGGCTCAAAGGTAGAAGACAGTGGTGGTGGAGGGTTGTTTTTCAGACTGGAGGCCTGTGACCAGTGGAGTGCCACAAGGATTGGTGCTGGGTCCCCAACTTTGTCATTTACATAAATGATTTGGATGCGAGCATAAGAGATATAGTTAGTAAGTTTGCACATTACACCAAAATTGGAGGTGTAGTGGACAGCGAAGAAGGTTACCTCAGATTACAACAGGATCTTTACCAGATGGGCCAATGGGCTGAGAAGTGACAGATGGAGTTTAATTCCGATAAATGCGAGGTGCTGCATTTTGGGAAAGCAAATCTTAGCAGGACTTGTATACTTAATGGTAAGGTCCTAGGGAGTGTTGCTGAACATAGAGAGCTTGGAGTGCAGGTTCATAGTTCCTTGAAAGTGGAGTCTCAGGTAGATAGGATAGTGAAAAAGGCATTTGGTATGTTTTCCTTTATTGGTCAGAGTATTGAATACAGGAGTTGGGAGGTCATGTTGCGGCTGTACAGGACATTGGTTAGGCCCCTGTTGGAATATTGCGTGCAGTTCTGGTCTCCTTCCTATCAGAAAGATACTGTGAAACTTGAAAGGGTTCAGAAAAGATTTACAAGTGTTGCTAGGGTTGGAGGATTTGAGCTATAGGAAGAGGTTGGGGCTGTTTTTCCCTGGAGTGTCGGAGGTTGGGGGTGACCTTATAGAGGTTTACAAAATTGAGGGACATGGATAGGGGAAATAGGCAAAGTCTTTTCCCTTTGCGGGATCGGTGAGTCCAGACCTAGAGAGTATAGGTTTAGGGTGAGAGGGGGAGGATATAAAAGAGAGCTAAGGGGCAACTTTTTCACACAGAGGGTGGTACATATATGGAATGAGCTGCCAGAGGAAGTGGTGGAGGCTGGTACAATTGCAACTTTTAAGAGGCATTTGGTTGGGTATATGAATAGGAAGGGTTTGGAGGGATATGGGCCGGGTGCTGACAGGTGGGACTAGATTGGGTTGGGATATCTGGCTGGCATGGATGGGTTGGCCCGAAGGGTCTGTTTCAATGCTATACATCTGACTCTAACTGATCAGTGTGCAGGTTAGGTGGGGTTAGCCATTGGGAATACAGGAGTAGGGATGGGTCTGGATGGGATGCTCTTCAAAGGGTCCGTGTAGACTTGATGAGCAGAATGGCCTGCTTCCACACTAGAGATTCTATATAGTTCATAACACACCTGCCACTGCTTTGCTGCCGCCGGCACTGGTCTCAACCCGGATTTAAGTTATCGCTCCTCAGGCAGCATCTTTTGCCGCTGGACTTACCTTGCCAATATAGCAGCTGAAGCCGGTCCTCTGCTCACCTCTCTGCCAGCTTCCTCCTTGCTGCCATTTGTCAGGGTCCTACTTTGGGCTCACCAGCTACCTCACCAAGTAGGTCTTTAATACATTTACAAGCTATTTTATGAGCTAATCAGATCCACATAACAATCTAGTAATCCATGCTTACTTGTTGCAAAGTACAATACTTTTTAAAATCAATGTAGGATAATATTCTGGACTTTATTCAGAGTTTCTTCATCTCCAGAAGGAGATCTTTTGAACTATTTTCAGTTGATTATAATGGCAATTCTGACCATTCTCTAAGTGTTAGTATATGTCCCTGGTATTGTATGAGCGAACTACTGTATTTATGGGTGACATTGTGCATCTCATAATTATTAGAATTCTTTCATAGGTGCTGTCCAGGAGTAACTTTTGTTTATTGCTGTAGCCTAGGAATGCTTTTCCGATCAGTGCAATGAAACAGTCTTTGAAATTAGAAAGCAGCTAATTTTATTTTTCCTGCTCTACTATCACAGAAGCAACCATACTACTTTTAAGTATCACTGGCTTTCTAGTTGAAGATTAATTGATAAGGTTTCTTTGGCAATTCATCCTTCCTTCCAAGTTGTTTATTCCTAATTGCTGTTGAGAAGGTGATGGTGAGCTGCCCTCGAGCTGTTAGTCTGTCATGTAGGTACCTGCATAGTGCTGTTCAAAAAGGAGTTAAATTTTTTTTTTGACCTACCAACAATGAAAGAATGGTTGTTTTATGACATTTGGACCTTGCAAATTGTGATGTTTCCATGTGTCTGCTGTCCTTCACTTTGTGGGTGATGGTCATGGCTTTGGAAATTGCTGTGAGTTGACAGTATGCCCTGCTACCAGCAATACTAGTAGAGGGGGATCAATATTTAACTTGGTGGAAGGGAGCTGACAAAGTGGACCTGTTTATTTTCTGTGGTCTCGAGCTTCTTGTGTGTTACTGGTACAATGCTCATCCAGGGGCAAGAAAAATATTCTATGCTCCTGACCTGGAAATACTAGCTCTGCAACCTTTTCAGTACAATTTATTCAATATGAATTACAGTGGACTGCGAAGCTTTTAAATGTCTTCCCTACCAGATGTTAATTTTGGAGTGCTGAAATGTTGTGGGGGCAGACGCAGCAAAGAGCTTTTCGAAAACACTTCAAGCAGTGCTTCATTTACATTAATCAGTGTAAGGAGCTTCCTACCAATGGCTTGTCCATCAAGCTTTGTGTCCACATAGCTAAATGATGAGGTACAGTAGCAGCAGAGAAGGATGATAAAGGAGACACATTCTGGATCTTGCACCCTCGTAACCTCCTGTCCCACATGGCCAAAGATGACCTGGTACAGAATGGGCCTGTTTAGTGATAGTCATGTGGTAGTAATGTGTGTCCTTGAATAGACTTTGTCCTCAAATCAAAGGACCGCTACTGACAAATGTTTAGAGTGTCATACAACATGGAAATAGACCCTTTTGGACCCCACAAGTCCATTGCTTTGAGGAAGAAGTCTACTCAAGGACAGTCAGTAGGTATGTTACTCAATTCCAAAATGTTTGAGGAGTTCTTGATGTTGATGATTCACAAACTTAGCTGGTAGCGTGCTTTCCAGAAAATGTTAACATTAATTTTTAAAAGATTCAACACTTATGGATTGGTAGGATTTTGTGAATATAACTTTCTTGGGAATGTTTTGAAAATCTCTCTTTTCAACTTGCATTTAATATACTTTTTTAAACATAGTAATTATCAAAGTGGCTACAGATTTGGTCTTGTTTAAATTTTGTAGGATTGAAGATGTAGAGCATAGATTGCTTTAGTAATGAATTGGATAACAGTGGCATAATTGTGCCATAGACTGAGTAGGGCATATGACAGTATGAAACCAAGTGTTTCCTTCTAAGGTGGCTATTGCTACATGTAGGAAGTGCTTAAAGTTGCAATTTTCACAAATACACCACAATTTGTGAAACTTCTTTTAATTGAAGAATTGCTACGTTCCCTGTCCTTAGCAGAAGAAAGTCTGTGCCTGTACCCCACAAGTTGAAATGCAGTGCTTTAGATTTGTAAGTGAGGGCATTGAATTTGCTTTGGCAGCATTATACTAAAACTGGAATGGTACAGAGGAGATTAGCATGGCCCCATGCACAAGGATGACATGTAAATTTGTAAAGAGTTCCATATTTTTAGAAGCCCTCTGGCACAGTGGTAATGTCTCTACCCTTGGACGGGACATCCAGTTTCTAGCTCTCCTGCTCCAGCAGTGTGTAGTAATATCTCTGGACAGGTTGGTTAGAAAAGTAAGTTAAATTAAGAAACAATTTGCAATATGCTAGGGTAGCGGTGGGTTCAGCATTTTTCCAAAGATTAAGATATGCCACTGGCTTTTGTCTGAGACCATTGCTTGTTACTGGTCATGCTCTGGCCATTGTCTGACTGGTGTTTCTTGCTTCTGCTTTTTGTGTCCACTCAAGCTATTGTTCATTGGGGCTACTCCTCCTCTTGGTTAGTTGTGAGGCCTTAATTTTCTTCTCCTCCAAGGTGACAGGGTGTTGATTGTGGTGGGGTTCACTGGGCTTTTTCTTTGGGGTAGCCAAAGCTGTGGGGCTTCTGCTCTAGATTGCGTTTTGTGGTTGTTCGGACAATGTGGATGAGCAGCTAAATCTTGCCCAGGTGGAGAATGATGGCCAGATTGAGTTCTGCAGTTGCCTTGCATTGTTCCACTAGTAGTCTGCAATTGACAAACTAACCACTGGAGGGGATGTGGTATGCTGGTAAATGAACAATCTTGGAACTGGTGTTTGGGGTTGCTTGGTGTTGCATGATGTGAGCCTGCAAGCCAGCAGATTAGCAGTGGGTAGCATGTAGGCATGGAAGAGATTGTCAATTGCGTTATCAAAACAAATATTAGAACAAAAAGTTTGCAACATGTAAGCTTTCAGCTCCCAATAACTTATCAACATTTAATGTGAAATCGCACTAAATGGGACTGTCTTAAATAAGAGATTTCTTTATTGGGTACAGCACCATAACTAGAGTTGAAAAGTGTGGCGCTGGAAAAGCACAGTAGGTCAGGCAGCATCAGAGGAGCAGGAGCGATGACGTTTCAGTCATAAGCCCTTCATTGGGAATGTAGTGGGAGGGAGCTGAGGCATAAATGGGGGGTGGGGTGAGAATAGAGCTGTGGGGGGAGGGGGAAAGTATGTTGAAGGCAGTAGGTGGGGAGGTGATGTTAATAAGTCAGAGGGTGGAGCAGATATGTGGGAAGGAAGATTGACAGGTGGGATAGTTCAAGGGGGCAGTGCAGAGTTGGAGGATTGAATCTGGGATGAGTTGAGGGGGAGCACAGATGAAGAAACTGGTGAAATCAACATTGATGCCATGTGTGGTTGGAGAGTCCCAAGGTGGAAGATGAAGTGTTCTTCTTCCAGGCATAGGCTGGCTAGGCATTGGTGGTGGAGGTGGCCCAGAACTTGCATGTCCTTGGTGGAGTGAGAGAAGGGAGTTCAAGTGGTTGGTCACAGGGCGTTTGTGTGTCCCAGAGATGTTCTCTGAAACGTTTAGTGAGTTGGTGTCCTGTCTCCCCAATGTGGAGCACATCAAGAGCAATGGGCACACTAAATGAAAACTCTTTTGAAAGTGGTCCAAGGGTAGACAGAGTTCATATTTTGGGGTCTGTTGAAAGAGCGCAGATGAATGGGGGTAAGGTTGTCTTGGTGGGGCAGGGTCAAAATATTTGGGACAGTTTACAGCATTGGATTGACACTAGCATCCTGAAGATTAGTGCAAGGCTTACTTTTTGTCTTGGTTAATGTCTGACTAATCATGTTTGATCACTTCAAATGCAGTGGGCAATTGAGGCATTTGCATTGTGTTATAACATTGGGCAAATCCTCTTGATTAATGTAAACCACAACACAGAAAAGATTTATTTCGTGCAGTAATTTGTGAAAACTTGAGAGGCCATGAACTATTTAAAGTAAAAATTAACAACTTTATTTCTTAAAGTGTAACAGAATAATTAACAACTATTCACAGCTCCTTCCTCTAACCTATTGTTTACTCTCCCTTCTATAAAACTAGTCCGATAAAGCCCTCGATTAAGATTTACCAAAAAATTCAAATTTTCAAAACCAGCCAGATGTCCAATCTTCTCTTTATATCTTCCTCCATCTCCTTCTTAGGGATTTCTGTTTCGCAGGTTATTGATCAATAAAGGTACCTTTTTAAGAGAGCTATTCTCCGGGCAGTCTGCAGATGCTGGTGGCTTGGCCGTTCTCCTCAAACTGTTCAATTTTCCCTGGTCTTGTACCCCGAAAGCATCGGCTTTTAAGATTGTCAGTATACTAAAATCAAATTTGATTGGAGTTTGGTATTTTCGGGGTATAATTTGGCCTAATTCGAATCTTTTGTTTCCAGGCAAGCTTTGTTCAGAACACTTGGTGCTGTCAGGTAGTTCTGTTAGCTTTTAGCTTTTAACTCTCTTAAAGGTACAGTACACTCTCATCTTTATAACAATTGTACATTCTACCTGTTGCCTGTAGATTTGAGGTCATAAGGCAGATGTTATGTTCAGTAATGGTAGGAATGAGTGATTTGATGAAAGTGGAGATTTACAGTCTGAAACAAGGTGGTTCACTATATTACTGGGGCTGACCTTTTTGATTCGTAACAGTGATGTAATTGGGATAAAGTTGCTTGATTGCTCGGTGGGAAGCAAGTGATGAGTTGACGAAATTACATTAGTGCTTTTTTTTTAGAAACCTCTTTCTTGAATGCTGTACCATTTGAATTCATAAACCTTTTCATTTGTGTTGGATTCATTTAAACTTTAGATGTCTACTGTTCAGATTTCATGGAGTTGTCTTGAAAGTGCAGCTTTGAATTGTAAGGTTTTTCCCCACAAGAAAACTGGATCTCATAGATGTGAATGTTTCCAGTTAGTGTCATCCTGCTTCCCCCGCAGTCAAAGCAAAATGCTCTGACACAGTATAGTTTTATCTCCTTCACCTTTATTCCGGGCCCTGGAGGGAAAGAGAACGATCGCTAATGTGCACAGAGACATGAATTCTCAGTCTTCTCTGGAACAGCAGATTCTTAATTATATAGTCACTTACAAGGCGGAGCATCCAGATATGACAACATGCATGTTGATTGGGTGAGCATTACAATTGGAGTGTCAATAGTAAATATTAAGCCATCTGCTGTTACGCAATGAATAACTGGTTTTGCATAATGAATATTTTTCGCCTTGTTAACTGACCTTACATACTGAATGCTACCAGTATTAATAAATGGCTTTACATAATGAACACTTTTCCACCTTTATTAATCTATTACCCTTGCCTCTAGCACCCCATTGTTAACTGCAAGTTCTTATCTGATCTAAGTCATGCTTAGCTGAACCTCTTGTTTCACAAAACTCAAAACTTAACTTTCCCTACCTGCTCATATCCTATACACATTCTCAAGGGGCTACACCCAAAAGTAAAAGACTTGATATACAAGGAGCTGACTGTAGATACAGAACTGTGCCATTAGATCAAGTGCTGTTCGTCAATGCAAGTAAAACACAGGTTGCTCAAGTCAATCCTGCAGTATGGTATTTGTCAGCCTTTGGAAAAATCATGTGAAACTCTTCAGTGTTTTCTGATCTGTGGTATGAGTGGCTTATCAGCATCTATGGGTGCAGTCTCTTGCATGAAAGACTACTTTTCAAAGGATATTAGGGAAGTCAAACTGAAAAGTAAAAGGCTTTTGACATTTGATGTTTACTGCATTAAAGGACAGGCATTTTGGAGTTCAGTACTGGCTTTTAAATCTTATTAGATAAAAACAATGACTGCAGATGCTGAAAACCAGAGTCTCGATTAGAATGGTGCTGGAAAAGCACAGCAGTTCAGGCAGCATCCGAGGAGAAGTAAAATCGACGTTTCGGGCAGAAGCCTTTTAAATCTTATTGTATTGGTGGTACAGTGGGCAGCAAAAGCTTTCTTCTTGGCAGAAGATGTGAATGAAAAGTACTTAATGTTAATGCTTCTATCAAGGAGATCTACAATAATCTTGTTGCCACAGAGTTAATGCTATTTAATGCTTGTACTTTAAAATTTTAATTTATAAAACATTGTACTTTGTGCTGAACTGCAGATCATGTATTTCTTTATTACAATTGTTAAGTTTACCAGGTCACCAGACCTAGTCTTATGAAAATTTTAGTGGATCTTAAATACTTTCATCCTCACTGCCGGCATAATATAATCTCAAATTGCTATCTCTGGATATGACAAAACTACATGGAAAAAGATCATGTTCACTTTGGGATTTATAGAAATTTCACTAGTCCTTCATTGCAATGTTTGTAGTGAGAGTTGAAAGAAAATTGTGTTTCTGTCTAACTTTGAGCATCGTTTGTTTTTAGGATTAATCAATTTAAATATGGATTACAATGTGGAAATGAAATCTTCATTCATCCATCTTTCTGCAGATTATCTTCCACTTTCTATTTCAAAATTTTGTATGTTCATTTTGTTACAAAAATGAATTTGTTCACAAAGTTTGCAAGATAAAATATGCTGTGCAAAAGCTGCTTGCAATGGTGAAGGGAAAGAAAGCATTTAAGTTCTGTTAACAATTTATTTTTGATCTGAAAGCTAAGAAACTATGTCAAATGAGGCACCTGAGAGCTGTTAAATGTGCTGTACTTTGTGACACTAATCAGTTATCTTGAAGCTGCATTGTTGGATTTACATAATTCAGTAACCAACATTTTTTTTGTAGGCTTTTAGTTGGTGGAATTGAAATTTATAAGTTGTGTAGAAGTTTAAAAACAAATTATTGAGGTTTACTTTTAACTACTTTAAAAGGTTTGTAAGAGCATTTGGTCCTCATCTTTTTGTGATGCAAAATTGCTAGGAAGTATCTTTTTTTTAAATTGAGCTGCTGAGATCTTTTTTACAATAAACTTTTATACTAGATGCATAACATTGGACAAATGGATTTTTTTTATCAGAAGTCTTTTTTATTATTTGAAGACCATCCAATTCCTTTTACAGCAGTGTCTATGAAACTGAGTGGACAGTAATTACTTCCGTATTTAATACTATGAACTATATAGGTTAGATGGTTGCTTAAAAAATTAACTTATGGGTTTGTCAGTTTTTCCCCCTAGTACACCATATACATATTTTTCTCTTAGCTCTTAGTAATGTTTATATACTAAAGTGAGCTTGATCCCACTTAACCTGAAGTGGCAATAAAATTACTTGTGTGGAAATTAATTGACTTTAAATCCCCAGGTTTAAAGAAATATTTTTCATGAAATCCCAAGAAAGGCTGTCAGAATTTGGGTTAATGGATTTGATTCCTATTGTGTAAAACTAGATTCTTGCGCCTAATTTGCTATTTGTGCGCAAGTACGGAGGTTTCTTCCAAAGTAGGATTCAGAAATATTGGGAGTGGAAACTTCTTTTTGTGTGAAAATACCTTGTTGTTTGTGATTAGTTACTTAGAGCATTTAGTTTTTCCACAGTTGCTTTATAATTTATCAGAATGAAAATTGGTGACAAGCCGAATGACCACTTTTATTAATGTCGCTAAAATGTGCAGCCGGAAAAGCATCGCAGGTCAGGCAGCATTGGAGGAACAGGATCGTCAACGCTTTGGGTTGGAATTTTTGTTAATCCTTTGTAGCAAAAAGCGAGGATATTGTACGCATTAAAGTTTTTTAAGAAGAACTTTTTTGTTGCTGCATATGTGCAACTTTTTAAAATGAACTTTACTGTTGTATATCAGGTAGGAAGATGTTAACAGTTGAATATCTCTACAAAAGAAATTTAGATTCAGTCCAACCATTAATTTCCATGTAGTTGGTAACTCTCCACAGGTGCTGGCATACCTCCAATATTTTATCATGAGACCATTCTTCGGTCAAAATTTCACTATCAACGGTACTTAGTGAATTGAAAAGTTTTATCAATTTCCACCTCTCACTGTCCTTCACCTGGTCTATCTCTGAATCCTCCTTTGCTTTCCTTGATATTTCTGATTCCATTTCTGGGGATAGACTGGCCTCTGATATCCACGACAAATTCACTGACTCCCACAGTTAGCTTTATACATCCTCACATCCAGCTTCCTGTTTTTAAAAAAAAAATTGTTCTAGTCTCCCAGTTAATCCTGCTCAGTTGCATCTGTTCTGATGATGCCATCTTCTACAAGGGGGCCTCCAGAATATCCTCCACCTTCCTCAGCCCAGGTTTCCCCACCGTCATGGTTGACAGGGCTCTCAGTCATGTCTGACCCATCTCCATTTTTAAAAAAATACTTGGCTGTTCCCCTGCTGTGAGCAGTTCTCCTAAGGTCTTTCGCTATTTACTGTATTTGTCTTAAACCTAACTGAAATAATGCAACAACTTTGAGTAATTACTACTCAAAGACATTAAGGAAATCAGCTCCAACACTGGAAAATACCTCAAAGGATCAGCTCTAACAGCCATAATTTTCTTCTGTCCACCTGTTCCTAAAACAGACAGGACATTGGGGCTGACTTGATGGTTGTTAAACTCATCGTGCTGGTAATTTTAATATAGCCTTCATTTGATTCGGAGTAATGTCTGCTTTCCAGACAATAGTGAGTACAGGTTTGAGAATTTGTAAGTCCATGTACTACAGTTTGTTCACTATGCCAAAACTGGTTGAAAATACAAGGCCTCTGAGACCAATTTTGTACCAATTGCAGTGTTGTTGATGGTCTTGAAAGTACAGCAGGTCAGGCAGCATCCGAGGAGCAGGAAATTGACGTTTCGGGCAAAAACCCATTATCAGGATTAGAGGCAGGAAGCCTCCGGGGTGGAGAGATAAATAGGGGGAGGGGGGGTGAGGACAGTGTTGAGTTGGAAGGTTGGAACTGAGGTAAGGTGGGGAAACTGGTGAAGTCCACATTGATGCCCTGGCGTTGAAGTGTTCTGAGGTGGAAGATGAGGTGTTCTTCCTCCAGGTGTCAGGTGGTGAGGGAGCAGCAATGGAGGAGGCCCAGGACCTGCATGTCCCTGGCAAAGTAGGAGGGGGAGTTGAAATGTTGGGCCACGGGGCGGGGGGGTTCATTGGTGCGGGTGTCCCGGAGATGTTCCCTGAAGCGCTCTGCGAGGAGGCATCCAGTCTCCCCAATGTAGAGGAGACCGCTTATGCCCGAAACGTCGATTCTCCTGCTCCTTGGATGCTGCCTGACCTGCTGCGTTTTTCCAGCAACACATTTTTCAGCTCGGATCTCCAGCATCTGCAGTCCTCACTTTCTTTGAGACCGCATCAGGAGCCAAGGGTTCAATAAATGACATTGGTGGATGTGCAGTTGAAACTTTGAAGGATGGGAAAGATTGCTTTGGGGCCTTGGGTGGTGGTGAGGGAGGTGGTGTGGGTGCAGGTTTTGCAATACCTGCGGTGGCAGGTGATGGTGCCAGGATGGGAGGGTGGTTTGTTGGGGGACGTAGACCTGACCAGGTAGTCACGGAGGGAACGGTCTTTGCGGAAAGGGGTGGGGAGGGAAATATATTTCTGGTGGTGGGGTCCGTTTGGAGGTGGCGGAAATGTCGGTGGATGATTATGGTTAATGGTAGAGTGGAAAGTGGGGGTGGGGGGGGGGTTCCGTCCTTGTTTCAGTTGGAGGGGTGGGGTTTGAGGGCGGAGGTGGGGGATGTGGATGAGATACATTGGAGGGCATCTTCAAACACGTGAGAAGGGAAATTGCCATCTCTAAAAAAAAAAAAGAGGACATTTGGTTTGTTCTGTAGTGGAACTGGTCCTCCTGGGAGCAGATATGGCGGAGGAATTGGGAATACGGGATGGCATTTTTGCAGGAGTTGGGGGAAAGAGGTGTAATCCAGGTAGCTGTGGGAGTTGGTGGGTTTGTAAAAATTGTCAGTGTGAAAGCCGGTCGTCATTAATGGAGATGGAGAGGTCCAGGAAGGGGAGGGAGGTGTCAGAGATGGTCCAGTTGAATTTAAGGTCGGGGTGGAATGTGTTGAAGTTGAACTGCTCAACCTCCTTGTGAGATCACGAGGTGGCGCCGATGCAGTCATCAGTGCAGCGGAGGAAGAGGTGTGGAGTGGTGCCGGTGTAACTACGTGGCTGACAAAGAGACAGGCATAGCTGGGGCCCATATGGGTGCTCACGGCTCCCCCTTTGGTCTGGAGGAAGTGGGAGGATTCGAAGGAGAAATTGTTAAGGGTGAGGACCAGTTCAGCCAAACGAATGTGTGTCAATGGAAGGGTACTGTTGGGGACGTCGGGAGCGGAAGAAACTAAGGGCTTGGAGGCTCTGGTCATGGTGAATGGAGGTGTAGGGGGATTGGATGTCCATGGTGACGATGAGACGTTGGGGGCGGGGTGTTTTAAAAAATTCTCAAGGTCAAGGACCAGGCTCGCAGGAAAGTAGTCTGACACAGAACAAACAGCCAAGAGGCGAGTCTGCTAGAATATAAGTGTTTTTATTCCCCGCAGCGTCGCCACAACCAGTCTCGTACTTACAACGGGTCTGGTTTATACTCACTCTACGTGTTACCGGAACTGGGAGCCGTCAGTTCTCGTAGAGCGGTTGCCAACAACCCACGCTCGGCGGTTAAACGCAACCCCGGAGCAGACTCACCGAACTGGAGACTTTTCCAGCTGATATACTCTTTTCCAGATATAAACATTCATGTGAACAGCAGAGCAAGGCTAAAAAACACATTCCATTCTGGTTACATACAGATAAGAAGATTCACACGGGGAGGTGTGTAATAAGATTCACACGGGACTAAGCAACACCTCCATTCCGGTTAGATTCACACATGTATTGGGACATAATTTTTAACCGTTTCACCACACGGGGGAAACGGAAGTCATGGAGGAGGTGGAGGACGTGGGTGGTGTCTTGGATGCTGCATGACCTGCTGTGCTTTTCCAGCATCACTCTGATCTAAACTTTGGTTTCCAGCATCTGCAGTCCTCACCTTTGCCTAGTTGAAGCGATAAGAATGCCTAGTGTAGGAAGTGAAATATATTAATGACAGGCTGAGGCTGGTTATAAACTTTTGAGCTTTGCATCTGGTATTTGTAGTCCTAGTAGCTTGTCCTTTTGTCAGGTGAACCCATGGTGTAAGCTTTGATATATTTTCTACAGTATGTGTTGCAATGCTGCATCAATAGTTGAAGGTTATGTATCCAGTTATTAGTAAACTTCTTTTGAACGTTATTTTTATTTAGCCAAATATTTAATGGTTCGAATGTTGCGCTCTTGATAGCTATTGAGACTGTTATCTTTTTGGAACTAGTTTTGCTGTTAGCATCACTTGTTTGGTAGCTATGTGCTAAAACCGATTGAGATGTCAATGGCACCTGATGGGAATTAATATAACAGCAGTGGTGCAGTAGAGCACGTATTCAGGTTTGATTTATACAGAAAGTACTATGGTTTGGAAAGAATACTGGTATCTGATATTTAAATTGTGATGTGGTCATCTTTATTTGATTTTAGTGAAACTTGCAATCATGGAAATATAGAATTGTATTGTACCAAAAAGAGGCCATCAGCCACTGAACATATGTTGACTTTTGGTAGGACTAATTGAATAACTACTCTTCTGTCCTTTTTTCTTTTGGAGCCCTGTAGATTTTTTTCTTTTAAATATTTTCCAGTTCTTTGAGCTACTAAATAAATTGCCATTCTTTCAGGCACTGCTTTCTTGATCACCGTAACCCTGTGTATACAGAAACTAATCCCACCTCAGTTTGCGTTTCTTGGTTGCCTGGATTCACTGGAAATATAATGTGGAAGAGCATGATACTGTAATCTTTTGCTATAAATTCTGTATCTTATTGTCCTGCTCCACAACTACCTGATGAAGAAGCAGTGCTCCAAATAAACATGTTGGACTATCACCTGCTGTTTGTGATTTTCAACTTTGTTCACTGGAAATAGATTTTGCTTACTGATTGATAAAAGTGCCTCATGATTTCTTTTTCCCTTGGTTTTTTTATGCTCTGAGACCAACCCCAGCCACAGTACTGAAACCCCACACCCTGGTATTCCAGTAAATTTCCTCTCCTCTTTCCAAGAGCCTGGACACTTCAGAAGTGTGGTGCCCAATAGCACCATTGGCAATTGCTTGCTATTAAGTACGATTGACCACATCAGAGATTCTTTGTCACTGGTCATGAGTACTGTGTTCTTGTATGGCTTATGAGTCCAATCCTAGAGCTGCATCTTCAACCACACATTTATCACATTTCTGGGAGGTGGAATTGGCCTTGGCCTTGAGATTATTGGCATTCTTTTCTTTTTCTGTACTTGCTCTTGCCACTGGGTATTCCAAAGATTATCTCTCCATATAGGAGTTTCTTCCACGATTGAAGAACAATTGTTTTTTTGCTAGTTCCCTGACTCGTTCCTAATGAAGGGCTTTTGACCAAAACATCGTTTTTCCTGCTTCTCGAATGCTGCCTGACCTGTGCTTTTCCAGCACTACTCTAATGAAGACTATGATCTCCAGCATCTGCAGTCCTCACTTTTGCCTAGTTGATTTTAACCTTACTGCGAATGCTCTTGCAAGGATGCCTACCTTGAAGTTCTCCTCCGCTCTCTGCAAGGTTTTCAGTGAGTCTCTGTCTCTGTCTCTCTGTCTCTGTCTCTCCTCTCTGTCTCTGTCTCTCCTCTCTGTCTCTGTCTCTCCTCTCTGTCTCTGTCCCGCTCCTAGGATGCTGCCTGGCCCTGCTGTGCTTTTTCAGCACCACTCTAATCTAGACCCCAGTTCAGTGTTCATGTTGATCTTTCTGTGCACCTTCTCTTCAGCTATAACATTATTCTGTAGTTTTTGTTACCTGATGCACTTTGTGTGGTATGATCTGCCTGTAGAACGCACAAAGCAACATTTCTCACTGTATTTCAGTACATATGACGACAAATCAAAGTCTGTTTCTCCTGAACTTCCATAGGTTGACATCTATGCTACAGTTCTTGAGGGAGGCCTTTTGGGAGTCTTTGAAACACTTCCTTTTGTCCTCTTCAAGTGTCTTCATTGAACTGGATGAAGATGATTTTATTTTGATTGGAACTCGCAAATCCAAACACTGGTTAGGGCTTAAACCCAACTTAGGAAAGCATTGCACAACTCTTGCTTTCCTTGCCCCTATTTATACAACCAAGGATTTCCCCAATACTTTTTATAGCTTTCTCAACTTAACTTGCACCTTCCCAGACTCTACTTTATCCCTGAAAGCATCTGTTCCTACACCTTTAAAATTGGTTCTTTTTAGTTTAAATTGCTATTCCTGATTCTCTCTACTTAAAACTATTCAGCTTGCACACCTCTGTATTAAATTATAATCTGCCATGTATCTGGTCATTGCATCAGTGTGTGTTCTCCTGAAGTCGATTACTATCCTCTTTGTATCACTCTCATCCACCACCCTTACCTGTGGAGGAGCTATCCCCTATCACTTCCAGTAGTTTCAGAATACCACTTATCTAACTTTAGACTTGTCTGTTTCTCTTTTTTTCTGCACAATGACTTGTAGCACCTTTTTGGGATAATTGGTCCTTTTCATTCACAACCAAATCTGGCTGAACAGTATGAAGTACTAGCAAGTCCTCCTGCAATCTGGTAAAATTGCTCACTATTTCAGGGTCATCTTTAACTGCAAATATAACCCCCAACTTTTCAACGCACTGCAAGCTGATTCAAATTTTTTTCTCCTGCATTCAGAAAAGGTGAGGGACTCAGACTTACATTTTCACCTAAGGTGAGATGAATAACTGCCTCTGTGACTTCCCTCCTTTTTGACAAGCCCACTGCAAGCAGCTCCTTTCCTAACCCTGAATTTGCACCTCCTAGTTTGTTTCCTATGTTCTTTAATGCCCTTTGAGCTCACTTTGTCCATGATACCCATCTCCTTTCATCTTGACTTTATTTGTGTTGATTACCAAGCTTTGTCTCAGAGTCCTCATGTTAGCTGATGTTCTTTTAGAATTCTATTCTTTCTTGAGATACTCTTCCTTGATCCTTCTAGATCTGCTGTCATTATCCCACTCTGCAAAAAAATGTCACTTTGTCCCCACTGTCCTTGGAAGTTACGACTTTATTTTGTAAGTCCTTGAGCATGTTATTGCATGTTCAATAACTGCCTATCTTAACCGGAACACATTGTTAGTGTTCCCTGAATTTGGCTCTTCAGCCACATTCCAGCATCTCTTGAAGACCCAAATGATCTCGTTTTGTGTCTAATAAAAGTCATGGCCCCTTGGCCATGTTTAATCACATCATCCACCCCGACACCTTCCCAGTGCTGCCGACTTGGTTCAGCGATAAGGAATTTCCTCCATTGGCAGAATTGTCTTTGGTATTGTAGAATTTTTGTCCTTAATTTTTTTTTTTCTCCAATCTCCAACTCCACAGAGGTGCATTTCAATAAAAGCAATGCCACTTTTGAGCTTACAAACATAGCAAGATGAAACTAGACTTGCCAATGATTATGCTAGGGCATGTATATTTGCAGAGTGTGCTTGGCCGTGGCTATCTACAAAGTGAAGTTAGATTAGATTATATTAGTGTGGAAACAAGAAGTGTCGGCCCAACAAGTTGGGCCGAAGGGCCTGTTTCCACACTGTAAGTAATCTAATCTAATCTAAAAAAAAAAGTCCACACCGACCCGCCGAAGCGAAACCCACCCATACCCCTACATTTACCCCTTACCTAACACTACGGGCAATTTAGCATGGCCAATTCACCTGACCCTGCACATCTTTGGACTGTGGGAGGAAACCGGAGCACCCGGAGGAAACCCACACAGACACGGGGAGAATGTGCAAACTCCACACAGTCAGTCGCCTGAGGCGGGAATTGAACCCGGGTCTCAGGCGCTGTGAGGCAGCAGTGCTAACCACTGTGCCACCGTGCCGCCCACTAAGTGTGGTTTTGTCAGATGCAGCACCAGAGCACAGACTGTGGGGAAACATTGAACAGTGTGTAGCTGTTGCAAAGGATGGAGATTGATCAGAGGTTGTGTATGGCTCCGAGATAAGCAACTGGCTGGGTCTGACATACCTGAATGTTCAGGTATGTCCGACCCAGCCAGTTGCTTACCTCTGGACATCTGGCAGTTGACTTCGAGTGCAATTTGTAAGCACTGTACTGAGATATGTTAGTGTAGATTGTTTCCTTTTCCCAGCAGATGGCACCTATTTTCTAGGTTTGACTTGCACTGGGCAAATGCTTTTTTCCCCCACTATCTCCCAATGGCTACAAGGAGTCTGGAGTAAATGATTGGTAAGAGCTCGAAGATTGTTGTGGTGTTTGGTCTGAAGATCCTGATGTTTGACTATTAGATGTGAATTTAGCCATGGAAGACTCTGTTGTAATTAACTTTTTAGTATGCTGAACTAGTTTTCTTGGTTATAATTCACTGATAATAGTCTCATTTAAACACTACTCCATTTTATTGACCAGCATGGAACCTTAAAACATGCTTGATTTCCATGACTTAATCAATTGAATTGATGGAAGACATGGGGTTTAATTTGTAATTTTGTTTTAACCAACCTTATATTTTTGAGGCAAAATAGATTTTATAAGCGTTAATTTGGATTTAAAATTGTAGCTGCTGCTATATTTGGAAAAACCATTAATTGAAAATGTTCCAAAAATGCTATTGTGTGCATAATAGGGCCTTAATCTAGTTGAATTCCAAATTGTACATAGCATTATAAAACAGCATGACACTGATCCACAGAAAATGGTATTGGGTCAGATGTGTGAAACCTGATCAAAAATATAGGTTCTAAAGAATGCCCTTATTGCACAAAGATAGGTAGAGGTGGATTCCAGAGTTCAGGACATGGGCGGCTGGTTTCAACAATTTTAAAATTTGGGGTTGTTCAACAAACTAATATTAGATGTAAAATTCTTCTGAAATGAAAGTGTGAATATCTTGGTGGTTTCTGGAACTGGCAAAGATTAGGGGTGAGACCATGGATGGATTTGAAATGAAAACTAACACATTTAAGTTTCAAGATGTTGCTTAACCAGGAAGGTTAGTCAGCTTGGTGAATGAGACGTGGCATGATTTAAAGATATAAATGCATTAGTGTCTTGGCTGAAGTTTAAAGTGTTTAGGATATGGAATCTTGATCAAGAATGCATGAGAAATCTAGAGAACGAAGATATGGGTGACAGTTTTAGTAGCAAATGACCTGAGGCAAGGATGGAGATGGGCAATGGTGGAGGTGGAAGGGAATGATCTTCCTGATTGATGTTTGGGAGCTTATGCAGTAGTCAGATTTGGTTCAGGCATAGGAAAGGGATGAAATAGGAGCATGATATTAAAGGGTTAATTTGCTCTGCTGATGTCCCGAGGCTAGGATGGGGTGTCTCTGATTTAAGGTAGATTGTAAGGAATTTACATTCCCATCCCTTGCCATTCAGAGCCATTTGCATGGCCACTTCCTAGTTGTTCAGAGTAAAAGAATTGCATCATCATCCTATTCAGAAATCAATAAGAACATTACAGTTGGCATTTTGACTACTCCCTGCCGTTTTTAAAAAAAATGATTCACAACAGATTTGACCATTGACGGATGATTTTACATTATATTGTTTCTGGAAATGATGTGGTCACTGCGTTGTCTGGAGTGGCATGTGACTGTAGTGGAGTGACTGGGAGTTGTCTTGTGGGCATCACTGACTGTGTGATGTAAAGATTTTGTATAAAGGAAGGACTGTTTCCTTTGTTCGGAGAGAGATCCCTTCACATGAAGAAGAGTGTTAAAGGTTTCTCCAGAAAGTTTGTACTATGTTTGCTTAATAAAATTTTGGCTGTTCACAGAAGTTGGCATCTGTAGTTGCATCAAGTGTATAAGAATCTGAGGAAAAAGAACTTAACGGGGGCTAGTGAATTGAGTTACCAGGAGCCTAAAGACTATCTTAGAGTCATAGAGATGTACAGCACAGACTCAGACCCAGGCCCTTCAGTCCTCCGTGCCGACTAGATATCCTAAATTGGTCCAGTCCCATTTGCTAGCACTTGGCCCATATTCCTCTAAACCCTTCCTATTCATCTACCGATCTGGATGCCTTTTAAATGGTGTAATTGTCCTAGCCTCCACCACTTCCTCTGGCTGCTCATTCCATACGTGCATGACAATGTTGTCTCTTTTTAAATCTTGCCCCTCTCACCTTAAACCTATGCCTTCTAGTTCTAGGCTCTAATTATTTTGAAGTTTCTCCTCATCCTGTACTGGATGTTGAACAAGCAGTCTTGAGTTAGAAAGAGGGGTTGAAGGAGGTGAAAGAGGCATGTTATTAGTATGCATGCACTGACTCCAGTTGATGGTACAAATTGAGGCCTGGATTAGTAGATGATCTTTAACATAGTAGTTAGTCACTGACACATTTACGAGTCTGCAGAGTTTCTTTAATAATATATTAGATTTTTGTTATACTGGAGAAATTACTGGAGTAATCAAACTATCTACATATGGAAAACAGCTTGAATGATTTTAATACTATTTTTGTGCTAACCTTGTTTTCCTGATGCTATCTATTACAGGGATTCATTTGTCAAAATTACTTGGAGTCATAGAGCTATACAGCAAGGAAATATTTGGTCCAGCTCATCCATTCTGATCAGAAATCCTACATTAATCTAGTCCTATTTGCCAGCATTTGGCCCATATTCCTCTAAGCCTTTCCTACTCACGTACCCATCCAGGTGCCTTTTTAAATGTTATAAATGTACCAGCCTCCACCACTTCCTCTGGCAGTTCATTCCATACACATACCAGCCTCTCTGGAAAAAATTGTCCCTTAGATCCTTTTTGAATCTTGCCCTCTCAGCTTAAACCTCTTCAGTTTTGGACTTTTCCAGCCCAGTGAAAAGACCGTGGCTACTTGCCCTATCCATGACTGTCATGATTTGATAAACGTCAAAGGTCATCTCTCTGTCTCTAACACTCTAGGGAAAATAGCCCCAGCCTATTCAGCTTCTCCCTATAGCTCAAACCCTCCTACCCCAGCAACCCCCTTTATGAATCGTTTCTGAACTCTTCCAAGTTTTGCATCCTCCCTATAGCAGGGAGACGAATAGAATTCAGTATTCCAAAAGTGGCCTAACCAATTTCCTGTACAGCCGCAACATGACTTCCCGACTCTTACACTCGACACACTGATCAATAAAGGAAAGCTGCTTTCACTATCCTGTCTACCTGTATCATGGAGAAAATGTAGAGAATCACCAGGAGACGCAGAGTTCTTCAAGAAGTAGGTCTTTTATTTGCACACAAAAAAAACTGTGACGCTGAGAAAGCAGATTCTCGAATGCCCACGAACCTGAGTCCGTGGTTTTTTTTATATCTTGTTTCTGATAGCTTATCAGCATGTCCAACTGTATTAATCAAAGTACCTCACTCTAGCTACACAATAAACCAGTGATGTTAGTTCCCATCATCTCTTTAGTTGTACATTCTATTAATGTTATTCTAATATCACAGTTAGATATTTAGTGTCAGCTTTTGCAACAGTAGTCTTTCATTCCAGACCTACTTAATATTTTCCTAATATTATGATCAGATATTTATTATCAATAGTCTCAAGCCGGCTGACACTACTAACTATTTATTAGATATTTAAAGTCATGTCCCAAATATTTAAGGTCCCAGTCTTGTCATAATGATACTAACAGGGAGGCTAACTTTACTAATTGTGTTATCTTATCTCATACCAGCCTCAACCTTACTCTGCTAATTGGTGTAAGAGTATTCCACTATTCTTATCCCATCCTGCATTCCACAGACCCCTTGCAACCGATCGGCAGTGGACTCCATGCTTTAACCCTTCCCTTGCTTTCATGCTCTTTATTTTCCATACCTGCGACTCTACTTTCAAGGAACTATGATGCTGCACACCAAGGCCTCTGTTTAGCAACACTCCCCAGGACTATACCATTAAGAGCATAAGTTCTGCCCTGATTTGTCTTTTCAAAATACAGTACTTTGCATTTACCTAAATTAAACTCCACCTGCCACTCCTTGGCCCATCTGATCGAGGTCCCGTTGTACTGAGGTAACCTCCTCCTTATTTTTCCACTACAGCCCAAATTTTGGTGTCACTGCAAACTTACTTACCATAACTCCTATGTTCACATCCAAATCATTTATATAAAATGACAAAAAGGAGTGGACCCAGCACTGATCATTCTGGCACTGGTCACAGGTCTCTAGCTTGAAAAGCAACCCTCTACCACCACCCACCTTTGAGCCAGTTCTGTATCCAAATGGCTAGTTCACCCTGTATTCCATGTGATCTAGCCTTGCTAACTAGTCTACCATGTGGAACATTGTCAAATGCCTTACTGAGATCCACATGGATCACATCCACTTTGTCTTCATCAATCCTCTGTTACTTCAAATATCTCAAAGTTAGTGAGAAATGATTTCCCACATAGAAAGCCATGTTGACTATCCACAATCAGTCCTTGCTTTTCTAAATTTTTGTAAATAGTGTGCCTCAGGATTCCCTCTAACAACTTGCCCACCACTATGTCAGGCACACTGGTCTGTAGTTCCCTGGCTTTTCTGTATCACCTTTCTTAAATAGTTGCACCACGTTAGCCAACCTTCAGCTTTTCAGCATGTCGCCGATTATTGATACAAATATCTCAAGGGGCCCAGCAATCATTTCCCTAGCTTCCCACAGAGTTCTGTGGTACACCTGATCAGGTCTTGAGGATTTTTCCACCTTTATGCATTTTAAGACATCCTGCACCATCACCTCTGTGATACGGACATTTTTCAAAAAGTCACTATATATTCAAGTTCTTTAGCTTCTCCACTGTACTCATTTACTATCTCACTTATCTCCTGTGGTTCTACACATAAGTGGCCTTGCTGTGATCTTTGAGGCCCTATTCTCTCCCTAGTTTTTTTTTGGTCCTTCGTGTATCTGTAGAATCTCTTTTAGATTCTCCTTAACCCCATTTGCCAAAGCTATCTCCTCCGCTTTTTGCCCTCCTGATTTCCCTCTATGTATACTCCTATTGTCTTTATACTCCCCCAGGGATTCACTCTATCTGTGCTGTCTATATCTGGTATACGCTTCCTCTTTCTCTAGTCATCCAGCATTCCCTACAGTTATCTAGTTTTTGAAGGCATCTCATTTTCCAGAGATTCCTTTATCTGCAAATATCTGGCCCCAATCAACTTTTGAAAATTCTTTTCTAATACTACCACAATTTGGCTTCCTTCCAATTTAGATGTTTAACTTTTTAGATCCGGTCTGTCCTTTTCCATCATTATTTTGAAACTACTTCATTCTGATCACTGGCCCCAAGTGCTCCCACACTCTCACCTCCGTTACCTGCCAAGAGTAGGTTAACCGTTGCTCCTTCTCTAGAAGGTACATCCACCTGCTGAATCAGAAAATTTTCTTGTCCACACTTAACATTCTCTGTATCAAATTTAAGTTCTACTTAATTGATTCTTCCCAGTTCCCTTTCTTGTGAATTATGGAGTCTCCTTAAATGAATGCACTCAAAATACACCATGAAAAAGGAGCAGAAGTAGGACATTTGGCCAATTGAGACTGCTGTGCCATTCAATAAAATCATGTCTGATCTGATAATCATCAAGTCCACATTCCTGTATTTGCCCTATAACACTTTATTCCCTGCCTGGCTATCTGTCACTCTTAAGTGTTCTTAACAATCCCATCTCTCCAATCCATTATGGTAAAGGATTCCACAGATTCACTACTGACTGAGGGGGGAAAATACGTTCTCATTTGTCTTAAATGAGCAATCTCCTCTTCTGAGATTATGACTTCTGGTCCTACACTGTCAAGGGGAAACAAACTCAGCATCCACACTGTCAAGCCATGTAAGGATCTTTTTATGTTTGAATAAATTTATCCTCATTTCTTCTAAACTGAGTGTAGGCCTAGCCTAACCTATTCAACCTCTCCTTGTAAGACAATATTCCATAACCAAGATCAATCTCGTAAGCCCAAACCAGAAATTGCTGGCAAAACTCAACATGTCCGGCAGTATCTGTGGAAAGAAAGTAGAGTTAATGTTTCAAAGCTGTTTAGTTACTTACTACAGTTGCCCTTTTTGTAACCAGTCTATCATGTACTTGATGAAATGTCACATGCTAATGAAGACTTAAATTGTTTGTCCAGATGATTCAGCCATTCAGAATATAACTGCTAATGTAAGGATTTGTGTATAACTTGAAGGACTTGATCCACGGACTTCCATGTTTTTGAATATTGATTAACCTCTACCTTAATCTTTTGTCCCCGGAATGTAAAGTATCTGTAATACACCACTGAAAAGGAGCTGGGAAGTCTGCCTGCTGCCTTGGCAGTAACATTCATTACTTAGGCAGTATCATACATGCTTGTGGGACCTTGCTGTGTACGGAACAGGTTGCTGCATTTGTGATGCTACACCAATGAACACTTGAAAGTCTTTGACTGTTAATGAAATGTTGCAGTGTGGAGAAAATTGTTTTATAGGTGTAAGTTCTTTATTGGTCTTTTAACTCCCATTGCAGTTGAAATGATTTTGGTTTTCTGAATTGTCTATTTTATTTCAGCAACATTTCTGAACGCAACTCTGAATTCTAAAATTAATATTTTCTGGCTCACCAGCTCAGCTACGATGATTCCAGAGTAAACAGAAGAAGGACTTGATCAGAGTCAGAGATGCACAGCACAGAAACAGACCCTGTGGTCCAACTCGTCCATGCCAACCAGATATCCTAAATTAATCTAGTCTAGTCCCATTTGCCAGCACTTAGCCATATCCCACCAAACCCTTCCTACTTATGCCCATCCAGATGCTTTTTTAAATGTTGTAACTGTCCTAGCCTCCTCCATATCATCTGGCAGCTCATTCCATGCGTGCATCACCTCTGTGAAAAAAAATTGCCTCTTGGGTCCCTTTTAAATCTTTCCCCTCTTGCTGTAAACCTGTGCCCTTTAGTTCTGGACTCCCCTACCCTAGGGAAAGGATCTTGTCTATTTACCCTATCCGAGTCATCTTATAAACATCTATAGGGTCTCCCATCAGCTGCTGATGCTCCAAGGAAAACAGCTTCAGCCTATTCAGCCCCTCCCTATTGCTCCAACCTTGGCAACATCCTTGTAAATCTTTTGTGTGCCCTTTCAAGTTTCACAACATCCGTCCAATAGGAGGGAAATCAGAATTGCACACAAAAATCCAACAGTGGCCTAACCAATGTCCTGGAGGTAAAAACAATGACTGCAGATGCTGGAAACCAGATTCTGGATTAGTGGTGCTGGAAGAGCACAGCAATTCAGGCAGCATCTGAGGACAGGCAAAATCGATGTTTCGGGCAAAAGCCCTTCATCAGGACCAATGTCCTGTACAGCCGCAACATGACCTTCCCAACTCCTATACTCAATACTCTGACCGATTAAAGGAAAGCATACGCTGCCTTTGCTATCCTATCAACCTACGACTTCACTTTCAAGGAACATTGAACCTGCACTCTAAGGTCTCTTTGTTCAGCCACACTCCCCAGGACCTTTTAAGTGAATATGTCCTACCCTGATTTGTCTTTCCAAAATACATACCTCACATTAAACTCCATCTGCCACTCCTTCGCCCATTTGCCCACCTGATCAAGGTCCCATTGTATTCTGAAGTAACCACCTTCACTGTTCACGACACCACCAATTTTGGTGTCATCTGCAAACTATGCCTTCTATATTTACATCCAAATCATTTACATAAATGACAAAAGCAGTGAACCCAGCACTGATCCTTCTGGCACACCACTCGTCACAAGCCTCCAGTCTGAAAGGCAATCATCACCCTCCGTCTTCTACCTTTGAGCCAGTTCCAAATACAGATAGGTAAAAACAATGACTGCAGATGCTGGAAACCAGATTCTGGATTAGTGGTGCTTGAAGAGCACAGCAGTTCAGGCAGCATCCAAATACAGATGTTTAGTTCACACTGTATTCCATGAGCTCTAATCTTGCTAACCAGTCTACCACGTGGAACCTCGTCAAATGCCTTATTGAAGTCAGTGTTCATGACATCCACTGCTGTGCCCTCATCGATCCTCTTCATTGCTACTTCAAAGAACTCAATAGTGAGACATGATTTCCCACGCACAAAGCCATGTAACCATCCCTAATCAGTCCTTGCCTTTCTAAATACATGTAAATCCTGTCCCTCAGGATTCCTTCCAACAACTTGTCCATCATCAATGTCAGGCTCACCGCTCTATAGTTCCCTGGCTTTTCCTTATCACCTTTCTTAAATAGTGGCACCACGTTAGTCAGCTTCCCATCTTCTGGTATTATGTTCTTTTTTTTTCCCCACTGAGATTCTTATGCACTTGATGCAACTGCAGATTCCAACTTCCATGAACAACCAAACTTTTATTAAGCAAATACAGTACAAACTTTGGGGAAACTCTCAACACTCCTCGCTGTGCTTGCAAAGCGTGTTGAGAGGTGTCTCTGAACAAATTAAACATTCCTTCCTTTATACAAAATCTTCACAGTCAGTAATACCCACAAGACAACCCTCCAGTCACTCCCCTACAGTCACATGCCACTCAAGACACAATGCAGTGACAATATAATGTAAATCATCCCTTAATGGTCAAATCTGTTGTGAATTGTTTTAACTACAGGGAGTAGTCAAAATTCCAATTGCAATGTTCTTAGTGATTTTAAATAGGATGATGTAAATGTAAATGATCTCTGAATAATAGATGATGGCTATGAAAATGGCTCTGAATGGCAAGGGGTTGGAATATAAATTTCTTGCAATCTACCTGCAAGTCAGAGGCATCCCACCCTAGCCTGTGGCCATCAATTTCCTGCAGAGCAGCAGAGCAAATTAACTCTTTAATGGCACACCGGCATCTCACCTGTGACTATTGATACAATTATCTCAACAAGGAGCCCATCAATCACTTCCCCAGAGTTCCAGGGTACACCTGATCAGGTCCTGTGGATTTATCCACCTTTATGCGTTTTAAGACATCCTGTGTCACCACCTCTGTAATTTTTCAAGATGTCACCATCTATTTACTTACATTCTATATGTTCCGTGTCCTTCTCTACCGTAGACACTGTTGCAAAATACTCACTTAGTATCTCTGCCCTCTCCTTCAGTTCCACACATAGGCTGCCCTGCTGATCTTTGAGGGGCTCTATTCTCTTCCTAGTTACCTTTCTTGATCTTTAATCTATTGATAAAATCCCTTTTTAGATTCTCCTTAACTCTATATTTGCCAAAGCTATCTCGTGTCCCCTTTTTTGCTGTCCTGATTTCCCTCTTAAGTGTACTACTGCCTTTATACCCTTCTAAGGATTCACTCAGTCTCTGCAGTCTACACATGACGCATGCTTTTTTTTCTTAACCGAAACTTCAATTTCTCTAGTCATCTAGCATTCCATCCACCTACCAGCCTTGCATATCACCCTAAAAGGAACATACTGTCTCTGGACTTTTGTTATCTTTTTTTTTGAAGGCTTCCCATTTTCCAGCTGTCCCTTACCTGCGAACGTGCCTAATACTGTAAAAATTGGTCTTCCTCCAATTTAAGCTTTTTAACTTTTACACCTAGTCTATCCTTTTCCATCACTATTTTAAAACTAAAATAATTATGGCCGCTGGCCCCAAAGTGCTCACCCACTGACACCTTAGTCACTTGCCCTGCCTTATTTCCCAAGAGTAGGTCCAAGTTTTGCACCTTCTCTAGTAGGTACAGCAACATCCACATACTGACCATGTCTTTGTTGCCTTTTGTCACTTCTCTTTAAAGTGCCACTGTTTAGGCTCCTTCTCCGCCGCCACCGCCGTGCAACAGCTTATGAAACACTAATCACTGCTCCTGGGATTCAAAGAAACCACCTCCACCACCTAAAATACCTCAAAGGGAGCAGCTCTTCCAGCCACATTTTTTTTTCAGTCCTCCATCTTCAATTACCCAGAATCATTCATTGCTTCAATAGATAAGTATTTTGTTTTTAAATTATGGGCAAAATGCCTTTAAGAAAAGTCTTGTTTGCACTGCAGTGTTGAGGTTAGATGTTAATGCTTTCAGAATGGAATTTGGGGACTTTATTTTCACCAATGCCCTTGAAGTTGAGTTTGTGTTTTTAACGCGTTGAAATATTGTTGTAACAGATCTGTTGAAAGCAAATCAATCTTAGACATTCATTCTTTCTGGAAGTTTTTCAGCATTTCCTGTTAAAAATTTTAAATATGCCATTTAAGTACTTATTGCTGATGTTCTACAAACAACTTAGCTGAGCAGTTTGTTGCTTCCCAACTTCTATTTCTCATTTGTGCTTACTGCAAAAATCTACTATTTAAGAGTGCAGAAGTGAAATACTGCAGATGCTGGAAATTCTCATCAGGTATAGCAATACCTGTAGAAACAGTTCTGAAAGAGTTAATGGCCTTAAATTTAGTTCCTGTTCTTAGATGCAGCCTGGCCTACTGAGTATTTTCTATTCTTTCTATTATTCTAAAAATCCACATTTTCTGTTTGCTCAGCCTCTTCCTTTGATCACTAATGGAAATTAATGGGTCGAGGACTGAAATTGTCAATTCATTTTAGCACCAGGGTTAGGGAAACATCTTAAATAGCAAAGAAAGTCCATTCTAGCCACCTCTTCAGTACTTGCAAGCATAATACGAACCCTAAATGTTTATGTAAGCAGACTCCTTTTTTTTATGCTTAAATTCCTGTAATGAATTTGTAGAGTTGAACTGAGCATAGAGGTTAGTCCTGCTACTTTGATATGGTTGTAGGCAATTTTAATAAGTGGTGAAATTCAGCATAAGTTGGGATTAACATATATGTTTGAATTTCAGTCATAAAAACATCAATTACACTCCTTTCTAACTGCTGTTGGATATTAATGATCCTCCTCCTTGACTTCAATGTTAGTTAGTGACTCAATGCTTTAATTTATAATCATCAATATATCCATGCAGATCTGTACATGTAGTACTTGAGGCTGGTGCCAGATTTTTGCTCAAAGCCAGGAATTGACATTGAGGCCCGATTAAAGGTCCAGTGACTACTGTGGACAGTCTAATTGAAACTTTCGTAAAGTACAATGTGCAAGTCCAAGTGTGTTACCCCTTTTTGAAGTGTGGTATTGGTGCAATAATTATATCCTTTGTTTCTATGGTTGCATATGCTTAGGCATATTATTACCCTTTTATAAATTTCATTTCTCTTTCCTCCTCTACCCTTTTCAGTCAGACATGTTCATTAGTAATTTTAGCTGTTCAAAATTCTCTGGACATTTCACACTACATGTATTAGCCAAGATTGACCTTCAGAATCTTTGTATCCTTATCTTGGATTCTTACTACAAAAAAGTTTTCCTCTAATCTCACACTTGGGTGCCAATGCCCCTCTATCCATTAAAGTTCCATTCTTGCCTAGTTTTTTAATATTGAGTTTAGTAATATCAGTAGTCTTTGAGGAGAAAGTGAGGTCTGCAGATGCTGGAGATCAGAGCTGAAAATGTGTTGCTGGAAAAGCACAGCAGGTCAGGCAGCATCCAGGGAACAGGAGAATCGGCGTTTCAGGCATAAGCCCTTCTTCCTGAAGAAGGGCTTATGCCCGAAACGTCGATTCTCCTGTTCCCTGGATGCTGCCTGACCTGCTGTGCTTTTCCAGCAACACATTTTCAGCTAATATCAGTAGTCACTGACAGATTCAGAGTGCCCTGTGCATAAATAGAAACAGTGCCCTATTGTAGTTGGAAATTGTTAAGCCCATGCCAAAACTGGAAGCAATTAGAAGTTAATTGATTAACAATGTTTAAAATATTGTGAACAGTGCATCAGGGAGTGCTTAGTGTGAAACATTTTAAAATGTTCTGGTTTGGTCATGAGCCTTAACAATTTTGGCAAAATACTAAATGGCTTTTTGTCATTAGAACGAAGGCTGCATGTGACAGTAAGATGCTCTGACATAACTTAGAAGTAGATCAGAATTGGTGCAGCTGATGTACATGAGCATGGCTAAGAAATTGAATTGTTTGCATCAGTATAAAAACATCTCTCTACTTGAACCTTTTTTTTAAAGTACAGAATTTTATCTGTGATTTTGGTACTTTTGAGCTTGTAGGAAGACAAAACCATTCAACAACTAATGCATATTTTGAAGATTTATTTTAAATGATGTTTGCATTTATGCAAATTGTTAACTTGTTTAATGTGTATGTTTTGCCTTTGGAGTGGATATTCTTTTGGAAGAAATTGGTCTGAGGTTAGAGTATTTCTAGCAGGGAAGCTAAGTACTTTAGTCTTGTACAAGTGTAAGAGGTTTACAATTACCTCTGCCATTTTTGTGTACCAAAACAATAGAGATATTTATTGAAACTGGATTTTTAAAAAAAGAGTAGGGAATAGAGTACAATGTTTGTCTGCTGGGTACCTTCCACCACTCAGAACAAGTTTCTTCGTGTCCAGTCTTCATTCTATTTCTTCTAAGTTACTTTCCTCTAGAATAGAAATATCTGCTTAGTTTGCAGGGAAATTGTAATCCTGAAGGAAATGTGAATTGCCTGATTTCATCAGCAACTTGTAGGTTAGTACTGATATTAAGTTATTGACTTTGACCTTGTTTTTGAGCTTGTGTTGGCATGTAAATTGCTGATACAGATGCCTTGAAACTTGCAGATAAGTACAGTTGCATTATTTTTGTTTTAACAGTTGATTAGCTGAACAATTTATACATAACCTTTTTGTTTAAATCCTAGTTGAATAGGAACCACTTTGCATTTCAGTCTGCTGACCGTTAATTACTGTGCCTGACTAGGGTTTTTAGGGGTAGAACAAGTTTGTCTGTTTTGGGTTAGAGGGAATATTTTGAAGATAAAAATGTTTGATTCATGGTATGAGCTGAGTACAGTGGATTTCAGTTTGGCTTCAATTTTTGTGACATGGTTCTGTTTTAGGAAAGAAAAAGCTTATCATGGTAAAGTAGATCACATCTCATTGCGTGTGTAATTTTTGTTTTGGCATAGGCTAAATTATATATTATTTTGGTTTTCAATAGATGAATATGATGTGCAGGAGGTTGCAATGAATTCAGATGATGTACCCATGAAAGAAGCAAGACCAATACAGATAGTGTTGGCACATGAAGATAATCATCATTTTGATCTCGATGAAGAATCCTTGGAGCGAATTCTATTGCAAGAACATGTTCGGGACTTGAATGTTGTGGTTGTCTCTGTGGCAGGAGCATTTCGTAAAGGCAAATCCTTTTTGTTGGACTTCATGTTGCGTTACATGTACAATCAGGTAAGAGATTACATGCTGTCAGTTTCTTTTGCATGAGACTTCAATTGTTTTGGAATGTGCATGTTGAAGTATTTTCATTTGCTTAACGATTGTTAATGAGATTGTCACTGGAGTGCATTGATCAGTTAGCCATTTTCAAGCATTGTTTGGACTGACCTATTAAATGAGACTGGATCGGTTAGGATTATTTTCATTGGGGTTTAGAGAATGAGGAGATCTTATTGTAACCTGTAAAGTTCTATCAGGACTAGACCAGTTAAGATATTAATGACCAAAGCGTGCAGAACCAGGCGTTATGGTCTAAAACACAGGGTAGGCTTTTAGGACTGATGAAAATTTTTTTCTAATTCTGTGTCAGAAAAGCAGTTGAGGCCAACACATTGTTTTCAAGAAGAAATTCAATAGAGTTCATGTGACTAAAGGGATAAAACATGTGGAGAAAAGCAGGAGCAAGGTACTGAGTTGGATGATCAGCCAACTGGGAGGACTTAGTTCTGTTGCTTCTATTCTAGGGACCTAGATCGTGAAATTTGAATTCACTTAAGATAAAAAGGTCTGGAATTGAGTCTAAAGATGACCTTGAAACAGTGGTTGATTGTCAGAAAAACCCATCTAATTCACAAATTTCTTTTTTGAGGAAAAAAATATGCAGCCCTTACTTGGTCTGGTCGACATATGACTTCAGATTTATAGCTGTGTAGTTGACTTTTAACTGCCCTGTAAGCAATTAGGGACAGGCAAAAATATTGGCCTCCTGTCCTCGTGTCCCATGAATGAATTGAAAACAAAAACCACAATCCTGTTGTTACACCAGGTGTGAAGGACTGAATGACTTACTCCTCCTAGTTTATATTTCTATGCAATCAGGTTGCCTCAATGTTTTACTTGCTGTCATTACTTGGAGAACACTTGTTTCTTGGCTCTCGTTTAGAAGTTTTGAGCATTTGGACATTGCAATTTTAAACTTGGAGAATTGTAATATTAAAAGGGCACGGTTGAATTATTTGAACTTGCTCTACCAAATATGTTTGTTCTTCCTTGCTTTTTTCTTTACAGTGATTACTTTTATAAGTTAGGATAACCTCTCCCCTTGTCCAGATCTCAATCACTGCGAGTCTTGATTGTGACTGCAAATGGGTTTTTTTGATTGCAGAGGGGATCACAGTTGATCGTGAGTCTGTCAGACTCTGTAGCCAGTCTCTGTCTGCTTCTATTGGATCAGTTGCTGAAAATCCTTTTTCAGGAGTTCTTGATTAGCCATTCAGTTCTCAAGTTAATTGTAAGTTATTGTGTCCAAAACAGCACTGCTGATGTGACTTCTTCCGTAACCATCCACTGTGGTTGACAGTACCCTCCACCTCATCCTACTTATCACCTGTGCTTCCGCCCTTGTCCCTTCCCATCATCCTCAACAGTGTGATTGGGTCTCCCTTGGCCTCAACTTTGCATCACACCAGCCTCTAGTGGATCATTCTCCACCATTTCAGACAACTCCGGTAGAGCTCCAGCCATCACCAAACAGATGTTCCCCTCACTCCTGTTTGTATTTTGCAGGAATTGTTCCTTCCAGGATACCCTAATTCATTCATTGACCACTGATACAACATCCCCTTCCCACATAACTGCTGAAGTGCAATCCCTGCCCCTTTACCTACTTACTGTTTGTTATCCAAAGGCTTAAATAGTCTGTTCCAGTAAAGCAGTATTTCACCTGTACCACCTCCAATATTGTATTCGCTGCACCCAATGTGGCCTACTCTACACTGGAGAAACCAAACCAGACTGGGTGATGGCTTTGCAGAACATCTCCAATCTGTGTGCAAGTGTGACCCTGACCATGCCATAGCCAGCCATTTTAATACAGATTCTGGATCAGTGGTGCTGGAAGAGCACAGCAATTCAGGCAGCATCCAACGAGCTCGTCGGATGCTGCCTGAATTGCTGTGCTCTTCCAGCACCACTGATCCAGAATCTGGTTTCCAATATCTGCAGTCATTGTTTTTACCTCATTTTAATACAGAGTCTTGCTTGTGTGCCCACTTGTCTGTCCTCTGTTTGCTGTAGTGTTCCAGTGAATCACAGTACAAAACTCTCATCTTCAGACTAGGCACTTTACAACCTTCTGGACTTAATATTGAGTTCAGCACCTTCAAAATGTGAATCAACTCCCATTCCTTTCCTTTTCCTTTCCTTTCCTTTCTTTTCCTTTTAGCGTTACTTATTACATGCTCTGCCACCATGCATCCCCCTGCCTCCACCTCTCTACTGGAACTGTCTGTGCTTTCAAATCGAAGAGGCTTTCCAATCCCAAGCATCCCAGATGTCCACCTATTTCGAACAATGTACTTTTTCTACTCCCCTGTCATCCAGACAGCCCTCCACTGCACCACCTCCATTTGCTGCTGCACTGCTCTCTACTGCCTCTCCAAACGCAATACAGAGTCCTCCTTGTCCTCACCCTCCATCCTGCGCCAGTCTCTGCATCCAATACATCATCCTTGAACACTTCTGCTAACTCCAACTTTATCCCATCGCCAAGAACATCATCTTCCTCTCTCCAAACGTCTGTCTTTCACATGTACCCTTTCCTTCACCATCCTTTGGTTTGTGCCACTCTACCCACCAACACCCCACCCCCGGACCTGCAGTACCTTCCCCTGCAAATGTAAAAGATGCAAACTCTGCTGGCAAGCCACCCTGCTCACCTCCATCCAGGGCCCCAATCTGTCCTTCCAGGTAAGACAGAGGTTCACCTGCCTCTTTCCCAACCTAGGTTACTGTATCTGGTGCTCCTGATGTGGTCTTTACATCATTGAGACCAAACATAAACTAGGGGCATGTTTTACCAAACATCTCTGCTGAACCCACAAGGGCCAACCTGACCTCGAGTCACCACCCATTTCAATTCCCCTTCCCATTCACTCTTTGACATGACCATGCATGACCTCCATTGCCACAGTGAATCAGACTGCAGATTGGGGGAGCAACACCTCATTTTCTGTCTGGGCAGCCGACAGCCCAGAAGACTCAACATTTGAGTTCTCCAGTATCAAATAATCTCTCTTCCCATTCCCCCCCCCTCCCCAAATTCCTGTGACAAACCCTTCCTTCCAACTATCAAAGGATTAATTCCTCCTATTGATCAACCAGGCTGTACCCTCTAATTGTGTTCCCCTATCACTACCTCACCATTTGCCCTACCCCCCAAAAAATCTGTGTTCCCCTTACCCCCACCACAAGACCTGAAGAAGGATCATACCCGAAACGTTGATTTGTTTACCACCTAACGCTGCCTGGCTTGTTGATTCCAAAGTAGACAAACAGCCTCCTGTTTGTCTACTTTGGATTCGAGCATTTGCAGTTTTTTTCGCCTCTAACTCTAAATCTGGCAGTAAAACACACCATTGTTCTGCTAATCTCACATGCCAATCACTTAATCTGCACCATCAACACCTTTTTAATCTTCCAGCACTCTACATACCATCCACTTCCCTTATGTATGCATGCACAACTTCAGCTCTGACAAAGTCATCTAGACTCAGCATTAGCTTGCCCTCTCCACGAATATTGTTTGTCCTGTGATCACCAGCTTTTCTTGTTTTTAGTCTGTTATTTCTAATTGATCTGGTCAGAAATGTTATGACAAATTTCTTAGGGCATGTGGAACTTGAACCTGGATCATCTGATCCAGAGGTAGGGAGGGATATTATCACTATGCTACAAGAGCCCTCCCAAGCGAATTAGTGTCAGTGTTCCCTAACTAGGCACAGATTAAATCCCGAAAGCCTTCCAGTTAAATGGCCAAGGATGCACAGGAAACAAGTAGGTAAATTATTTCAAGAATAGAACCATCTGCATGTTCTCTTTGCTTTCTATTTCACTCCTCGCTTCAGCAAAGTTTGGCAAATTTCACCATACCTGTAAATATTTCTTGACAAATTTAATAAATGCTGACTATGTCTTAGGAGTCCAACTGGAGTCTGAAGTTTTTGGGTTCAAGATAATTCCAGGATTTGTGCATAAATGCCTTGACACTAAAATTTGTGTAGAAGGTGCCGCAACGGAACGAGGACATGCCACAACCCAAAGGACTAGCCACACTACCATACATCAGGAGCATTTCAGAACTGACAGCCAGACTACTGCGACCACTAGGACTTATAACAGCACACAAACCAACAGCAACCCTCCAGACAACAACTCACCAGAACGAAGGACCCGATACCCAGCATGAGCAAAACTAATGTAGTGTACAAAATCCCATGCAAGGACTGCACAAAACACTATATAGTACAAACAGGAAGACAGCTAACGATCCGCATCCATGAACATCAACTCGCCACGAAACGCCATGACCAGCTATCCTTAGTAGCCACACACGCAGACGACAAGCAACATGAATTCGACTGGGACAAATAAACCAAATCATCCGCCGACATTTCCGCCACCTCCAAACAGACCCCACCACCAGGGATATATTTCCCTCCCCACCCCTGTCCGCCTTCCGCAAAGACCATTCCCTCCGTGACTACCTGGTCAGGTCCACGCCCTCCTACGACCCACCCTCCCATCCTGGCAC